>NW_028258201.1:677910-1016865 GCF_053883595.1 Heterocephalus glaber | reverse complement strand
TCTCCAAGCCAGAGCCCAGACTCTGAAGTGCTCGGTAGAGCTTCCCATGGGCAGTGACCCAGAGTCCAGCTCACTTCTGCCCGAGTGGGGCCACCAGGTTGGGAACACCAATGCCCTTCCCCACCCACCCGCCCAGATGTGTCCAGGGCCCACAGATGACCCTGGGGAATCCCGTCTGGGTGCTTCTGGACAGTCTGCCCAGAGAGGGGGTGGCCTCTCGGCACAGGGAGCCGGTGCGCCAGGAGTCAGGCGATAAGCAGCTCACACCCTGGAGGCCACTGTGGCGCAGCTCGAGGAAGAGGAAGCAAGTGTGCCTTGGATAAGGAGGGTGCCCTGGCGGGGGCCAAGCACAAGCACCCACTCCACCGAAGTTCCCCCCTTCCATCTGAGGAAGTCTGGGGCTGATTACATTGCTCGTTCCTCAGCATCTCTTCTTTAAGAGGGTGCCGCTTGGACAGAGGAAGGTCTGCCTTAGTTTGGAGGCTGTCGAAGCTCCTTTCCATTTTCTCTGTCCTGCAGTTCTCCCACTTGTGCTTCTATTTTTCTGTCTCTTTGTCCATCTCCTTTCTCTTACTCTGACTTGAGTCTCTTCCCTTCTCTCTTCCTCAGTTTCCTCCATATGTCCTTCAGTCCCCCTTCGACTGATACTTTACTATTGTGCAAATACCTGGGTTTCTTTGTCTCTTCCCTGCCCACCCCACCCTTTCTTACCCTCAACAATTACCCCAGGTTCCCCTCAATTTCATGGTACTTCACGCTCAGCACCACCCCCCACCGGCCACTTCAAGACAGGAGACCACAGCTTTTTGTAGGTGACATGGAACAATGCCACTCCTTTCGTGCAGTCCCCACCCCATCCCCCACACACATTGGTGGCTGCTGAAGGCCAACTGGACAGACAGCCCCCCACCCCCGGTTTCAGGGCGTCCTCTATGGCAGATGGCCAGGGAGACAGCAGGTCACACTTTCCAGCAGCAGATGTTGCCAAGGTCATCTGGTCTTGTGGGCAGGTGGGCTGTGGGGTTTGCAAAGCAGGGAAGCAGATTAAGGATAACTTTTCTCCAGCTCCTCAGGAACCAGGCCCCATCCCCGACCCAACTCCATTGTTTCCTCTCGCATCCCGAGGCCCTGTGGGATTTTAGCCTCTGTCTCCTTTTGTTCCTTACCGGAGACGCGCCAAGTGGATGTTCTCGTAGACTTGGATTTCGGGTTTGAATTGAGGAACTGAGGCATCTGGGGAGAAGGGGCATACATGTACAGAAGGGAAGTCAGCGCTGGGTGACCACCCCGCACCTACCTAGAGAGGGCAGGACAGAACCAGCTTCAGTGAGGGTCTCACCTTGGCCCTGAACCCCATGGACCCTCCGCCTCCAGAGCACGATGCTGAGGGCCAGGATGGTGAATCCCTGGCCCACCGTGAGCAGCAGCATCAGGATCCGGGGCACATCCCAGCCCATGGAAGGGACACAGAGAGTGGGAGACGGATCCGCGGAGGCTGTAATAAGAGTAAGACAGAGGGACAGGGAGGGAAGCAGTGGGGAGCCTGTCCCTGTGCCCCAAAGGGAGGCTCCCCAGTCTAGTGGGTTCTTCCTACAGAAGACTTACGAACTTCCCTGCCCCCCAGTACCCACCTCTCCTCTTTGCTCCTTTCCAGGATTCTCCCTGACCTCACGTGCCAACCTCAGCAGAGAATGGCAGTGCTGTCCACCCACACATGGACCGCTAACTCCAGACACCTCCAGCCATGGCTGCCTCAGTAGTAATTCACCATCCCAAGAAAAATAAAGTGCTGGGGCTGGGGATTTAGAGCAATGGTGCCCACACCTGCCTCCCAAACACAAGGTCCTGAGTTTGATTCCTGGTACCAAAAAGAAAAAGAAAAAGAAAAAGAAAGTGCTTTCCATGTACTTATTCCTCCATTCATTCACTCTCTCAACATTGCTTGGTCTCTCTCACCACACGCCAGGCACTGTGTTTAGTGTGAGGATGTAGAGGGCAACACACTCAGTCACTGCCCATCTGCTCCTCCTTACTGCCTGTAGGTGGGTTATTCTACACTCAGTAGCATATCTTCTTGGTATATGGCTTTTTTTTTTCTACTGAGGACTCAACCCAAGGCCTTCACATTTATCTACATGCCCAGCCCTTTTTATTTTTTATTTTTTTGGTACTGGGGATCAAACTCGGGACCTTGAGCTTGTGAGGGAGGCAGTGGAACCACCGAGCTAAATCCTGGCCTCGTGGCTTTTTTTTAACTGCAGAACAATTATATATATATATATCTATTTCCTTCCACCTTCACTATCCATGGGCCATTGTAACAGCAGTGCATATACCCTTAGTTCAAGTAACAACTCCCTCAGCAATAAATTTTATGCTCTTCCTCTCTGCTATGGGTTATTCCACAAAAAGTTATTGATTGCTCTATTTATAAACAATGGCACGTTTCACTAAAATATAGTCTTGGCTGCTGGTTTGTTTCATCTGAAAACCGGCTTAATCAAGTCCATTCTGCTGTGCACTCGGTCGACATAAGCAGCAGTCTGCTCCTCCAGAAATCGCCCCAAGCCGGTTTGGTTTTCCTCTCCTGGCCTCCTTCCCAGCCGGCAGGAGGGAAGTCTCTTTCCTCAGTTTACCTGGCAGGCTGAAGCTGATGCCTTTGTCTTGAGTCATGAGGCAGCGGATGATTCTTGGTCTCCGGCCCCTGGGCTCAGGGTGCCCCTCGCCAGGACACACCAAGAGCAGCGCCGCGCCCTCATTCCAGAAGGCCTGAGCGCGTCCTCGGACAAGGCCCTTCCCCTCCCGCCAGCCCACGGAGTCCAGACGCCTGGCGGGAACCGCAGAACACCGGAGGACAGAGCAGGAAGACCCATCTGCAGCCCTTGCAGAGAACTGGGATCCTGTGGGACAAAGGACCCTTTGGTTCTTTTCCTGCCCTTCCCCAGTCCCAGCGGCCCCTGACCTCCATCCACACCCCAGCTCACCTCTCATCACGGAGACATCATACACCCTCCAGTTCTGGTACTCTAAGTGCTGACCCAGCACAGTGCACCAGTACCGCCCGGCGTCTGCATCCTCAGACTCCGCCAGCCACAGGGAATAGTTGCCCAGGAGTTTGAGCCTGGGGTCCCTTCTGGTTTGCCCAAAGTGTGGGACTGTTGCGGCCACTTGGACTTGGGCCAGCTGGGTGGTGGAGGTGCCTGCTGCAGGGCTGTGGAACCAAGACAGGAATTCGTCCCCACGTAGGACACGTGGTAAGGGACATGGTAGCTCCATCGCCTCCCCTAAGGCCACATAGACAGGGAGATGGTCTGTGGGGAGAGGGTGCTATGAGGCCAGAGACCTCTGTCACGTCAAAAAGCCCCCACTTGACCTCTAACCCTGGCTTCCTGCTCCTCTGGGGCCCCCGAGCACTGGCCTGGCTCGTGAGCAAATTTTGCAAGTGACAGCTACCAAAGCAAGAGAAGTGGAGTCTGAGGATTTTCCTTCCCTCTTTTCAGGCCAGTGAGAGGATCTAAGTGCGTGAGGGTAAAAGCTGAAATAGTTGCCAAATGCCCCGTTTCTTCATACATTTACTCATTTGTTGATTTTCTAAAGGAAATTCTACACAGTCCTGACCCTCACTGCCCCTGGGTCTTCCCTGGAACCAGAAGCAGGGACAGGTCAGAAGGGTAAGTCTGAGTCAGCTCCCTTCTCCAGGCCCCTAGAGAACAAGACCAGCATCCCTCCCAACCTTGCAAACAGCTGAAGAATCTCCCACCTGCTGCTCCTTACCTACAGCAGCCTGAGAAGGGCCACAGAGAAACAGAAGGAAGAAGAGTGAGGCTGCCATGGGAAGAGACAGCCACGTCCTCTTGCTCCGAGACTGGCGTTCTCCGGAGGAAACAGACCAGATAAAGGCCCGCACTGCCAGGCCAGAGCAACATGGGCTTCTGGATGGGATGGGAATGCTGGGGCAGATAAAACCCAGTTGCATGTCTCCTAGGGTGAGAGCAGCCCCCTTTCTGTTCTGGGAGCTGGAACAGGGCCAGGTCCAGGCTGCTCCTGCATAGAAGAGGTCCTAGCTGTCCACCTGGCATCAGTCTGGTCAGCCATGAGCCCAGGAGCTGAGTCTTCCTGTCGGTCTCCATGACTGTAAACTCAGTTAGTGGTCCAAAATGATTTGGAATGACTTTCCCTGTGGTTTCCTGGCATACTACAGACCTCTGCAGAACCCTTGAGAAGCACAGTAAGCTACTACTCCAGGTGAATTATTTGCCTCGGGGCCTGGAGTATTCAGACTCATGCTTCTGCCCGAGTGGGGGTCTTGGTCTAAATCTAATGGTGCTTAATCTGTTATTTACTTATTAAAAATAAGTGCAGTGGTAGGGATTGAACCCAGGGCCTCACACATGGTAGACAAGTGCTGTATCATATTAAAAAAAAAAAGAAATACAGTATTACCAGCTGGGCATGGTGGGCATGGGAGGATGAGGCAAAAAGATCACAAATTCCAGGCCAGCCTTGGCAACTTAGGGAGATCTTGGCTCAATTTATAAAATGAAAAGGGTCAGGGGAGCAGCACAGTGGCAGAGCACCCCTGGGTTCAATCCCCGATACCCTATCTGGATTTTAGTCACAAATCCTCTATGCTCTGTGTGTGTGTGTGTGTGTGTGTGTGTGTGTGTGTGTGTGTGTGTGTGTGTGTTGCTACAGGGTCTAGATATATAGTTCGGGCTGGTCTTGAACTCATTATGTAGCCCAGGCTGGCCTTGACTTTGAGGTCTTCCTGCCTCAGCCTCCCAAGTGCTAGAATTACCAGCAGATGTTATTATAGACAGTTAAGTTAGATAGAAATTATTAAGATAGTCAGATAGGGGTGGTCCATCGAGGGGGTCAGTGCAGAAGATGAGAACACATCAAAACTGTTCGCTGGAGGCGAACCTCAAGTAGGCCAGGCCTGCATGCCTCCCTATGGGATAAATACCAGCCTGAGAATTATACTGTAATTGGCACCATCGGGTCCAGTAGGTCCAGACAAGCACCAGACATCCAGGTAGGTGACCAGAACATCTGGACCCATCCCTTCCCAAAAATGGTTTTGTTTTTCCTGTGTTAGAAGTTACAGATAGGGTGAAGTTAATGACGATCACCATATAACTTCGCTATGTGCCTCGCTTCCCTATTGGATCAATGTTAGCTAAGCGGCTATACTTGTAATCTTATAGGTTGATTATAGTTTGACCCACGTTGTACTCAGCGTATGATTTTGCTCTATAAAACATTCTTGGAGAAGTGGCTTCTGTGTCAACCCACTTTCAGGACCCCTCCTATCTCTCAGGAGCTTTCAATAAACCTTTCCTACTTTTAACCTCCTTTGTCCTTTGGAATTCATTCTTTGATATTTGGGGCACAAACTCGGCACATCTGACATCTAGCAGGTTGGAAGTTATATTTCTTCTATATCAATGTCACCGAGCCTCATTCATTTTCTTTTAACAAGTATTCCACATATCTTTAGCGGTGCTATTTTCCTGAATTGTTTTCCATGATGTAGCTCTCCATTTATTTAACCTTACATTTACCTTTTCTGATAATCTTTTAATATTTTTCTTCTTTAAAATGTTGCATTTCTTCTATTACATTCATTTCTTGATACCTTGCATATTTTTGTAGCTCTTGTTAAGTGCTCCTAATCTTTCCTAGCGTTTCTACTGTTGCTGGAGAGTAAGGGATAGAAAAAAATGATTTAACTATCCCTAACAATTTTCTAACTTTCCGTGTCCAACGCCTCCAAATAATTTCTGGCCACTGCTGTATCCGTAGGTCCAACTGAATGAAAACTTTCGCAAGGAGCGCTAAAGAGGTCTCGACTCTGCGTGAGGCGGAACCGGTACGTGCTGACGTTAAGGGCTCGCAGCTCCTCAGAGGCAGGCGGGGCGGGGCCAGTGGGGGACCTGCTGCTGGGAGAGCAGCGGCTCAAGCCGGGGCCATGGCGAAGCTGCTGAGCTGCGTCCTAGGCCCCCGGCTCTACAAAATCTACCGGGAGAGGGACTCAGAAAGGGCCCCGTCCAGCGTCCCTGAGACTCCAACTTCAGTCACTAACCCCCCTTCCAGCTCCTGGGTGAGTCGAGTTCCCCCCTGGTCAAGAACATGGTACGGTCCAAACCTTTTAGGGCCTTTGCTCCCTAGAAGTGCCCATTATTGGAAATCAGGGGAGCCTGCTTGTCAAGCTAGTTGTCCGAAAAGTCTGCTCCCATCATGCTTCCTGGGTTCAAGTCACGCCTGCGGACTGGCCGTCTCCTCTCTGTAGCCCTATTTGAGCACCGCTTTCTCATTCCGACTTCCAGCCCTTGCCTTTCCTCGCCGCGTCCCCCACCCCGCCTGTCATGGTTCCTGTCTGTCCCAGTCGATCGTGGGTCCTGCCCGAGACCCTGCACGGAATGGGGCGCTGGCGGACTTGGCCGCCGTCTTGACGCCTAGTTTCTTTTTCCTCAGTAGCTCTTGGTACCTTCCCTGGCTCTGCTTAACTTCCCTTTAACCTGGCCTTGAATTTCAAAATGACTTCTACATGTCATATATCCGCTGTCTTTCCCTTACCCCTCAGCCCAGCCTGGAGGGAGATCCAGTCTTTGCATTCACGCGAGCTGCTGCTGGTGGCAGGCTGTTCTCCTGAATATTCCCTCTCTTTGCATTGGCAGTCTCAGATTATGTTTCTGAATCTCTCTGAACCACCCACCCCTGGCCATAGTCTCTTTCTTAATCAACCTACTTTTACTTCTATTGCTCTTCTTTCCCTCTTAGAATTGTCACCGAGTCTCCTGTCACCTTTCTCCCCTTCTGTACACGCTCACTGGAAAAGGAGCAGAAGTCGGCCCTCAGTGCTTTCACTTCTGCTTCAAAGTCGAGCGCCTCTTGTTTGCTCTCCTGGTCACGGGTGGGAAATCAGGCTCAGGGTGGGGGTGAGGAAGAGTGGATTCTGTGAAGGCCAGGGGTGTCCCAAGGAGGCTAGAACCGAAGGACCCACATTAGAGCATCCAGAAGGGAAGGAAAAAGACCTGTCATCCGGTAGTGTCTTTAACCGGGCCATCTGTTTCTGCAGGATACATATTACCAGCCCCGTGCCCTGGAGAAACATGCAGACAGCATCCTGGCACTGGTATGTCTGCCCTGGCATCTGCCACTCACTGCGTCTTTCTAGCCCCAGCTGCCCTCCTAAACCTGGGACAAGACAGCGCCCCGGGGGTGGGGGTGCTGGGGCTCCACACAGACCTGTCTGACATGCTCACAGACACACTTGGCACCCCACTTTGGTATGTAGTGTGGCTTTCTCTGGGGCAGCCTGAGCCCCCGAGGAAAACATGCTGACTCTGGGGGCCATCTGCAGGTGCTCAGTCCTGCAGTCCCCAGCGACCTGTCCTCCCTGGCAACTAACCTCCTCGGCTGCAGAGACAGCTGTTCTCTCTGGCTGGGATCTGTAGTGACAGCGCCCATCTCCTGGGGACTGGGCCAGGGGCTGTCCGAACAGGGTCAACTGAAAAGCCTTGATTAATTTGAGTAGACAGGGAAACAGGCCTTGAAATGTGGTGAAATTATGTCTGGAGGTAATTAAAGGAAGAAAATAGAACCAGTGCCGAGTTTTTCCAGCCCCCATTGTGCTCTGGTACAACACATTTCAACAAATACTGAGTGCCTACTGTGTGCATGTTGGCACGCACAGGATAGGTGCTTGATATGATATTCCTGGCATTTTCACTTGCTCGAGCCTAGGCCTGGGAGGCGCAGACCTGTGCCTGTGCGTGCATGCACATGTGTTTGTGCACATACACGCGCACGTGTGTGTGTGTGTGTGTGTGTGTGTGTGTGTGTGTGTGTGTGTATTGATTGCCTGTCCCTGTCTCTGCTGCAGGCTTCAGCCTTCTGGTCCATCTCTTACTACTCTTCTCCCTTCGCGTTCTTCTACTTGTACAGGAAAGGTCAGTGTGGTTTGAAAGGAGGTGGGGCAGGGAATGGGCGTGTTGTTGGCAGATGAGCCGGACCCCTGAAGAGGAGAAGGGCCTGTGAGGACGACTTGGCTTACTCTTCCCCCTGAGGATGTGGCCATAACAAGAGGCAGCGTGGGGTGGAGGCTGGGGCTGAGCTGGGAAGAGCTGAGAGGGCTGCAGAGAGCTGCTCATATCACCCTCTCCCCTCGCAGGTTACTTGAGTCTGTCCAAAGTGGTGCCATTTTCTCACTATGCGGGGACACTGCTGCTGCTGTTGGCAGGCGTGGCCTGCCTCCGAGGTAGGTGGAGAGAAGCCTAGTGTGGATCCACTCATCACTGGGTAGATGTTAAGTACTCTCTGCAAATGCAGTTCGATGCTGGGCCTGAGGGGAAATCATTGAGAATGGTCTCAGGCATGATCTTTCTTTAAGGGGCTTAGGTCATAAATATGAAAAAGAAATTAACAAAAAGTCTGCTGTTTTCTTTTTAAATTTTTATCAGTACATGTTTGCAGTACCTAATGATTACATTCATTGTGGGGGGTTGGGAGTTTGCTGTTTTCTAGATGAATACACCCTGCAACACACATACACACACGTTCCCAAACATGTCCACTACAGAAGTTTCTGTACATGCACAGATGATGTATATGTACAGTGTTGCATACTGCATTGTTTGTAATAATCCTAAACCAAAAGTACTTTTCGTGGCTACAAACAGAACACTGAACAGCAATGCAAATAAGCAAACTGTAGCTACACTTAATGCAAATGAGTCCCGCAGAGGTAATGTTAAGTGGAGGAAGCCGACCACAAATGATGTGTGCAGTGTGTTTTCACTTACATGGAGTTCAGAAGGAATGCAGGGTAGGACATGAAAGAGAACAAGGACGTGGTTATCCTGAGGGCCAGGCAAGTAATTACATACATGGGTGGACAGTACAGCGTGGGAAGACCTCTTGGTGGGAGTTGGCTTTGTTCTCTTGGCCTGGATTATAGTCAAGTGAATGGTTGCTTTGCTTTTTTCTTCCCTCCTGTGATATTGGGGATTGAACCCAGGACCTTTATGCTGAGCTACATCCCTAACCCCCTTTTTTTAAATTTTGAGACAGGATCTCAAGTCACTGAGTTGCCCACGCTGGGCTGGAACTTTCGATCATCTTGCCTCCACCTCCCAGAATACTGGGATTATAGGTGTGTGCCACCACATCCAGCTTGCTTTCCATTTTTTAAAAGGCAGAATGTATGTTTTATATTCATATGTTCTATCTCACAATATTAAAAAAAAAAAAAGAGGTTAGGCTGAGGGTGGTGGCTCATGCCTGTAATCCCAGCACTCAGGAGGCTGAGGCAGGAGATCACCTTGAGTCTGAGGCCAGCCTGAACTACAGAGCAAGACCCTATCTCTAAAAAAAACAAATAAAAAAGAACTAAAATGTTTGTGTTTTGTGGTACCACTTCAGATAACTTTTGTCCCTAAAATTACTGAAGCATTGCATTTGAGTTGGAGATGCCTTTGGAATCCTCCCATTCCCATGTTCTTTCACCAGAAGTAACTGTTGTCTAAGGGGTGGTTTTATTCTGGTCCATATTTCTTGCTAGGTCTGTAATCCCAGCACTGAGGCAGGAGGAGTGCAGTGAGTTCAAGTCCAGCCTAGGCAATTTAACAAGACCCTGTCTCAAAAGAAAAAGGGCTGGAGGGCCGGGGATTTAGCTCAGTGGTTTCGCCGGCTGCTGTGCAAGTGCAAGGACCTGAGTTTGATCCCTGGTACCAAGAAAGGGTCGGGGGGCTGGGAAGTATCTCAGTGTGAAGGCCCTGGGTTTTATCCCCGTTTACACGCACATACATGCGCGCGCGCACACACACACACACACACACACAAGCTTCTTAGAATGTATGAAGTACAGTAAGAATCCATAAACAGCAGTGCTGTGTGTGCTTTTTACATTGTTGGCCTACATGGCATTGCTCTCTGCAAGCCTTTCTCCAGCGCACTTCATTTGCTTGTGATCATACTGTTTGGGGTTGCTGCCCTTGAGGGACGCCTAGAGTTCTAGTTCTTTCTGGTTTTACTGTCTTTGCTGCACTTACTCTGCCTGATGTTTTCTGGTTTTCTTCTTTATTTTCCTTCCCCAGTCCCACCTCACCCCCAGCCAGAATGGCAGCTCCCTGAGGGCAGGGACTGTCTCATTTCCTGCCTGTCTCCTGTGGGTAGGGTGTGCCTGGCACAGGGCGCCTGCCAGGTCAGGGAGGAGAGAGGGTGGGATTGGAGGCTCCTCTGCAGGGAGGAGAGGGTGGGTACAGCCCCTGAGTGGAGCAGATGAAGAAAGAGGGGTGGCACTGAGAGCTGCCGCCTTTGGAGAGGGAAGGAGAAACGAGACCGGAGAGGAACAGTCTAGGAATTGGTCCAAAGCAGTGGGCCCAGGGCTGGGCGTGGTGGTGCCCACCTGTGATCCCAGCATTCAGGAGGCTGAGGCAGGAGGATCATCAAAAGTTTGAGACCAACTTGGGCTACACAGTGAGCTCAAGGCCAGCCTGAACTACTGCATATGGGACCCTGCCTCAGAAAACAACAACAACAACAGCAGATGGGCCCAGGGAGCAGAGGAGGAAGGAATCTTGAGGAACAGGAATCTTGCTGAGTGGAGCAGTTGAAGAGAATGAGGATGAAGAAAAGGTAGAAGGCTGGGTGAGGACCAGAGGCTGGGAAGCCAGAGGGCAGGGTTAGAACATACAGAAAGCAAGCCTGGCAAGAAAAAGAAGGGAGACCCGAGTTAGCCAGGCGTGTGACGTTGTGTTAACACCAGGGAGAACGAACGTTCTGCAGCGCGGAAGCTTGCTGGTCTAGCGAGAAACAAACTAAAGCTAAGGAAGAATCCTGCAACGAGGAGGAGGGAGAAAGTGTTTCCCCGTATCACAGCCCTCGGTTGCTCTTTTTCTCATGTCTCCCTCCAGAGCATTCTTGCCCATGTCTAGGTCTTTCCCTAAAACATCCTGCTTCCCAGTTTTCCTAACGCTGCTTCCTGTCCTCTCCAGGCATTGGCCGCTGGACCAACCCCCAGTACCGGCAGTTCATCAGCATCTTGGAAGCAACACATCGGAACCAATCTGCAGAAAACAAGGTGAGACGTTCCGGGAAAGGCGCCAGACCTGTGCCCTGCTGGTGGCTTCCTCAGCTGCCTGGGCTCCGGGCTCTGCGCTCTGCAGGAGGAGGCAGCAGCCGTGTGCTTTGCCACCTGCACACTGGGTCTTGGTCTGCACATTGCCATCTCCTTCACCCTCTGTTGTGGGCCTGGCTTCCCTGTTCCTTCTAATGGAATATTCTGTAGAGCAACCCTGTCCTCCTCCAACTTCCGTCTGCAAGCCTTGCCCGAATGTAGAAATACCCCCAGTGCGTGTAGAAGAGTTTTCTTTTGTCACAGCAACTCAGCTCTGTTTATTTTTGTTGTGTGCGCCTAACACCCTGCTGGCTTTGTTTGGGGATGGGACGAGATGGACAGGTACGGTGACTCCTGTGCTTGGAAACAGCTTGGCGCCAAGCAGAAGGAAAGCCAGGGCACAGTGTCCTTGAAGTCCTGCCAGGCCTGCTGGTGCTGGAGTGTGATTATCTTTGAGAAAGGGCTATGGAGCCCCATAAAGCCTCTTCCTGTTGTGAGGGGGCTCCTGGCTTCAAACAGCTGTGACCACCATCATCACATTAAGGTTGCTCCACACCACCATTATGGAGCTGTGTAATTTAATGATGCCAAGTGCTGTGCTGCTGTCTGAGGCACTTTGCATGCTGCACACACCCTTTCTAATCCTCGCAGCAACCTCATGATGTAGCATAATTACTCTCATTTGTGCATTTGATTTTTTCTTTTTTTTTTTTTTTTTGAGGCAGGGTCTCTCCCTTTGTAGTTCAGGCTGGCCCTGAACTCACTATGTAGCTTAGGCTGGCCTCGAACTCAGTGATCCACCTGCCTCAGCCTCCCGAGTGCTGGGATTACAGGCGTGTGGCACCTCGCCCGGTTTATTTGTGCATTTGAGGAAACAGAAGCGAAAAGGGGTTTAGTGACCTATGCAGAGTCACAGAGCAAAGAAGCGGCTAGGTCTCCATCCGAGAGCAGGTCTAAGCAAAGCCTGGCTGAGACCAGCTTTTCTTCATTTGGATTTGTCATTTACATATTTGTATAATTTCCCCGTTGCTCTCTTTCAGTCAAGTTATTTTTGAAAATGTTACAAAATTTCTGTGACAGAAAACAAAAAAATAGCCCTCAAAAGAGAGCTGGGAGCTCCGGGGGTGGGGGAGGAAGCTGGCAGAGTGCGCAGGCTCAGCTCGAACTGCCTGCTCGGGGTGTGTGGACCGAGCCCACAGTGACCGGAAGTGCAGATGGTCTGTGTGGCAGCGCTGGCCTGGGCTCCAGGTGCCGAGGGGAAGCAGGAACAGTCAGGGCTTCATTCAGAAGGAGATCCCAGTGTGGGGAGCCCGCTGACTCTCCTCTCGCTCGGCCCTGGGGCTGCAGTGTGCGCTGAGATCCAGTGAGGGATCAGGCAGGGAAGAAGCCAGAGCGGCTGGCGTCCACCTGCCACCAAGAAGCTCTGGCCCCCTCCCTCCCGGGCTGGCTCCGTCTAACAGGTTTAGAAAAGCAGGGTCAGGGTCCTCCCCTGGAAGAGAGCAGACAGGCTGGGCTGGTGCCTGAGGAGCGCTGCCTTGCCTGGTGCTCAGTTCTCCACCTGAGAACCAGAGGCTGCTGGCCTGCGCTCGGTCTCCCCGTGACGTGTGGGGCCAGGGCCTGGATCCCAAGGGCCTTGCACATGGGCCCGAGGGCCTGCACCCAGTTCGCAGCCCCCGTTCTCTCCCCTGCTTTTGTACCCTGCCCACTGCAGAGGCAGCTTGCCAACTACAACTTCGACTTCAGGAGCTGGCCCATCGACTTCCACTGGGAAGAGCCCAGCAGCCGGTGAGGGCCTGTCCCTTCCTGGGAGCTGTCCCACAGGGTCCCTGCACCGTCCCTTCCCCAGACCCCAGCTCCTGCAGACCTCTGACCCCTCCTCTCCTGCTTCCTCCCTCCTCAGGAAGGAGTCCCGGGGGGGCCCGTCCCGCCGGGGCGTGGCCCTGCTTCGCCCCGAGCCCCTGCACCGGGGAACAGCAGACACCTTCCTCAACCGGGTTAAGAAGCTGCCTTGCCAGATTACCAGGTGGGAAACAGTGGGGTGGAGGGGCTGGGGCGCGGGCCTCAGGACTGGCTGCCCCATTGTAAGATAGCCGTCACTTTCTGGGCCGAGTGCCACGGGCTTTGTGTGTATCGTTTTATTCACATTTATGTGTGAAGAAGAGGCTCAGAGACTTCCAGTCTCACAGGTAGTAAAGGAAGAAGTGGGACATTAACCCAGTTCTGTCTGACACAAAGGCTCTTTCAGTGAGGCTGGGAGGGAGTGGCAGGTTGGGGTGGAGAGGAGACAGTTCTGTAGCTGGAGCCAGCTCCGGGTGCTGCTCTGCTCCTTGGATCTCCTCGGCCACTGTGCCTACTTTCTGCCTCTGGGAATAGCCTGCCTCTGAGCACGGCTGAGGAGATCGGAATGGTGATTTCTGAAGGGCTCCCACCTTGCCCGGGTGGCTGAGGGCATGGTAAAGTTGCTGAGTCCTCCTGGGTGCCGGTGTCGGGAGTAATGGCAGTGACCACTGCTGTCCTCTGTGGAGCAGGAGCTGGGAATTATCTGCGGCTGTGAGAGGTGGTCAGCAGGTTCTAGAATACCCGGGGGGGTGGGGGGCGGGGGGCGGTGACTGTGCAAATCAGTCTGAGGAAAGCCAGATTGGAGGTTTTGGGAGGGACTCTGGGAGGGTTGTGTAAGGTTTTGGGGACGGATCCTACTTCAGGGTTAACTGGAAGCGGTTAACCATCCTTTTTAGGAACAGCACCTACATTTTGTCTGTTCGCATGTTCAGGATGTGAGGGCGATCTGGCCTTGACATCTGTGCCCCACTGATTGTCAGGGTGGAGTAGTGCATTTGCTCGTAAGTGCTAAGATCCTGCGCAGCGCAGTGCTGGGCACATCCAGTGTGGCCGCTGTCAGGCGTATTGCAGTGAGCGGTATACCAGGTTCCTACCCCAACAGTTTGTTTCAGACTTTGGATCTTGACCCAGTAAGGAATCTTGAAATTATTTGTGTACTAAAAGTGTTACTTTACAAATATTATCTATTTGGAGACTTTGTGGGGTGTGCTGGGGATTGAACCCAGGGCCTTGTGGAAGCTGGGCAAGTGCTTTGCATTGAGCCACCTCCCCTGGTCCTGCCTGGGGGCTTTTAGTAAGTGGTGTTTTTGTACTAACAAAATCACGTTTGGAGGGCCAGGATTGGGATGTAGCTCAGTGGTTCCAGCGCCTGCCTCGCAAGCACAAGGTCCCGAGTTTGATCCCCAGTACCAAAAAAAAAAAATCATGTTTGGTAATGACTTTGCTTTTACTTACTTTACATAAGAAGTATTATCTTGTAAGAGTCTCAGAATTATGTACAGATGCTCCCCAGCTTACCGTGGTAACACACTACAAATTTTTGGGGGGTTTGTTTGTTTTGTGTTTTCGAGACATAGCTGCTGCGGCTGGCCTCAAACTCATGACCTCCCTGCCTCAGCCTCCTGAGTGCTGCTGCGATTATGGGCTGTGCTGCTGCACCTGGATGGGGCTTTGTTTTATTGGGGTTTTGGTTTTTAGCTTATAAATGACAGAAGTTTGTTTCCCATGGTTCTGGAGACTGCAGAGTCCGCGATCAGACACCAGCATATGTGGTGTGTCATGTGGCCCCATTTCCTGGTTCATAGGAGGCATCTTCTTGCTGTCTCTAGAGCCTCACTGACTGACTGATGGATTGATTGGTTGAGACAGGATCTCACTGTGTAGTTCAGGCTGGTCTTGAACTTGCTGGCCTCTAACAGCAATCCTCCTGCCTCAGCCTCTTGAGTCCTGCGGTTACAGGCATGTGCCACTGCACCTGTGGAGCCCGTTTTAGAAGGCTATTAGACTGATTACCTCCCAGAGGCCCCACCTGCTCAAATGTCACCACATTGGTGATTGGGTGTCAACATATATGAGCTTCGGGGCAACACAGTGTTTTGTTTTTATCTTTTGTTTCTTTGAGATGAGGTCTTGCTGTGCCACCTAGGCTGCCCCCAAACTCCTAGCCTTAAGTAATTCTCTTGCCTCAGCCTTCCAGGTAGCTAGGATTAGAGGCCTAAACCACCATCCCCAGCCGTACTTCAAATTTTGGATTTTTTTGAGGGGGTACTGGAGATCAAATCCAGGGGTGGTCTATCTCTGAGCTACATCCCCAGCCCTCTTTATTTCTTAAGTTTTGTTTTTAATTTTGAGCCAGAGTCTTGCTAAGTTGATCAGGTGAGACTACAGCATTTTTTGATCCTCCTGCTTCAGCCTCCCTGAGTGCTGGGACTTCAGGTGTGCAACACCACGCTAAGCTTTACTTGGGGTCTTGGTCCCGGGGCGAGTGAAGCACAGCACGATACTCTCGCAAGGTGCTGGGCAGCAGAAGGGAGCTGCTGCCATCCGGCTACACGGTCACGAGCGGGACTCCTGGGCCTCCACAGGGTCCTACGCGATGATCTTTGTCATGTTAGGTGCATTAAATGCATTTTCAGCTTTCAGTGGTTTTATTGGGGTGTAACCCCATCGTAAGTTGAGGAACAGTGTGTGTGTGGGGGTGTATACATTATGTACGTATGCACTGAGCCGGAATATAAATTTTTTTTTTTTTTGGTACCGGGGATTGAATTCGGGTCCTTGTGCCTCAGGCGGTGAAACCACTGAGCTAAATCCCCAGCCCCTATAAAATTTTTATCTTCATTAGCATGGTCATATTTTATTAAGTCCTAAAAGAGGACAGGGCAGCTAGGAAGACAAGGGTGAAGCAGGCCCCAGAGTTTGTAGGTCTAGGGGGAAGAGGGTCTGTGGGCCCCATGGGCATTTGGGGCTTACTAAACCGTGTTCCCCACAGCTACCTGGTGGCACACACGCTGGGGCGCCGGATGCTGTACCCGGGCTCCGTGTACCTGCTCCAGAAGGCTCTCATGCCGGTGCTGCTGCAAGGCCAGGCACGGCTGGTGGAGGAGGTAAGCCTGCCCCATGCCATCCCAACTGGCCCCTCCCCGGGGATGCAGCCTCCTGCCCCTCACAGCCTGGCTCCTCTCGTCTCCCCTGCTTAGTGTAACGGGCGCCGAGCAAAGCTGCTGGCTTGTGATGGCAACGAGATTGACACCATGTTTGTGGACCGGCGGGGGACAGCCGAGCCCCAGGGACAGAAGCTGGTGAGAGGGTTCAGGGAGCCCAGAGGCAGAGTATGGGAGCTGGTAAAGGTTCTGGGGGCCCAGTCCTATAGCATCTGCTCTGTGGAACCACTGCAGGGAGTAATCCCATCTCCCAGCTCCAGCCTGGAGACCTTTTCTGTAGGAAAACTCTAAGACAGGGGAGTAGATGAAGAAGCAGGAGTTGACATTCAAGAAGCAAAATATAATAATCCTAACAGTCACCACTTAGCATGGACCACAACCAAGACACATGTTTAACTCAAAGCAGTCTGTGAACCAGGTACTGTGGCCTGCTAGCCCATTGTACAGATGAGAAAACTGAGCTCGGAGGAAGTCTCCTCCCTCCATGGAAAGAGCACTGAGCCAGGAATGTAGGAGCTGCCTCTAGGGCCGGCTCCGTTTACCCGCTGGGGAGTTCTTGCACCCTGGGGCCCTGGGGAACTTGGGTTCATATAACAATACATGAGAGGGCTGGGGATGTAGCTCAGTGGTTTCGCCGCCTGCTGCGCAAGTGCAAGGACCTGAGTTCGATCCCCGGTACCAAAAAACCCAAAAAAAAACAATAGATGAGAGCCCAGCAAGGGAGAGGGGAGGCAGGCAGCATGGCACACAGCAGAAACACAAAACAGACTCAGAACTAAAGGAAAAACTGCAAGGGCTGGAGCCCAGCTCAGCAGTGCACACTGGTTCCACCTGCACGAGGCCCTGCCTTAACCCTGGCACCAGGGCCAAAACATCCGTCCCATCCTGAGAGCTCCCCACTCGTGGCCTCCTGAGGAGATGCAGACGCTGCTGGGCACAGCAGCTCGCCTTGGGCGTCTCCCTCTGAGGGCCCCGGGTGCTGAGCGTCTGGGGTCGTTTTGCCTCTCGTCTCTGAACCTTGTGGAGTGAGAAGTTCCCAGTTCCTGTGCCCTTGGAGAGAGCGGATCTGCGCCTTCCTCTGCCCCGCAGTCTCTCAGGCTGCCCCCACCCCCGCGGTTCCCTCCTGCCCAGCAGCCTCCTCCTGCCTCCTGCCCAGGTGATCTGCTGTGAGGGGAACGCGGGCTTCTACGAGGTGGGCTGCATCTCCACGCCCCTGGACGGTAGGCGGCTCGGCCCTTGAGCCTCTGCCCCACACAATGTCTCTGCCTCACGCCCCAGCTCCGCTTTGCCTGGGCGAGGTCTGAGTGGCCTGGGGGAAAGTCCATTTCTTGCTTTGATAACCTCGCATTCCAACCCAGGGTTGGCCCTGACTCCTTGTGCTCTTGTCCTGTTCCACCCCACACAGTCACCCCTCTCCTCTGTGGCTCACCTTTGACCTCGGCTCCCTGGGCGATGCCCAGAGCTGATGGCTCTGAGCCGGCAGCCCTTCCCCCCCTTCCCCCACGGACAGAGCGGGGCTTGCCCACCAGGTCTCAGCCCCGTTTCCTCCTGTGTTACAGCTGGATACTCAGTCCTGGGCTGGAACCATCCAGGCTTCGCTGGAAGCACGGTGAGACCCCCTCCCGAACCCTTTTCGTTTTCTGTCTCCCTCTGGTCAGCCCCTGGTGGAAGAAATGGAGAGCATATTTGTATGGGGTCTCCCACTCAAGCAAGCAACTTGGGTGCTGAGGGCCTGGAGGCTGGGAATGTGCAGGAGTGGGGTGGCCAATGGAGAGAGGCCATGGGTGTCTAAACACCCCGTGGAGAGCTCACCCCTCCCACCACCCTGTTCTTTTTTCTTTTTTTGGTACCGGGGATGGAACTCAGGACCTTGTGCTTTCGAGGCAGGTGCCTGAACCACTGAGCTAAATCCCCGGCCCCCACCACCCTGTTCTTCATACCTGTCTTGCGTGTTGTGTGTGGTGGCAGGGAGGTGGCAGGAGGTTGCAGGTGGCAGCTGAGCTGGCCTTCGCCCTTCCTCCTGCAGGGGGTGCCATTCCCACAGAATGAGGCCAATGCTATGGATGTGGTGGTCCAGTTTGCCATCTACCGCCTAGGCTTCCAGCCCCAGGACATTGTCATCTATGCCTGGTCCATCGGCGGCTTCACGGGTACCAGCCTCCCTCCCACACCCCGTGTAGGCACAGCTGTACCCTTTCCCCCCAGAAAGGTGGCACCTGCTCTGGGAGGCAGGTAGCGGCTGCAGGGAGGAGGAGGAGGAAGTGGAAGGAGGTCCTTCCCCACGGTGCCTGGTCATTAAAAGCCCAGGCCCTGGGGCTGGGGCGATCAGGGGAAGGGACTGTTTTCCTGCCTTCCGTCTCCCATGCATCCCATGTTCCGTCAGGGATCGTGGGGCGGCCTGTGGGGCGGTGGGGTGGTGGGCGGGGCCCTCAGTCCTCATCCTCTTCCTTGGCCTGGTACCAGCCACGTGGGCAGCCATGTGCTACCCGGACATCAGTGCTGTGGTTCTGGACGCCTCCTTTGATGACCTGGTGCCCTTGGCCTTGAAGGTTATGCCCGACAGCTGGAGTGAGTGCAGCCCAGGCCCAGCCTTCCAGGGTGGGCGGGGTGTCCTGGATGGGGCGTGGGTCACCTGGGGCCCCTGCCTGACGCCCGGCTGAGCAGTGGGGACCCTCACGTGGGGGGAGGCCTTCAGCCCTGCCGTCCTTCACCTCTGTCCCACTCCAGAGGCGCTGGTGACCAGGACGGTGAGGCAGCATCTCAATCTGAACAATGCAGAGCAGCTGTGCAGGTGAGGGCTCCGGGGTCTAGGGCTCGGCCCCGCCCGCCCACCATCCCCACAGGGCTCTGCGGGCATCAGCAGGAAGGGAAGCTGGTGGATGCCCACTGCCCACCTAGCGACCCTGCCCCACGATGGCACAGCCCTTTCTGGTCCCGAAGCCTGGGACCTCTCATGATCTGGCAAGCAGAGTGCGGTGCAGGGCAGTCCCGGTTCTTCCATAAACCTCGCCCTCGCCCTCACCCTCACCCTGGCTGAAGAGCCCCCGGGCCCTGCTGTGTGGCGGGTGGGAAAGCTGGGGGGCGTGGGCAGCCGTCCTCACGTGTCACCTGTCTCTGAGCTCTCCCACGGCCCGTCCTGAAGGTACCAGGGCCCGGTGCTGCTGATCCGGAGAACCAAGGACGAGATCATCACCACCACGTGAGTGCTGGAAGCTGCCCCTCCCTCTTCTGCCCACCAAAGGTCCAGCCTCCAGGCCCTCCACAGTAATCTCCTTTTTTTTTGGTTCCGGAGATCGAACTCGGGCCCTTGCACTTGCGAGGCAGGCGGCGGCACCACTGAGCTAAATCCCCGGCCCTCTGCAGAGAAATCTTTTCATCCCCAGGGTTCCTGAGGACATCATGTCCAACCGAGGCAACGACCTCCTGCTGAAGCTCCTGCAGTTCCGGTGAGGCTGGGAGGGATCGGGCAGCCAGGATCCGAGGGAGGGACCCGGATGGAGCCCCACCTCCTGTCCCGCACCCCTCCGCAGGTACCCGCGAGTGATGGCCGAGGAGGGCCTTCGGGTGGTGAGGCAGTGGCTGGAGGCCTCGTCCCAGCTGGAGGAAGGTGAGACCCCGGGAGGCCTGTAGGGGCGGCGCCTGGCAAGGCCGGCTGCTGAGAGCTGTCTCTGCCCCAGCAGCCTCGGTTTACAGCCGCTGGGAGGTGGAGGAGGACTGGTGCCTGTCCGTGCTCCGCTCTTACCAGGCAGAACACGGGCCTGACTTCCCCTGGAGCGTGGGTAAGGGGGTCCTGGGCAGGCGCGGCGGGAGGCGCCCAGGAAGGGGCCCGTGGCCCCCGTTGAGCGGCTCCTCTCTGCAGGGGAGGACATGAAGGCCGAGGGACGCCAGCAGCTGGCCTTGTTTCTGGTGAGCACGGGCGGGAATCCCCTGTAGAGGGAGCTGGGAGGCGCAGGGTTCCTGCTCCCACCTGCTCACTCTTTCCTCAGGCTCGGAAGCATCTGCACAACTTTGAGGCCACACACTGCACCCCACTCCCAGCCCAGAACTTCCAGATGCCCTGGCACCTGTAGGGACCGCACCCGCTCGGTCTGGAAGGAGAGGGCGGGAGGAGGCGTGTGAGGCGCTCTCTTCGCGTTGCCCTTGAGTGTGGACAGCGGGCACCCACCTCACTGCCCTCCTGCACGTCCTCCCGCAGCCCCAGGCAGGACCTAACCTTCCCCGACACGCCCCTGCATTACGTGATCGCGTTATTCCTAGTCATTAATAAAAAGGTATTTTTTCTACTGTCTGTCTAATTGTGAGTTCCCAGGGGTCCAGCGATCAAGGCGGCTGGTAGCGAGGACAGCAGAGGCCCCGAAGGCCCAGGCTTGGGAACCAACTCCAGACCGCCAGTGTCACCTCCAGGCCTGCGCGTTCCCAGCCGCCTGCCTAGCCGCCCTGTGCACATCCCAGCCAGACTGCCCCTCTTGCTCAGAACTCTTCTGCTCTGGTTGACAGAGTGCTTCTCAGTGCTGATTTCACCTGCTCAGCACCTCTATAGGTTTCTGGGGTCAGCCTGCAGTAGCCCCTCTCCCAGTGCCCCCAGTTTTCCTTGCTCAGCTTTGCTGACCCCGGGAGTGAGGAGCCCACACCTGCATCTTGTGCAGCGCTCCCTGCCTGGCCTGCCCACTCCCTTCAGCATTCAGCACACTCGGGCTACCGGGGCGGGGGCCGGGGCCTCCTGTCCTCCCAGAGCCATGCTTGGCTTTGCAGCCCCCGTTAGAAGGAAACTTAGGCTGAACCTGAGGAAACTGGTTTCCATAACTCCTATTTCTAATCCTTGCATCTTGAACAGAACGAGTCCACATCCCACCCCTCAGTTTGTTGCCGGGCCATCTTCTTCCATTGGAAACCTCTTTTCCAGGTGAAATATCCCCAGATTTACCAAGATGCTTTGCACAAGATCCTTAACAGGGATGCCAGGTGCCGTGGTGTGCACCTGTAATAATCCTAGCACTCAAAAGGCTGAGGCAGGAAGATCGCTGTGACTTCAAGGCTAGCCTGAGCTACACAGAAAGACCCCATTTAAAAAACAAAAACAATAAAAACCCTTAACAGGAATGACAATGTTGTGATATCCTAGATAGAGTCTGGCTGATTTTTTTTTCTGGTACCAGGGGTCGAACTCAGGACCTTGCACTTTGAGGCAGGCAGTGGCACCACTGAGCTGAACCCCTGCCCCTGGCTGATTTCTATCTCAGGTGCATGACCCTTCTCTGTAACTCTGGCTCCATTTCTCAGCAGCTCCCTAAGGAAGGTACAGGGCAGCGATGGTGAACCTTTTAGAGTTGAGCGCCTGAACTGCAACCCCAAGCCCTTATCTATCACAAAGCGCCAACACTGCAATCAAAGCTGGACATTGAGGTTTTAGTTTAGAAAAGAGAGCTCCTACATTAACATCTTTTTGTCTTAGAAGAAAAACAAACACACGCCATGGTTCTCCACCACTGGTATAGAGTCCTACAGGAAGGGAAACTGGACTTCCCAGTAGATGTGGTAGGTGAAATTTGGGGTCGGAAGGCGGTGACCACAGCTCCCGAATGCTCCACCACCAGCACACTGTAGGTGGAGAGCTGTTCTGGGGGCCCTCTCCCCTGGGAGCCAAACAGCGTGAGAAGTGTGGAGTCCAGGGTGTGGGGTCTGCTGCATGGTTCTGAACCTCGCCCCCCCAATCCAACAGGACAGTTAATCTTCTGGAAACCACCTTGCTTCAGCTAAAGTGATAGTACAATGATACACAATAAGCTAGGCCCTTGCCTTTCCCTCGCCTTGCCTCCATAGTTTTTCTTTTCCACAAAATATTTTGTACGAGAAATGTAACTTTGTGCTGCTGGGCTCCTGCCCAATGTACCAAAATGTTTTGTGATTGTTTGAACTGTGTGACCTTTCAGGAATGTTGTTAAGGTCCGCCCTCTTGGGAGAATGTTCTGTAACTCCGCCCCTCTGCTCAGTGAGCATGCTCACCTGCCCTGTAGATCCCTATATAAGGAGGCTCTCCTTTCTGGTAGAGGGTTCAGACTTCAAGTATGAAGTCCTCTGAACTTGCCAACATGATAAAGGCTTTTCTCCACCTCTTCGAATGACCACTGGATTCTCCAGTCTTCAAATTGCAATAGCCTCAACCCAGAGCCGTAACACTGAGCTCTGACACTCAGCTGTGCCTCAGAGCTGTGACACTTGGCTGTAGCACTGAGCTAGTCTGCTTTGGCACAAGAAAAGGAACCTCCTTAAATGCAAATACGGGGCACCCACACCCTGGAGACAAGGGCTCCCCCTTCCTTGCCATGACCACCAGGGAGTCCATAGACTTTCCTACTGCCACTTTCCCTTTGGACACCCGAAGTGGGTGGGATGGAGTGGCCTAACCTATGGATTCTGGGCCACCCCACCCAGGGGCCTCAGTCTACTTCCGGTTACTCTCACTGACAAGGCTCACAGTAGCCATGTTTGTCTTCAGAACTGCCCCACTACAGGGCAGGACCAGCATGCTCTCACCCAAGGCAAGTTCCAGCAGTCTCAGGAAGTCATGTGAAGTGGGCACCCCACAACTGCTGGGGCTTGGGACCCTGCTGCCTGGTCACTAGGTGAGGCCTGAACACCCAGGCACCTGAGCAGCTGGGTAAACCAAGGTGAGGGTGAAGGAGAAGGGAATTTAGAGCCTGGTGGGAAACCTGGCCAAAACTGCACCTCATCCTACTTTATCTCTCAGATCCAGGGTCCTGGGGTGAGGTGCAGGACTCCAGGCTGCATCCTGGAGTTGAGGTTTTGCTCCAAGCCCCTAGGAGAGCCCTGTTTCTTTCTGGTGCCAGCTGTCACTAGTGAGGGCCCCTGAGGATGGTGGCCCAGGCCTTGGGCCTATCACTAAGCTACATTCCAGACTTTTTTTTTTTTGTAATAGTGTCTCACTAAATTGCTGAGCTGCCCAGGCTGGGCTCAAACTTGCAAACCTCCTGCCTCATCCTCCCATCCCACAGTGCTGGGATTACAGACAGGCACCACCGCGGGGAGCTCAGTTATTCATCCACATTCAGGCTAAAGACCTCTGACCAGTCCCTCTCCAGACTGCACCCTGTAACAGAACTTGGCTCTTGCTGGGCCACATCCTTCTCACCTCACCCCTCAATTTGCCTCGCCCCAGTCCCTTAATTGTGGCCTCCTTAGTTTCTTACCTGGGATGTTTATCACAGGTATCCTTTGACGGAAGAGGGACACTCTGCATGGATGGCGTCCACTGCTACTGTCACCATGGCGACTGTGGCAACGCCCCTTCCTAGGAAAGCCTCCGTGGAAACTGTCTCCAAGGAAACGCACTAGAGCTCCCGGGCTAACGTCAGAGGCCCCGCCCCGCCGGAGGCCCCGCCCCATCCTGACTCTTCCTTTCGGCCGCGCGCGCGGCGTGGGCGCGGGAACGCTCCTTGAGTCTGGGGCGGGCTCCGGGAGCCCAGCTCTACCTGGCCCTGGTCCTTGGCCCTCCCCTCCAGAGCCACCCGCTCTCAGTTCTGTCCCTCACTCGGCGCGCTCCGATATTCCACAGACCTCTGAACACGTGGCGGCCCCGCGCCCCGCTCGCCACCACTCTGACTTTCTCTAAATTTCTCAGCCTCCTTCCTTTCAGGCTGGGGCGGGGCGGGGCGGGGCGGGGCGGGGCGCGCAGCGGCACCGCTTTCCTCTGGATTTTCTTCCCTTGCGTCTTGCTGGGCGCCCGCATGCTCAGGTTCGACACCCGAGGGCAGATGGCTGCGGGACGGCCCCGGCCTCGGGGTCCCGGGCGGGAGGGTCCCCCCCCCCCCTCCGCGGGGAGCCGGAGCAGGTGGCCCGAGGCTCTCACAGCTGCAACAGCCGTCGAGACGGGGACCCAACAGGCGCGAGGCGGGGACGAAAAGTCGGGGCACCGGCGCCTCGGTACGCAGCGGCCCCGGGAGTGATGGGACGCCCCTGCGCCGCCTCTCGGGGAAGCCGGCCAGGCGCAGGCGTCGGGCGCCGACCCCCAGGTCCCCACGCGCGGTCGCGGTCGCGGTCGCTGGGTGCGGACCCCAGCTCCGAGGCGCAGCGCAGTGAGGCGCCGGAGATCGAGCCCACTGACTTGCAGCAGAGGTGCGAGGCTGGAGAAAGCGGGGGCGGAGAGGGCGCCACCCAGGGGCCCCGGGCTGAGGACGGGTCCCTCCGGATCCCGGTGTCCTCGCCACCACCTTCCCGGCTTGGAAAACTATACCACCGGTCACCTCCGCGTGCAGGCCTCCCCCCTTCCTTCGCCCCACATCCAGTCTGACGCCAAGTCTGTCTGATTTTTTCTAAACCAGCTCGGGTTCTTTCCCACGTCTCGGCGTCCCTGCCCCTCTTCCGCGAACCCAGAGCGCCATCTGGCGCCGGAATTCAGAAAGAGCTTCCCATCCATGCCCTCCGTCAGGGCTGAGGGTTGAACCCAGGGCCTTTGCGCTGAGCTATATTGCCAGCCCTTTCTTTTTCTTTCTTTAAAGACAGGATCCCCCTAAGTCCCTAAGTTGCCCATGCTGGGAAACTCCTGCCTCAGCCTCTCAGAATGCTGGGATTACAGGCTGTGTCACCACTCCTAGTTTATGGCCTCCACTCTTGTTTTTTGGGGTTTTTTTGTACCGGGGATTGAACTTGGGTCCTTGTGCTTGCCAGGCAGGCAGCAGAACCACTGAGCTAAATCCTCGGCCTGGCCTCCACTCTTAACCCTTTTATTCTCCAGTGTGCAATGATGCATCTTTTCCAAGCCCAATTCACCTCCTCTCTGCGGTGCTCCCAGCAGCACCCTGCCCACCCCCATTGCTTGTTGACTTTGTTTCCCCACTCAACTCTGCCCTGTGAAGTGAGGGACTTTGCACACTTGTACCCCCAACACATGATTCAGTAAACATTTGCGGAATGGATATAAAAGAAATTTTCTCCTCTCATTCCTCTGGCGCTGGGTCCAGGCCCCAAGCCAGGATGTTGGAGCCCAGGATGTGGGTGTGGACACTGGGACCTTGTGGCTGTTCTGGCACTGACTCCCTTCCCAGATGTGTCGCCTCTCTCCTTCCTGTTGGCCAGCCTCTCACCTGCCAATATAACCCCGGACTAGCGGCCAAGGGCAGTGATGCATCTTGTGGCAGGCCTTGCAGGAGCTGGAGGCTGGGGCTCCTGGGCCACCGCAGCACTGTTCAAGGCCTGTACAAGATGTTCTTAATAGTGGTGGTGACAGCGAGCATGGTGTTCAGTAAGTAGCTCCGGGGGGGGGGTCGGAAGGGTCTGCTGGCCTGCTCTGTGAGAAACCTACCCACCCAGCAAGCTGGGCTAACCTGCTGGCAGGAACCCTGGGACTTGATGGACCGGTTTGCTGGGGAAAGGCCTGAGACCACTATGGACTGAGGGTTGCACCCAGAGCTGTCTCACTCACCAGCCTGACCTGAGTAGACCCAGAAGGGATCCTCTGCAGCCTGGGGACAACACAATAGGGAGGGCTGGGGACACTCACAACGGTAGAACAGAATCCACAGGGTGGAGCGAGGCTGAGTCCACCCTGATAAGCTCACTGGGCTGCAAAACAGCATCTACTGAAAAGCAAGATTCCAAGTGTTTTCTTTTAGCATTTGCCTCTGCTCTGCTGGGTCTGAGACTCATTGACATGTGGTCTGGGCAGAAGACCAGAAGAAGGGCTGGATAAGCATGTCATTGGGGAAGGAAGCAGAGAGCGGGCACTTTGGTGGGAAAGTCCAGTGATTGCACCACCAAAATAAAAGCACTGACACGGCTGCTTGGAGTCTCCATCTGCACCAACACAGAGCCCCTGCCGGTGATGTGGTCTTCCTTTCACTTCTGAACATTATGGATTAAGAACACAGGACCGAGCTGGGTATGGTTTTGCACACCTGTGATGCCAGCGCTCAGGAAGCTGAGGCAGGAGGACGGTGTGAGGCCGGCCTGTGCTACGTAGCAAGTTTTAGGCTGGCCTGGACTACATAGTGAGACCCTCTGGCTCAAGACTACAAAGGAGAAAAAAAATCCCCAGAAGGAATGATCAGAAGAGCGTCTAGGGCTGGGGGACTGAGAAACCACATCGCGGAGGAAGGACTGCTTCAGCTTCCCCTTGAATCCAGAGCTTGCAGCGTGCAGGGCAATGTTAGTTCTTTGAGTACATGTTGAAGAAAGAATGAGTGAGCTAGTAAGTTCTAATCTCCGGAGTAGGAGAGCAGAGAGTGGAGACTCCAGAGAGGACCAAAGCTCTGGGTCTATTAAGCCAGACTTTAAGGAATCAGGACTGTTTGGTTTTCAGAGGTGGGGAGCGAGTGCTGAGGTGGAGCAGCCTGGAATCGGGTACAAGGGGCTTAGGGTTTGCTTCTCTGTGTTCTAGGTAAGATCATTCTCCCCAACCAGAACCTCCCTCAGCCACCTCCGCTCCCCAAATACCTGCACTGCTACTGATGCCTCCTTGAGAGCAAGGAGTTGGGGTGCCTGCTGGGGTCTGACATCTGCCTCATGCCAGCAGGCAGCAGCTGCATCACTCTGCACATAAGGAACAGTAAGCTGGCAGGGGAAGGGGGGGTGCCGCGCCTGCTTAGCAAGTTCAGCATCTGGGGTTTGAGCACCAGCATCCGACAAATGTGCAAACAAACGAAGAAATACTAAGCTGCCATCTCCTGCCACAGGCCCAGCCCTGTCCTGAACCGGGCCTCTCCTAAGCCCCTAACCTGCACCGAGTCCTATTCCCACAACCCTGAGGGGTTTTTCTGTCCCTTTCCTTCCGAGCCACTTCCTGTCCCCACTTCCCCCACTTCCCCGATCGGCTCACAGCTGCCTGGCTCCCACCCTCCGGGGGCACCCAGCCTTAAAAGGGACCCTGGGGACCTCCAGGAGCGCTGGCGTTTCCTCAAGCCACCTGCTCCTCAGCTGTCAGCACAGCTGTCATTCTGCTGGTGTCACCCTTTGACACTTCCAGGACTCCTTTCCTGAGTCTTGGCTTATTCTCCCTGACCCATCCATGATGGTCATGTTCACCAAGGTTTGGTCTTTGCTATCTTCTTACTTGACAGCTTCTTCCCAGAGGATTTCATCTGCTTTCTTTTCTTTTTTTTTGGTACCAGGATCGAACTTGGGACCTTCCGCTTGCAAGGTAAGTGGCAGAACCACTGAGCTAAATCCCCGGCCCCTCATCTGCTTTTTTGATGCCCACCAATACCCACAGACTGGTTTCTTCTGGGTTGGGATGTCAGACCAGCACTGCCCTCATGTCCAGTTGCCCACTGGATTCAACTGGACCACATTCTCTCCTTACTTGTGCCTGCTGTTCCACCCAATCCCTTACCTTTAAGTTAGCAAGGTGCACCCTATGCAAACACAGTGCTTGCTGTTTTACTTCTGCTCCCCGAGACAGCAGCATGCTTGATACTTACAGAGATGTCACTTTTCCATCTCAGTCTGTAAACAGCGTCCTCCCATGTTGCCCTGCTGTCCAGGGCTCTGTGGCATGGGCATCTGAGCTGATCTCCATCCCTCAGTTGATGGGTACTTAGGTGATTTCTAATATTTTACTCTCTCAAGCTGGTCAGCAGTGAATGGCCTGTGCACAGCTTCTTGGGACATGCGCACAAAGATCTTCCCCACCTGCAATCGATGTAACAGCAGAGTCTAGAAAACAGATGACAGCCACTTCCTTTCTGCAGGCCACCCTCTGATACATTTCCTCAGCTTTTTCCTACCTGGTCCCACGGTGCTGGTTCTCCCTGCTTCACTCCCCAAGTCCCACCTCAGTCCCGCTCCAATGTCAACACAAATTCAATGGCTCTTTCCCTCCAGCTCCCCTCGGACACTTCAGAGTTGCTCAGCTGGGGACGCAATGGGACTCCCAACTCCTGCCCAATTCTGGGAGTCTTTTCTGTCTCCCCAGGCAGGGTACTTCTGGGTGTTGGGAGGGGACGCAGCCTGGGGACTCTGCAGGGGCAGGGTGGGGGCCTCCTTCTCACTGGTGGCTGCGGTCCCTCCCCAGGCAGCGGCTCTGACATCATGGTGACTGCCGCAGCAGGGAGATGAGTGATTGTTCCTACATCCGGCCTGCTCCCGTGTTCGCCTTCTGGGTATTTTCTCACTGCTGCTTTGTGAATTTCTGCAACAACCCTCAAAACAGACAGGCCTACATTCAATAGGAGTAAACCCCACCCATCTCCTCCCTTCTGATTGTCACCTAGGCTCAGCCAGGGGACTTCCGATCCCTGCCTCCTGCGAGTCCCTGGACCCGGGCCTGGCCTCTCAGCTTCTCAGTTGACACCCCACCCTCCCTACTTCCACTCTGCCCCAAGACTCCCTGTCTTGCCCGAAGTCCTCAGTTTTTCCTCCAAAATAAATCAATCTGCCAAGTGTTCCGTTTGTCTCTTTTCTGGTAGGTGGAGGCTACAGGCGGTGAGCCTGCCAGCCTGCCTTACCACAGGGACAGGCGAGGGGCACCCAGCTCTGCTCCTGCCCCGTTTCTGTAGCCCTGCTTCAGCTCCAGGCACAAAGAGGAAGAGGACCTGGAAGCCTCCTGTGGTGAAGGTTCGGAGGTCAGAGGGCACCCTGAGATGGGTCAGACCACAGCTGGGTGGCAGCTGGAGGAAGCTTCCTCAGCCTAAGCCCGTCTTCCAGTTTGACCTGCTAGAGCTGCGTGGGCCTGGACTTGGCCCTCTTCTCCTTTCTCCCCTACCCTTTGAGACAGGGTCTGTCACCCAGGCTGGGCTCAGG
Source organism: Heterocephalus glaber (assembly GCF_053883595.1). Lineage (NCBI taxonomy): Eukaryota > Metazoa > Chordata > Mammalia > Rodentia > Bathyergidae > Heterocephalus > Heterocephalus glaber. Next base: position 987,987 of record NW_028258201.1, on the reverse strand, counting down.
CTTGGAATCCTCCCACCTCAGCCTCCCAGAGTAATGGGATTACAGGCACGGACCACTGCACACTGCTCTCTTGTTCTTAATTCATTCTCTTTCATTTCCTAACTTACTTCCTCCTTCCTTCCTTTTTTATTTTTTGTAGTGTCTTCCTATGTAGCTCAAGTGATCCTCCTGCCTCAGCCTCCAGAGTGCTGGGACTACAGGTATGTCTGTACTTGGATTTTTTTTTGTATGGTACCAGGGGTTGAACTCAGGACCTTGTGCTTGTGAGCCAGGCACGGCGGCACTGAGCTAAATCCCCGGCCCTGTGCCTGGCTTTTTCTGTTGTACTTTAGTCAAAGGTCATGGAGAAAGATGGGCCCAATGGGGGTGGGGGGCAGAGTTTGTCCTCTTTCCAACTGTCTACAAATCACAACCTAGAAGTTAACATTGGTATGTTTGCCCCGACACCAGTTGTGAGGTAGGTCTGTTAGTCTGCAGACACTGTGTAGGTCGCGTTGTGTGTCACCATCCCACCAAGCACAGACACTGTCCAGCTGCTCTGAGGACAGGGGCTGCCCCCAAGTCAGGAGTGCCTGGGAAGGGGCACCCGGCAGCCTGAGTGCAAGAAAGGTCTTCCTGGGCTGGGGATTTAGCTCAGTGGTTCTGCCGCCTGCCTTGCAAGCGCAAGGACCCTAGTTCAATTCCCGGTACCAAAAAACAAAACAAAACACAAGAAAGGTCTTCCTGCTGAAGGGAGGGCTGGCTACAAACATTGGTGCGCTTTGTCAGAAAGGCTTAATAAACAAGTAGGCCCACAACACACACACACACAACTGCCCCTCAGTACGGATGACTGAACCCCCGCCTCACCCAGGCTGCATGCTAGACAAGCACTCCTGGGCTGGGGATTTAGCTCAGTGGTTTCGCCGCCTGGTTCACAAGCACAAGGACCCGAGTTCGATCCCCGGTACCAAAAGAAGAAAAAAAAAAAAAAAGTGGTGGACAAGCGCTCCACCACTGAGCTCCAGCCTCAGCCCTTTCTTCAGACAGGGTCTTGCTAAGTCTGTGTGCCCAGGCTGGACTCAAACTTGTGATCCTCCTATCTCTGCCCCTGCCTCCCAAGTACCTGGCTGTGGCAGTCAGGGTGGGATGCCAACCCGGCAGGATGGTGGAGCAGTTCTGCCTGCTTCTGGACAGTGGGTAGAGGTGTGACCCGGCACTGTGCGGCCCCTCCCCTGCCCAGGCTGATGCTCTTCCCTGGCTCTGCCTCCCAGCTGCCCTGAACTGCGCAACTTTCTCCACTGCAATGGTCCTGCCTTGGAACCTGCTGGCTATGGACTGAATCTCCTAAAACCGTTAGCTGTCAGGCACTGTGTCTCAGTGAGAAAACCAATATCCTGGGTTACAGGCACATGCCACTGCATGTGTTTTCATGTGCATGCATAATTACACGCATTCCTTCAATTCTAAGAGGGATTATCCTTCCTGGGCAGGTGACCAAAGTGACTGTGAGACTGACCCAAGTGCCAGGAAAGCTGGGACTGGGCCTCCCAGCCATAAAGTGCCACTGATCTTCAGAAAAAGATTCCATAACCCTAGCACTGGGCTGCAACACTGCGAAGGGCAGAACTCACCTGGGAGTTCTGGGGCTTAAAACAGGGCCTGGCTCAGAACAGTGTCGTCTGCTGAGTGCACCCAAAAGGTTGACTTGTATTCATTACTGCTTTCTGCATGCTTACAATTGTCCCAGAATACTCAAATGAAGATCCAGCTGCTGTGGCCCCACAGTGTACTCTCGGCATAGGCTTGGCCTCCATCTGGACTTCCATGGAGGGGCTCCTGGCTGTCAGGGTCCTTGAAAAGAACTCAGGACCAGCAGAAGCCCAGATCCCTCAGCACTGGGCTCAAATCTACCTGGATGAAAATGTTTTCTTTTGGTGAAAAACTCCAGCACCAACTGGGTTTAACCTCCTAGGTTTTGCAGGCCCGTTCATGCTTGGGGAATCATAATCCTGGTACTTTGATCTTGACCTGAGCAGGGTGGGGAAGGATGTGAAAGGAAGCCACGATGCCAAGGAGAGTGGGCAGGGTTCTGCAATCCTGTCTGAATCCCACACTTACCTAACTCTCTTCAATCTATCTATGCCTGCCCACACTGGAACCTGACCCCACAAACAATGTGACAGTGAGTCCAGTTCTAGTTTATTGTGGAGGGAAATGGGGGACATGGAGCAAATCCAGACAGACCCTCTCCTCTCCTTTCAGCAAGGACTCAGTGAGGTGAAATGGGTCTGAGGAGGCCAAAGACTACGACAGGAGGCCAAAGCAGAAGGCTGGGACAGGAGAGGGGCTAGAGACAGCGAGGAAGGGACACCAGACTGCCACGTTAGGAAATCGGCAAAGACACCCTTCCTGCTGAAAGGCCAGTGTGGCACTGAGTCTTAGAGACAGGCCTAAGGGGATACGGTACCAGGTCTGAGTGGACATGGCAGGTGACCACTGGAGGGGGTGTGGAGCACTCAGATGATGGTTCCTCTGTGCCCTTCTCTCGTCTGGATAGGCAGAATCTATGCTTGAGTTTTTCTAGGAGGCAGAAAGAGCAGTGCAGGATGGGGGGTGGCGTGAAACCTAAATCATACAGATGCTGGAGGTACAAAGGAGGGAAGCCCAGGAGGCCACAGGACCACAGGGTGAGGGTACTGCAGGAGGCTGGGGGTGAGGGGCATTGAACGCGCTGTGGTGTGGGAAGGGGAAGGAGTCAGGGTCCAGCCCTGGGTAGATCCAGAAGTCCTGAGCTGCCGAAGAACAAGTACCTATGGCACAGGTCAGCCACGGACAAGCCTAGCTCCAGGGGCAGGGTGGCCAGGGGGTCTAGGCCTTCAGGTTCCTTCCCAGCATGGAAGCTAGGCAGGGGCAAGGAGAGGTTTAGGGCCTGGTAGAACTGGCAGACCTGGGCGTTGGACAGAGGCAGGGCCAGGGCCTTCTCGGAGAGCTCAGGCAGGGAGCTCTGGAGCTGGGGACTGGTCCAGGAGTTGCAGTAATTGTACTGACAGCCATGGGCCTGATACCAGTGCTGTGAGAAGTAGGTGCTACGCGTTTCTTGGCAGTGGTAGGAACTAATCTGTCCACAGCCTCAGATGTTGAAGCGGACACTGACCTGCAGAGCAAAGGGGACAGCTGTAGCCCCTGATAGTAGCCTCCCTCCCAGTCCTCAAACCTGGATTTTCTGCCTCTGGCACTCCCCAGCCCTTACCTATATCCAGCTTCTATCCTAGGCACCTTTAGAAAGGACAAGAAAAATGTGCTCAGCTGGCCTCCACTCCCAATCCCTCCTTCCAAGATTCTGCTGTCTTCTTCCTGTCACCCAGGCTCCGAGCAGCCCTCATCCGTGAGACCAAGCCACACTGTTCCCTTTCTGGAACTTGACTCACCATAATAGATGGAGATCACCATGCACGGGGATGAGCTGCTGATGGTGCACTTCTCTGAGCCGGAAATGCATCCTACGGCAGGGTCTTCTAAGAGGCAGAAGTGGCAGGTCCGGACTTCGGGAACAGGAACTGGGGAGTGCAGAAGGGGAGATGGGAGTAGCGGCTCACTCCTATGTCTCCTACCCTGCAGGAAGCCTGAGCATCCAGGACACCAGCTGCTCCCTCTCCCTCCCTGGCCCTGGGCTCCACTTACCCTTTCCCAGTGCGAAGCCCACCATGACCAGCATGTCTACAAGCACATAGCCCTTCATTACGGAATTCGGGCAGAAGCAGTTCCTGTGGGACCCCTCGAAACCCCACCTCCTTTGGACCATGCTCCTTGATTCTGAGCTTCAGGGTGCTTTTGGCAGGCAGTCTAAACAGGAGCTTCCAGAGGTGCAGAGCTGTATTCCTGCCTGGGGCAGGATCCTGGCTCAAGGAGGAAGTTATTACCTTGGCAGGAGGGACAATGTGTCCTCACCCACAAGTTCTGGTTCCTGAGCATGGGAGCAGCGGCCCAGACCAGTGGGTACTACCTGGACAACTGAATCTTTACCCACGTGTCTATCTCTATCCTACGTGGCCCCCAAGGACCTATTTACTCCCCTCAGGGCCATGGATTATTTCTGTCTCTGGCACCACCTACTGTCCTCCACACAGGCAGTTCCCACTGTGCTTGGCCAGGGACAAGCGCCCCCACCCAGCCTTCAGAAAAAAGCATGGCACAGCTCCCCCAGCAGGGGGCGCACAGACACCACTGAGCCACAATCTGGACCTCACCTCTCTGCACCCCTTAGCCCCCTTTATTTTAGGACTACATTCCCTTTAAAACCAAAACTGAAATATAGTATTACTGATTAAGTCTGCTGCGGTATAAACACATAGCCGTGGTGCCCGGAGAGGAAAAATACTTCTCCAGTCTTTTGACACCTTTTCCTTTTAACCTTCCCACACCCAGGCTAGGAATTCCGCTCTGCTCTGTTCTAAGGACATCACCCAGGCCCATGGGGAACCAATCGGCACTGGTTTCCAACCTGGGGAGGGTGGGCTGGGCCTTGCGTGCCCCTGAGGTCCAGCACCACCACCTTCCCTTCCCCAATCACAAGCACCAGCCGACTAGCTCATGGCCTTTTCTTCCATTTTATTTCATATTCCCACCACAGTAATGACTCCTTTAATTTAAACTAAAAACCAGAGAGGGCTCCTGAAAGGGCGGCAGTCAAGGAAAGGTGGTGTCAAAGAGCGAGGGGCAGGTGGGATAGGGAATCAGCGAATCGTCTTCACTGGGCTCTTGAAGTTGCTGGCGGCTTGGAGCTGCAGCTGGTAAGCCATTGGATGGATCTTGAAACCATAGAGCCTGGGCCAGAACAGAGGTCAGAGAGAGAGTAGGGTAAGCCCCATCCTGGGCCTGCCACCCCCAGCCCAGCTCCTCCAAGGGCTTGTTCAATGCTTAAGGACAGCGGTCCTCAAATTCATTTGTTCATAAATAGTTATCTTGCACATCCATTAAAACTCAAATTCCAGGCTGGGTGTGGTGGAGTGCACCTCTAGTCCCAGCTACTGGGGAAGCTGAGGCAGGAGACTACCTAGAGCCCAGAGGTTTGAGCCTAGCCTGGGCAACATAGTGAGATCCTGTTCCCAAACAAAACAAGACAAAACAAACCCCAACAGGGGGGCAGGGAGCTGAGGGTGTGGCTCAGTGGTAGAGCATATGCTCACGCTCAGCAAGCATGAGACTCCGGGTTTAATGGTCAGCAATAAACAGAAACAAGCTAAAAAAAGGGGCTCAAATTCTAGGAGATACACATCACTACTTGTTTCAATATAAAGCAGAACCTTTCTTTCCTAGTACAGAATAAAAATAACACATCAGGAATATAAACCATGCTTAACTAGGTTCTGAGATCTCCTGGCAAAAGGTTGAGCACCTGAGATGGTGGCAATAACAGCTACTACTTAAATGGTATTTCAAGGGATTCTAAATAATTCACATGGATAAAGATGCTGCCAGGCATGTCCTAGCACCACCATTGTTTTCTGGACAAGGAAACTGAGGCATTGGCAGTTCAGTAACTTCCCACAGTCACTCAGCAGCCAGAAGCCTGGAGTTTGGTTTTATTTTTTGAGACAGGGTCTTGCTATGTAGCCGCTGATCCTCTTGCCTCAGCTCCTGAGTTCTGGGATTATAGGCATGCACCACACCAGGCAAAGCCCTGACTTTGGGAATCGTTTCCTGGGAATCCTGGGCCTTCCCTCTGACCCTTGGAGATTTTGTCCTGGTCCATACCTGGGGACAAACTGGTTGGCAGGTCGCTTGGGCCGGTACTCGGGATGCACCATGAAGAGCATGTGAGGGAAACCAGTGCCGAAATAGGCGCCATCCGTGTGATGGTGCCTTGAGGACTTGGGTGTGTACACATCCATGCACTTGGGGCAGTAGAGCTTCACCATGGCCTCACCTGGGATGTCCGAAAGGCCTGGGAGACAGCCAGATACTGTAGACCACGAACCTCCAACTCTGCCCTATCTCCCCCCAGGACTCAGGCACGGACCCACAGAGGCCCAACTTCTCGGAGGACTGCCACATGGTGGCCTCCTCTCCCTTCAACTCACCGATGGGAAGCATTGGCTGGTTCTCACAGTACACACGGGGACAGTAGCCAAAGTCTCCCTGCTGGTACTTTTCCAACTGAGGTGAACACAATGGAAAGGGTGGGTGGCTAAGTGCAAAGGAGCAATTCCCTCCTCCACCCAACCGACATCACTCTGACCAGGAGTCCCTTCTCAGGCCCAGAGAGGCCCTCAGATGTCTCTTCCTGTTTAGAGGGCTACAGAATATCAATGCCATTTGCTATTTGTTTCCTGAAGTGGCATTCTATAACTCCCTGTCCAAGGTCTCGTCTCCCTCCCTGAAAATACCCGCCTCAGCATGACCCCAGTAAGGATTCAACTTCCAGGCCCCAGCTCTGAGGTTCTTCCCTTCTTCTCAGTTAGACTCCTAGACTGGAATGAAGCATGACTTCTTGCTGAGGAACCTTTGCTTCCCTTACTGCCTTAGGAATCAAGTGGGAGCAGAGAGGCCTCACCATCTGGGCGATGCCACGGTTGGTGAGGATGTAGCGGGCGTGGATCAATCCATAAAGCATCTCAGCTGCCTGCTCAATCAGGTCGCTCTGGTTGGGGTTGTCTTCCAGCTCTTCATCTGAAACATGGGCCAGCCAAATGCAACCTCTTGTTTTTCAACTTTCCTAGGCACCCCGCCCATGGCCCATGGCCACTCACTAGTTTGCTCAGCACCCATCTCTGAACTTCACCCAATTCATCACCTGGGCATTTGACCCAGAAATCTGGAACTGACCCTTCAGCTCTGCCTTCTTGCCACACCCCTTCAGGCTCTGCTCTCCTCTCCCCCTTCTAACTCCCCCAACACAGAACTGCAAAGATATCAATGCAAAAGGACTCTAGACTAGAGGATGCAAGGCCAGAGAAAGAAGTGGTAAATAAGACCTACGTGGGAAGTGGCATTATGAATAGAACTGAGTTACAGATTTAGAGAGCAAGGGAACAAGTGTTACCAGTCAATCAATGAAGCAAGAGTCAAGCAGGAGATCAAAATAAAGCAGAGGATCTTGGGTTATAGGAGTTGGAGAACCAAAAGGAAATTTAAAAATTCAAGCGCTGGGTGTGGTGGTATGTACTGCAAAGGCCATGGGTTCAATCTCCAGTACAAAAATTTAAAAAATTAAGAAGCAAGGGCTGGGGATTTAGCTCAGTGGTTCCACCACCTGCTTTGCAAGCGCAAGTTCCCGAGTTCGATCCCTGGTACCAAAAAAACACCAAAAACAAAAAACAAATCAAGAAGCAAGTGAACAGGGATTGTAAGAGAGAAAAAGTATGTGCACACACATATACCAAACAACCCTGAGGATGCCTCACCAGGCTCCAGGTCCAAGATCATGTCTAGAGCTTGTCGATAGTGAGGCACCTGTTCATTGAGCCCAGTAAGATTAAATTTGTCTTGGATGTAGTCTTCATCCACCTGTCAGGACACAGAAGTTAAGAGATTAATCCGTATCAGAATCCTGGCTTTGGCCAGGGTTAAGATGCTCCAACTGATGCCTTGTCCTTAACCAACTACAACTATTACGTTCCCACTGTCAACTCCACAGAAGTACTAAAGTCTCTCCTCCCAGCTTACACACACTCTCTCCCATAAAATCTTTAGTTTATCGCTTCTTGGCCTAAAAGCTTTAGTTTTTCTGTTCGAACAATAAGCAAATACAGCGTATCTTTACAGAGACATTCCTTTCAAAAATCACTCTACTTCTGCACCTCATTTCTAGGAACCGGTTTGTCCTCTCCTTAGGGACAGCTGGCTCTCTGAGGACAATGGGGGCTGAATAGCTTGGTTTCTGAAGGCAGTTAGAATCCCTTACATTAACACACAGCTTTGCACATTCCCAAACACTAACAGGCACCATTTCAATTCTAACAGCTACCAGAGATAGACTCTACCAATATCATTCTAGTAACAGAAAAGGCACAGATTGGCTAATCCAGTATCATACTGCTGCAGGGTAGGGGGCTCAGTCTTGGGCCCCAGTCTTGCCACTTTACCACACATTAGTGGAGAGTTATTGATAGGATCCCTCCGGAACAGGAAGGAGTGCCCATGCCTGCATGTAAGACAAGGGTGTAGGAGCCAAACATCTCAGGGGATGTTTGACCAGGTGGGGTATGGAGAAGCCAAGTAGGGAAGAAGAGGACTCACTTCACAGAAGAATTCATTGCCACGGAGCCCACAGAACCAGGAAATCCAGGACACCTCCTCTGAGCTGCTCATCTTTACGTCGGCTGGAAAAACAAGAGTGTAAGCCCCAGGTCTCCTTGTCTCTGGCATCCTCCCTCCTCCCACACTTTGCTTCTAAGCACGGAAGAACCTGGGGCCACCCCTTCTTAAAGGATCGCAAGCTCTGCAGCACCCCTCTCCAACTTCTCTTATTCATCTCACCCCTTTTTCTGTGAGATGAGAAGTTCTCTGAAGTTTCACCACTTGCGAGAACCCAGCAGGTACTGACCCACCGGCCCACCCACACAGCCGGCGCTCCTGAGGGCCAGGCTCCTCTCCCTTCGGTGGCAGCCCCGGCAGAGCCCTCTGCTTCCTACCACCGTAGGTGACTGCCTGTCCCCAGCGCCTTACCCCAGGGTCCCGAAGTTTATCCTTCCCAAGCAAGAGCCAGGCCCCTCTTCGCACAGGCTCGGGGCGGCCGTCAGGTCCGCTCCACAGGACTCTCCGCATCCCGCCTCCGGCCCTCAGCCACTCTCAGCCACCCTCCCTCCTTTGGTACCAGACCAGGTCACTTCCTTCTTCGCCCCCACATCAGGCGCGGAGACCCCCCCACGTGCCGCGCCCAGGGACAGGGGACTCAGGACGGGGACCTCAGACTCACCAGCGGGACGGGAACCGGGAGCGGGGTGGGGGAGGGGAGCTGCTGCTAGCGAGCAACGCCGCGGACCGCCGAAGCGCAGGCCGCGGACCGACCGCGGCAGTCGAAGTGGGGTGGGGGGGTGGAAATTGGGGAGGGCGGGGGAAGGGAGTAGTGCGCAGGCGCCAAGAGCCGGGCGCCTCGGAGAACGCCGGGAGATGAAGTTCTCAGTGGGATGAAAGACTAGCGAGACGAGGGAGAAGTGAACTACGAATCCCAGGAGGAACCGGGCACTTCTCTAGGGTCGCGAGACCTTAGAGGAAGACGCCTGGGGGCGGGGCGCAGCGAGATAAAACCGGAAGCGGAAGCCAAGCGCCGAATTTGGGCCAAGGGGCCTGGGAAATAGTCTTGAGTTCCCTGCGTCTAGGGGCTGAGCGAGGGCAGGAATGGGAGCGAGACGGTGGGATCCCTCCCAGCTGCTCCCCTCACACGGTTCTCTTTGAATTCCGGCGCGGCACAGCGCTGCCGCCCAGGCGGCTAACTCCATTCCGGACCAATCCACTGGCCGCCTGTCAGGCTCGGCCCTGGAGCTTCCGACAGGGACCCTGTTCCGCCCAGCATCTGCCCTGAGGCAGGAGGTGCGCTTGGCTTCACGCTGAGGGACTTGGGTCGGGTGTGCTGGGGCTGAGGTGAGCCGAGTGGTCGGAAGAGTGATCCAGTGCGCTAACCTGAGGTGGCTCCAGCCATTCTGCTATTCAGCGTCCCTTTGCATTTCTCCATTTACTTTTAGGGTTTGGAGTGTTTTGTTGCGGGCTCTGAGTGTGTTCTTCGAACCCTGGTCAGAATAATGGTGAGGGGCACCTGGACGTTATTTCATTTCACAGCTTCTCGGCATTCCCCGTGTTACCTTCTGCCTCCTCAGGGCCTTTCTTAGCCCGGAGAGTGGGTTCCCAGCCTCAAAATGAGCGTGGAGCAGGGGCGTCACATTGAAGACTGCGAAGGGCATTGTGGGGCTTTCTGTTAAAGCAGGATCCCAACCGACGCGAGGCGTCCTCCTGGGGCCTCGGGCTGCCCCGCACGCAACGCTTTGCGAGCATACTTGGAAAGGGTCAGGAAATCGAACCTTGGGAGCGGTTTTATGTTATTGCCATGCTTTCATCTTCGTGTGGTGTGATCAATTGTGTCAACTCTTTAGATTGGAATATCGCGATTTTGCGATATGGAAGCTACAAAGCGATGCCGATAGGAGCCTTTTCCAGAAAAACGTCTGTTTTTGTTTGGGAAGAGGAGACTTCTGAAACAGGACCAGGGAAAATCTAAAGGGCAAGGCCGATGTTTCTTAATGGTATGTGTTATGGAATGGGAATGTGTTCAAAGAGAGCCTGGCATTATTTGTTGGAGAGAGGATAGTGGGGTGCAACGCAGAACCTATAGATAGATATAGATAGATGTCTTGTGGAGTTAGTTAACTTTTTGTTTTTTGTTTTTCTTTCCTTTTTATCTCTCTTGGGGTTCTGGGGATGGAACCCAAGGCCCTTCCACGCTAGACAAGTCTCCTACCACCGAGCTGCACCACTAGCTCTTGAGACTTCTTTTTTGGATCGAACTCCAGACCTTACCCTTGCAAGGCAGGCACCGGAACCACTGAACTAAATCCCGGCCCCAGAGTTTTCTGTATTAACCTTTACTAAGGGACAGGGTCTGTTCTAGGGTTATGTGTTTTTTCACAGGATCCATGGTTCTAAAATGGGTCAGTTTGGGGGCAGGAGTATTTTTTATTCTAAAGCTAATTTTCCTCATTCCAGGAGGCCCCTGGAGGTGGCGCTAGTCACCATAGACACCATGGTAGGGGTGGCTGAGGGTTGCCTGTCTCATCCTTACGTAGTCTTCATTTTCTCAATTCCTCCAAAAGCTATGTCCAGGCCAATGCTCATTACGTTCACTCCAGCTACTAACCCCAGTGACCTCTGGAAGGATGGGCAGCAACAGCCCCAGCCTGAGGAGCCAGAGCCTACCCTGGATGGGGCTGCAGCCCGGGCTTTCTATGAGGCCCTGATTGCAGATGAGAGCATTGCCTCCAAACCCCAGAGAGCTCAACCTGAGGCTGCCTGGGAGGGAAAGAGGAAGAAAAGAAGAGCAATGAGGGAAGCAACAGCACAAGCGGGAGTATCAGGAAGACATGGACAGAGAAGATCCCATGTGGATGAGGACAAGATGACCCAGTGGATACTGAAGGCAGCCCAGGAGGGAAATGTGGCAGAACTTCGAAGGCTGTTGGAGCCCCGTGAAGCAGGGGGAGCTGGAGGAAATATCAATGCTCGGGATGCTTTCTGGTGGACCCCCTTGATGTGTGCTGCCCGAGCAGGCCAGGGGGCTGCTGTGCGCTATCTCCTAGGCCGGGGGGCTGCCTGGGTTGGGGTCTGCGAGTTGGGTGGCAGGGATGCTGCTCAGCTGGCTGAAGAAGCAGGCTTCCCTGAGGTGGCCCGCATGGTCAGGGAGAGCCATGGAGAGACTAGGCACCCAGAGAACCGGTAAGGGGGAGCCTTAAATCCATACGCATCTTTCAGGGTGTTCTGCTTTTCCTGGCTGCCTCACAGCAGGAACAGCCCCCAGAACAGCTATAAGGAATCTCTTCGTTCTCCAGTGTTAAGGAAATATAGTACAGTGGTTATGGACATGAGCTCCTAGGTTTTAAATCCTGAGTCTACTAACTTGGAACCAACTTTACATCTGTGTCTCAGTTTCCTTTTCTGAGAAACAGGGATAATAAGCACCTTTTTCATGGGCCAGTTGTTAGGATTTAATGAGTCAATATATTTGAGTGCTAGAACAGTCATAGTCCTTATCATTTCACACTTGTCCAAGAGCTTGTGAGGCTTGGTTACTGTCTTAGTTTCTTTTCTCTCCTTGCTGAGACAAAAGAAAGTTAAAGGGGAAAGGTTTAGCTCACAGTTTATAGAGGTTTCAGTCCATAAGCAGCTGGCTCCAAGGCAGAGTGGCACATGGCAGAGGAGTGTTGCAGAGGAAAAACACTTCATGGCACCCATGTGGTAGCAAAAGCAGCAAGGGACCTTAACAGCCTCTTCCTGCCCCTTTTATCTTAGACTTCTTAGGGTGGGTAGCACTTAGAGCTTTAATCCTAGTGCCCTTGAGCCTAGTATTACACCATGATTCAGTCACACAGTCTGAATTCAGGTACCTTTGAAAAAGCTCTATCTAGGGCCGGGGATTTAGCTCAGTGGCACTGCATCTGCCTCACAGTCCCAAGGTCCTTCGTTCCATCCTGAGTACCAGAAAAAGAAAAAAAAAAAGCTCCATCTAAGACTTCATGAGGCTTTGAGGGGACAGCTAGACCCAAACCATAACAGTTACCAACTCTTTTCCCACTGTTCCCCTTTGGAACCCTTATGGTTAATGGGGAGGGCTAGGAATGTAGCTCAGTGGTAGAGAGCTTGCCTAGCGTGCAAGAAGCTGTGGGTTTTTGTTTTGAGACAGAGCCTGGCTGTGTGGTTCATACTGGCTTTGAACTCACTTTGTAGCCCAGGTTGGCCTTGAACTCACAGTGATCCTGCCTCAGCCTCTTAAGTGCCACACCCAGCTAGACCATGGGTTAAATCACCAGCACCAAAACAAAAAACAAAACTGGTGATGCTGAGTTCCAGGAAGGCAATTTGTTCTTTAGCAGGAAAGCTGGAAGCATTCTGCCCTGCCCTGCCAGCCCCTTCTGAGGCCTCAGTTGTCCCTTTCTTTGCCCTTAAAACTTTTTCTTTTCTCTGCAGGCTCCCCTCTCCCAACCCCCAGTATTGCAAGACCTGTGACATCTGCTTTGAAGACTCCAACCACTATACATCCACAGCTCACCTGCTGTCACTAGCCAGGGGTCCCCAGCTCCCCAACCATCCCCTTGGGGTGCCCACATCCAGCCCTGGCTTCAGGCTGCTGCTGAAGGGAGGGTGGGAGCCAGGAATGGGGCTGGGGCCCCGGGGTGAAGGCCGTGCCAACCCTGTTCCCACTGTCCTCAAGAGGGACCAGGAAGGACTGGGCTACAGACCAGCACCGCAGCCTCGAGTCACACACTTCCCAGCTCGAGATCTCCGGGCTGTGTCTGGGAAAGAGAGAGCCCTTCGGGTGGTCACACTGAGCCGGAGGGAGAACAGAAGACAGGAGGAAAAGGACAGCGCCTGGGAGCGGGATCTCAGGACATACATGAACCTTGAATTCTGACTTTGTGAAGTTTGACCCTGGTCTGTTACTGAGGTTTGAACTTTGACTTCTGATGTGGACACTTTGATTTCTACTTCCTGGATTCTACCCAGCTGCCAAACCCTTAAGTTTTAGTCAGTAGGCTCTGCTCCTGGGAGAGAGATACTGACATATGAGAAATAAATCAACCTTCTCCCTCCCTCACTTACTTTTCTGGAACTGGTGTGGGGAAGTCTAATGAAAGTCTGGGAACCACACGTAAGTCTCAACATGAGCCAGAAGAGGCAGCCATTGTGGTGGCATGGTATCTTTCTGCCAGTCCTAAGGCCTGCTGTGAGTGCCCCACCTCTTTCAAACCCAGGCACCAGGAATTTTCACCTCTCCCTGGAGGGTCCTCTGACCACTCCAGTCACCAATTTCATAAACAGCCAGGCACAGTGGTACACACTTGGAATGCCAGTACTCTGGGAGGGTGAGGTAGGAGGATCACAGCTTTGAGGCCAACCTGGGCCATTTTAGCAAGACTCAAAAGGGGTGGGATTGTAGCTCAATGTGAAGGGCCTGCATTCAGCCCCCAGTACATTTAAAACAATAAAACGTGGGGGCTGGGTATTTAGCTCAGTAGTTCCACCGCCTGCCTCAAAAGCCAAGGACCCGAGTTCGATCCGAGGTACCAAAAAAAAAAAAAAAGGCAGGGGATTTAGCTCAGTGGTTTCGACGCCTCCTGCACAAGCGGAAGGACCCAAGTTTGATCCCCGGTACCAAAAACAAAAAAAACAATGCTAAAGGAGTTCACAGTTGAAGAAGGTATATGATCAGACATAATGCATTATCCACACGGTGGAATACAGCAACATGAGGAAGACAAAGAGGGAAATGGGTCCCTGGGACCTAGCAAGGGTCTGAAGCGAGAATTGAAGCCCACCGGGAGAATGAAGAGAGACCTCGACACAGAAGGAGGGGGTGGCAAGTGGTGCTTTCTCCCTGAGTCTTGACTCACTGTGTGGGAGGGGTGGCTTGAACCTGCAGACCCATGGTGAGTACTGGGGACCCCTGAGGCCTCCATGGAGAAATTTGCCAGTGGAATGGAGCAGTGGACTCAGCAGACTGCAGTGGCTAGTGTGTTATTCAGGTTCAGACAACCCCCCCCCCCCAGGAGAGGGGAATTGGCCAGCAGCCATCTTAGAGAAGGGTCAACTGAGCTCAGAACTCAGAGCAACTGTGGGCTCCAACTAGCAGCTCCTAGTGTCAGGGTGAGGCAGAACTGAGTTCAAATTGGCAGGAGGTCAAGGAGCCCAGTTAAAGCCAGCAGCAAGCCAAGTTCAAGGTGGGAAGAGGCACACTGAATATTGCAGGGTCAACAAATTGGGTTCCAGCCTCACAGCCAGAAACTAGCCTGAACTTTAGTGGAACTAAAGGTGTGGGCTTCCTGGGATTATCCACTACCCCGCCATAAATCTATATCTGGCTTGCTGGAATTAATCAACATGGTTCTGTGCTCTGCCCACACTGTCTACCAGTGATAGCAGAGACATGCCCTGAAGTGGATAATTTTTTTTTTTGAAAATTTTCCTGTTTTCTTTTTGTTGTTTTCTTTCTTGTTTGTTCTTGTTTTTATATGAGTGTGAACATTGTTTCTCTTTGTTTTGTTGTGCTGTTCTCATTTTTATTTCTTCCTTCTCTCTTTCCCTCCTGTCTTTACCAGTTTCCCAAAGTGCTCCAGCTTTGCTTCTAATCTCTTCCTCTTCTTCATTTTCTCTATTTTTTCCCCATCTCCTTTTAAATTTTCTCTCCTGAGGGTAAAATTGCCACATTGAGGGCATATTTACTGTACACAATTTTCTGGGGCCAGAGATTTAGCTCAGTGGTTCTGCCACCTGCCTTGAAAGCAGAAGGACCTGAGTTCAATCCCCAGTACCAAAAAAACAAAAACAATTTTCTGGTTTGTTTTAGATTTTATTATACAACCACAAATATAGTTCATATGGTTAAAGGTGGAAAATTAATACCACAGTTTGTCATTTTCTAAGCTGTTTGATGCTATTGTTATAGCTGATTGTACTACTTTTGCCAAGGTGACATAATTGCTCTAATCAGTTGTTCTTCCTGTTATGCTAAGACTGAGAATGCTTAAGGGTCATAAACAATACTATAGGCCAGTGGCAAAGAACCAGGGGCTAGGCAAATAGGCAGCAACTTCTCATCCTCAATAAATTGAAGAGGTAGGATCTTCCACCAGACTCAAAACCCAAAAGCCAGCTACACCTGGAAGATGTCTCTGAGAAGTGGTCATTTCCTTCGGGTTTTAAATACTAGCAATAACTTCTGGGAAGATGGCAGAGTGGTGAACAGCAGAGAAAGAACCTCTCCAGGATTTGGTGTCCTGAAATTAGACTATAGCAGCATGAGGAAAAGGAGGAGGAGGAGGGGGAAGTGGGTCCCAGGACCCAGGAAGGATCTGAAGCAAGAATTGAAGTTCACAGGGAGAGGCAAAGAGAGAGACCTCAATGAAAAAAGAGGGAGGTGGCAGGTGATGCTTTGTTCCAAGGTCTGGATTCATGGTATGGGAAAGGCAGGTCAGAATTGCAGACACAGTGATTACTGGCAACCCCAGAGGCCTCCACGGAGAAAACCACCAGTGGAGTAAAGCGGTGGATGCAGCAGACTGCAGTGGCTGGTCAGTTATTCGGATTCAGACATCACTCAGTAGAGGGTGATTGGCCAGTAGCCATCTTGGAGAAGGGCCAGCTGAGCTCAGAACACAGAACAGCTACCGGTCAGCTCCATCTCGTGGCTCCTCCTGTCTCAGTGAGGGTGCCAGTCCAAGTCAGCAGGACGTCAGGGAGCAGAGTTCAAGCTGGCAGGAGGCACATAAACTATGGCAGACTCAACAAATCTGACCCCAGCCTCATAGCTAAATACTAGCAATAAAGCTACCTGCCATGCAATTTACAAGCAACCTAAGAACTAAACTAAAAAAAAATAAAAATAAAAACGAGAAGTCACTTAAACAAGATGCAACCCCAGATTTCCAGCACACCAAAGGCAAACCCAGGGGGCAATGAGGTGGAAAAATTTGAAAGTCACCACCTGTACTCTGAAGAGTTAACAGCAGAAGTAACAAAACAGATGGAGGCCCTAAAAAAAATCAAATAATTTCTCAGATAACCACAGAGATAATGACCATAATGAAAAATATGGTTAGTGACTCTAGAGAAGATACAGATTTAAAAAAAAAAATAGAGGAGCTTAGGAAAATGATGGAAACTATGAATGCCCAACATAGGTAAGAAATGGAATCCATGAGAGATTAAACAGATATCCAGGAGATTAAACATGCCACTGAAAGTATATACAACAGAATGATCCAATATGAGGACAGACCACCAGATATAGACAACAGGATTGCAGCTAGTGATCATGAAAGATTTCTTAAAAATAGCAAGGGACCATGAAAAAATCCAACAGCTGCTAGATGATGTAAAGAAGAATAACATAAGATTGGGCCAGGGATTTACCTCAGTGGTTCTGCCACCAACCTTGAAAGTTAGAGGTCCTGAGTTCAATCCCTGATACCAATAATAATAATAATAATAATAACATAAGATTGATCAGAGTAGGACTGGGGATTTAGCTCAGTGGCACAGGACCTGCCTTGCAAGCACAAGGTCCTGAGTTCAATCCCCAGTACCACCCTTAACACTGATCAGAGTCAATGAAAAAGCAAGAGATAGCACAAATGACGTAAAAAACCTGTTCACACAAATAATGGCAGAAAACTTCCCAAGCATGGAAAAAGAATTTGACGTACAGATAAGTGAAGCATATAGAACTCTAATTAGCCATGATCAAAAAAACTACACCAGGGCCAAGGATTTAGCTCAGTGGTTCTCGTGCCTGCCTCCCAAGTGCGAGGTCCCGAATTCGATCCCTTATACCAAAAAAAAAAAAAAAACCAACATAAACAAACAAACAAAAAACTACACCAAGGCATAAAATAGTCAGGATTCCAGAAATTCAACAGAAGAACAAAATATTAAAAGCTGTTAGCCCAAATGTCCATCAACAGATAAATGGATTAAGAAGATGTAATTTTTAGGGCTGGGGATTTAGCTCAGTGGTTCCACTGCCTGCCTCGAAAGCTAAGGACCTGAGTTTGATCTCTGGTACCAAAAATAAAGAAAGAAAGAAAGAAAGAAAGAAAGAAAGAAAGAAGATGTAATTTTTTTATACACTGGAGTACTACTCTTCTATAAAGAAGGATGATCTTGAGACATAGCCAAATGGATGCACCTTGAGACAACACTCTTAAGTGAAATAAATGGGATACACATGTTTTAATACTGTATTGTGTGAGAAACTGGAAGTGGAAATAAGGACTAAAATGTATAACAGATATTGGAAAATGGGAAGAAAATCTTCAAATGGGAAGGGGAACAAGGGAGCGGGGGAGGCAGAAAGGAAAGAAGGGACAAGAAAAAAAAGTAAAATTAGAAGGAAAAATGGAAACAGCTTTTGTACATAGGGAGGGAGAGGGGCTGAGGGGAGGGGCCGGTGGGGGGAAAAGAGGCGGGATGTATCATGTACAGGTACAAATTGCCTATGATGAGTGTTATTATTATGTATATCTAAAATATACCAATAAATGTTTTGCTTTTTTAAAAAAAGCTGTTAGAAGCCAAGTGTGGTGGTGCACACCTGTAATCCCAGCACTCAGGAGGCTGAGCAGGATTGCCATGAGTTCGAGGCCAGCCTGGGCTACATGGTGAGCCCAGGGATAGCCTGAACTACAGAGCAAGACCCTGCCTCAGCAAATAAATAAATAAATAAATAAATAAATAAATAAATAAATAAATAAATAAATAAATAGCTGTTAGAGAAAAACAGATAAATCAGGTATAAAGGAAAGCCCATCAGAATAACAGCAGACTTCTCAACACAAACCCTCAAGTCAAAAAGAGCTTGGAGTGAAGTATTTCAAGCCCTAAAAGAAAACAACCTTCAACCCAGATTGGTGTACCTCACAAAATCATCTTTCAAAATTGATGGAGAGGGCCAGGGATTTAGCTCAGTGGTTCCACTGCCTGTCTCACAAGCACAAGGTTCCAAGTTTGATCCCCGGTACCAAAAAAAAAATTGATGGAGAAATAAGATACATATGTGACAAAGAACACCTGAAGAAATTCATGCCCACCAAACCAGCACTCCAAAATGCTCTGAAGGACATTCTAGAAAGAGATAATGAGGACTACAACTTCATGAACCCCAAAACAAGGAATCCACCAGGCAAGGTAAGCAATTAGAGAGGGCAAAAAAGGGAACCAACAACAGGAAAATAACGTAACAAGGATAAGCCAATACATATCAGTTATAATCATCAATGTAAGAGGTCTCAATTCACCAATTAAAAGAAACAGATTGTCTGAATGGGTCAAGAAGCAAGATCCAACAATATGCTACATAGAAGAAACACATTAAATTAAAAAAGAAATTCATGAAAGTCAAAGGAGGGAAAATAATACTCCATGTGACAGGAACTCATAAAAAAGCAGGGGTAGGGCAGGGGATTTAGCTCAGTGGTTCTGCCACCTGCCTTGTAAGCACAAGGTCCCAAGTTCAATCCCTGGTACCAAAAAAAAAAAAAAAAAGCAGGGGTAGCTAGTCTATTTGCAGACAGTGGATTTCAAGCCAAGACTGATTAAGAGAGACAAAGAAGGTCACTACATCCTTGTAAAGGGAACAATCCAAGAGGAAGAGATGACAATCATAAATATATATGCACCAAATACCAGTGGACCCAACTATACAAAACAAATATTAATGGACATGAAAAATCAAATAAGCACTAATACAATTGTAATGGGGACCTCAATACCCCACTGTCAAATAGATCAACTAGACAAAAAAATCAACAAAGAAATATCAGAAGTGAATCAAACTTCTTTGGGGGGGAGCGGTACTGGGGATCAAACTCACGACCTTGTGCTTTTGAGGCAGGTGCGGTGCCACTGAGCTAAATCCCCAGCCCTGAACCAAACTTCTGAACAAATGGACTTAGTAAATGTCTACAGAGTGTTCCACCACACGACATCAGAATACACATTCTTTTCAGCTGCACATGAGATGTTCTCCAAAATAGACCACATACTAGCTCACAGAACATGCTTAAGGAAATGCAAAGAAATTAAAATTATCCCATGCATATTATCAGACCATAGTGCAATGAAATTGGAAATCAATGAAAAACCACAAGAACTTCATAAATACGTGGAAATTAACACCCGCTTTCAAGGCAGGCGCAGTGCCATTGAGCTAAATCCCCAGCCCTGGAGAGTCCTTGTTTCTGTCCACTCTGAGGCACTGACCTCCTAGCCCCCATATACTTTGAAATTACACAAGCTTCTATTTTCTTTTTTTCTTTAGCCCTTGCTGTCCCCCTTTCTAGGCAGTTGGTGGATTGATCGGCCTCTGATAGCCCAGGCCCTGAGGGATTCACTTCTGAATTATACAAGAAATTTAGAGATGACCTTCTGCCGCTACTTCTCAAACTCTTCAGTGAAATTGAAAGGGAAGAAATACTCCAAAATTCATTCCTGGAAGGAAGTATTACCCTGCTACAAAAACCAGAGAAGGAGCTGGCCACCGTGGTACATGCCTGTAATCCCAAAATTTGGGAGGCAAAGGCAGGAGGATCGCTGTGAGTTCAGGGTCAGCCTGAAGTACAAAGGGAGACCTACCTCAAAAAACAAAACGCGGGGGCTGGAGATTTAGCTCAGTGGTTTCGCTGCCTGCTGCACAAGCGCAAGGACTCGAGTTTGATCCCCAGTACCAAAACAAAACAGAGAAGGAGCCAACCAAAAAAGAGAACTACAGGCCAAACTCCCTAATGAACATAGATGCAAAAGTCCTCAATAAGATACTGGTAAACAGAATGCAGCAAATCATCAAGATTATACATCATAGGGCTGGGGATTTAGCTCAGTGGTTCCACCGCCTGGTTTGCAAGCACAAGGACCCAAGTTCAATTTCCAGTACCAAAAAATTTAAAAAAAGATTATACATCATAGACATAAATCAATCAATGTAATACACCATATTAACAGAGCCAAGTACAAAAACCATATGGTCATCTCAACAGATGTAGAAAAAGCATTTGACAAAGTCCGCCACCCATTCATGATTTAAAAAATAACCTACAGAAAATTGGAATAGATGATCTTTATCTTAATTTGATAAAAGCCATCTATGACAAGCCAACAGCCAACATCATACTAAATGGACAAAAAATGAAAGCTTTCACTCTAAAATCAGGAACAAGACAAGGATGTCCACTACTACTACTTTTATTCAATACAGTTCTGGAAACATTAGCCTCACCAATTAGCCAAGAGAAGGAAATAAAAGGAATAAGGATAGAAAAGGAAGAAGTTAAAAAAAAAAAGGAAGACGTTAAATTTTCATTATTCAGGCCAGGGATTTAGCTCAGTGGTGCCGCTGGCTGCCTCGAAAGTGCAAGGTCCTGAGTTCGATCCACAGTACCAAAAAAAAAAAAATCATTATTCAAGCATAACGTGATACGTAGAAGACCCCAAAAACTCCACCAAAAGACTTCTAGATTTAATAACCAAATTCATTAGCATAGCTGGTTACAAAGTCAACACTCAAAAATCAATAGCATTCTTGTACACAAGTAAAAAATTTACTGAGAGAAAAATTAAGGAAACCATACCTTTCACAATAGCATCCCCAAAAAAGAAATACTTAGGGGCTGGGATTTAGCTCAGTGGTTCTGGTGCCTGTCTAGCAAGCGCAAGGTCCCGAGTTCGATCCTTGGTACCAAAATAGAAATACTTAGGAATCAATCTAAAGAAAGAAGTAAAAGACCTTTACATTGAAAACTACAGTACTCTGAAAAAGGAGATCAAAGAGAATATCAGAAAATGGAAAAATATCTCTTGTTCTTGGGTAGGAAGAACCAATATAGTGAAAATGGCCATACTTCCAAAACTGTTACACAGATCTAATGCAATCTTGATCAAAATACCAATAGCAGGGCAGGGGATTTAGCTCAGTTGTTCTGCCGCCTGCAGAAGGTCCCAAGTTCGATCCCTGGTTCAAAACAAAAACAAAACAAAACAAAACAAAAAACCAATAGCATACCTCACAGAATTGGAGAAGAGAATCCAAAAATTCATTTGGAACTAGAAGAGACCTAGAATAAGCAATTCTGGGCAACAAAGGCAAGATAGCGGGCATCACAATCCCTGACTTAAAATTATACTGCAAAGCTTCTGTGATTAAAACAGCATGGTATTGGGAAAAAAACAAAACAAGGGGCTGGGGATTTAGCTCAGTGGTTCCACTGCCTGCCTCACAAGTGCAAGGTCCGGATTTTGATCCCCAGTACCAAAAACCCAAAAAAAAAACAGGCCCGAGGATCAATGGAACAGGTTAAAAGATGCAGAAACAACTCCAGACACACTCAGCCACCTTATCTTTGACAAAGGACCCACACACCTTCACTGGAAGAAAGCCTCTTTAATAAATGGTGCAGGAAAACCTGGGTTTCCACATGCCAAAGATTAAAACTAGACCTATATCTTTCACCCTGGACTAAGCTAAAATGGAAATGGATCAAAGATCTAAGTATTAAAACAGAAACATTAAATCTGCTAGAAGATGGATTAGGTAGAACTCTTGAAGACATAGGCGTAGCAAAAACTTTTTTTTAAATTTTTTTTTTTGTAGCAAAAACTTTATGAGCAAAACCTGATTGTACAGGAAGTATCACAAAGAATCAACAACTGGGATCTCATCTTATTAGAAAGCATTTGCACAACAAAAATCACCAACAGAGTGAAGAAACAGCCCACAGTGTGGGAAAAAATTTTTTTGCCAGCTGTTCCTCAGTCAAAGACTATCTAAAATATATAAAGAACTCAAAAAAAATCAGACCCCCCCCAATTTAAATACTTAATCCAAACATGGACATCTGAAATGAATGGACACTTCTCAGATGAAGGAGAAATGACAAATAAATATATGAAAAAATATTCAACATCACTGGTCATTTGAGAGATGCAAATTAAAACAATGCCGAGAATCCATCTTGCTCTGGAAAGAATGACTGTTATCAAGCAATCAACTAATAACAAATGTTGGCAGGGCTATGAGGAGAAAGGAACTCTTCTCTGCTGTTGGGGGGAGTGTAGACTGGTGCAACCACTGTGGAAATCAGTATGGAGATTCCTCAAAGAACTAAAACTAGAAGTTCCATTTAACCATTTCTATTCCCCTTCTCGATATCTTCTTGAAAGAATTAAAAGCATCATACCATAGCGATATATGCACACCCATGTTTATAGTGGCAGAGTTTGTAACAGCTAAATCTTGGAAAATGCCCATCAACTGATGAATGGATAAAGATGTGGGGTTTTTATACAATGGAGTACGACTCTACCATAAAGAATGATGAGGTTGAGGGTCGGGGATTTAGCTCAGTGGTTCTGGTGCCTGCCTTGCAAGCACAAGGACCCGAGTTTGATCCCCGGTACCCCCCCAAAAAAAGAAGGATGAGGTTGAGACATTTCTAGCTAAATGGATGCACCTTGACACCATGCTCTTAAGTGAAATAAATCGGGTACATATGTTTAAATTGTTTCTCTGGTGTGAGAAACCGAAAGTGGAAATAAGGATCAAAATTTATAATAGATATTGGGAAATGGGAAAAAATATTCAAATGAGAAGAACAACAGGGGTGAGGGGGAAAGGAAGGAAGGGAAAAGGAAAAAAAGAATAGAAGGAAAAAATGGAAATGAGGAGGAAAAGAAAAAGAAAAAATAAGGAGGGGAAGAGGGGGTGAAGGGAAAAAAGGGAGGGGAATGGGAAAAAGAGAAGAACCAAGATACATCCTGTACAGGCACAAATTCTTTACGATGAATGGGATCCTTAGGTATATCTCTAATGTATCAATACAAAGTTAACCCCCAAAGATTATAATGCACGGTGACAGGGACAGTCAAAGAAAGCACCCAGCCAGAGGAGGCCTAAAATGAATTATCCTGGGTCCAGTTTGAGCCGAGGCCAGAACTCCTAAACTTTAGGTCCAAGTTTTTTCTTTTTTTTTGAGACAGGGTTTCACTATGTAGCCCAGGCTGGCCTGAAGTCTCAGTGATCCTTCTGCCTCAGTCTCCTGAGTGCTGGGATTACAGGTGTGTGCCACCTTGCTCAGCTAAATCCCAGTTTTTCATTTCACTACCTGAAAGCTCCTGAGGGCGGGAGGAACATCCCGCGTGCCCACGCCTCTCCTCCCACACTTTGCCACCCGACACCCCGTCCTGGCCAAGCTCCTTCCAGCTTCTGAGCCCACCGAGAGCTCACGACCCCTACGGGGAGGGCCAAGAAGGGCTGCCGAGTCGCCAGGCTCCTCTCTTCCAGTTTCTGGAAAAGCCTTTCCTGCAGTCGAAGGCGAAAGTCGGCGGGGCGCAGGAGAAGGCGAATGCAGGGGAGCAGCGGGTCGGGGCGGCGGAGCGGCGCAGACGCAGAGCCGGCTCTCGGGGCGGCCCGTGGGCCCCGCCGCCCCGGCCCGGAGATCGGGGCGCCGGGAGGTCGAGCCGCAGGGTCCGCCCAGCCCGGGCTCCGCCCCGCCTCCCTCCCGCCGGTGCAGCTGCTTCCGGCTCCGCGGCTCGGGGCGGCTGGCGAGGCCGCGGCCCAGCGCTGGGCTCAGGGCCGCCCGGTGCGGAGCGTCCGAACGCCTGGGCCCCGGAGGCCCGCGCCGCGCTGGAGACCGCGATCTCCAAGGACGTCTCCGTCCCGACCTTGCCGAGGCCGCTTCTCCGAGCCCGGCGGGGCCACTTCGTAGGAACCGTCGCCCCCTAAATCAAGGGACCGACGCTACTGGCTGGAGGTTGCTGGGGACCTTCATCAGCTCCCCACAGAGACTTCCTTCCGTGAGCTCCCTCGGGGAGCAGTTTAAGACTCCCCAGATCCGGGCGGACCCAAGGAACCTTGGCCACCTTCCTTCCCTCTTTGATGGAGCACCTCCTCCCCAGTTTCTGGGGCACCTTGGGGCGTGGCCTCGGTGAGTAAAACTTGGGGTGCTGCCTGCTGGGAAGGAAATCCGAAAACACAGAGGCTACTGTAGGGGTGAGCCAGGCCTGGTGAGACCCTGGGACTTGCAGTCTTGTGGGTGGTGGTGTGCCCTTCTCTACCGCGAACTGAAAAGGAGCCAGGCCACACTGGAGGCTGGTGACCGTTGGGGGAATTGGGGAGTCCCTTCCGAGTGCAGAGGAGCCGGTATCGCCAGCAGATACCTGTTCTGGACCTGAGCAGATTCTGGCTTCTGAAGAGGCCTGAGAAGAGCCCGAAAGTGGCCCCGGGATTGGGGGAGCTCGCGGCACATCCCAGCCATGTTCCTGCGCCGGCTTGGTGGCTGGCTACCTCGCCCTTGGGGCCGCCGGAAACCGGCGCGGTCTGACCCGCCTGCCCCAGAAGCCAGATGGGCGGAGAGCTCCCCTGAGAATTCAGGGAGTGACTGGGACAGTGCCCCCGAAACCATGGGAGACGTGGGGCCTCCCAAGACCAAGGACTCGGGGACACTGAGGAGCTCCAGGGCTGCTGCAGAGCTGCGCAGGGAGCCCCAAGTTGAGCACTCGGGGAGCAAAAGAATGGATTCCCGCAAGTGGGACACGTCTGCCGCCGGCACTCAAGAGTCTGGGAGACTGGAAGCCGGAGGAGCCATTCCAACACTGGGACGGGCTCCTGCGGACGCGGGGGGCACCCTGAGCCCCAGGGCCTCCCTCGAAGAGGGACTGGGCGCCCCTGGGCCTGAAGCCCCGGTGGAGAGACCCGGCCGGCGCCAGAAGCTGCTGGGCTGGCTGCGAGGGGACCCGGGGGCTCCCCCACGGTACCCAGGGGACCCCGAGGAGTGCCTGCAGATTTCCACCAACCTGACGCTGCACCTGCTGGAGCTGCTGGCCTCAAGCCTGCTGGCACTGTGCTCCCGGCCGCTGCGCGCAGCCTTGGATGCACTGGGCCTTCGAGGACCCCTGGGGCTCTGGTTGCACGGGCTGCTGTCCTTCCTGGCCGCCCTGCACGGGCTCCACGCCGTGCTGAGCCTGCTTACCGCCCACCCGCTGCATTTCGCCGGCCTCTTTGGCCTCCTGCAGGCTCTGGTGCTGGCTGTCAGCCTCCGGGAGCCCCGTGGGGATAGAGCCGCCACTGACTGGGAAGGCCAGGGCTTGGGGAGGGAGGGTGAGGAGCAGAGGGGAGAACCAGGGGAGGCGCTGGGGCTGTAGGGCGGGCTGCGGGCAGTGACGCTAGTGCGGCCTTTAGGAGGACAGCAGAGTCGTCCTAGGCCCAGGGACCTCAGGGATGGGAAAGAAACCCCCGAGCCTGAGGGCACAGGGCCTCCTTCCTACACAGGGGAGAACAGAGCTGCTAGGGGTCTATGTTTGTGGGTGGTGGGGCATTGCCTTGGATTCACCAGCTGTTGTTACTTTTTGCTTTTATATTCCTCTCACCTATAGTTCCCCCCCACCTCTTTTTAAAAGCCCCCCCCCCCAAAAAGGTGTGATAGTGGAGAATAGAGACCAGAGCATCCTCTCTACCTTTCCAAACTCCCTGGGGGGATCCTGGAACCTGAGCCATCTAGGGAAGAGAAGGGGCTTCCCTAGAAGTGGGGGTGCTAGGCCCGTGGATTAGAGGGTCTGGAATGGGGCCACTGAGGACAAGAAGGCTGCAGGGAAGATCTGGTGCTCACTGGAGCCAGAGGGAGTGGGACGGTGGGGGCAGTGTTGTTCAAGGCCAGCTTGGAAGAGCCAGCAGCCCAGGCAGGGAGAGGGGACGGAGCTTGGAGTCTCCACTCAGAGGCCAGGGATTTGCTCACTCAGCAATAAATACCTGTGTCACACTAAATCCTAAACACACCACTGCAGTGTGAGAAGCCTGCCATGTGGTGTCCTTTCTGACGTTGTCCAGCAGGGGGTAGGTGGTGGAGGGGCCCGGCAGGGTGTTGAAATGAAACGGGCATCAAGGGGAGGAGTGAAAAATCATCTTTATTATCCATAAAAGGAGTCTCCCGTTTTCCTCCCGTCAGCAGCTCAGCTCCCACCGTGGCTGCCTGGGGCCATGGCTGAAGTTCCAGGTCAGTGACTGGACAGCTCACAGGGCTCTGAGACCAGAGGAGGAAGAAAGGAGGGACAGGCAGTCTAAGCGCAGAAGCAAGGCTGGTGCTCATGGGGTGCCTGCTCCCGTGTCAGAGGGTTACTGGGGGCCTCCCCCTGCGTGCCTGACCCTCTGCCCCTTATCCACTGCTGACTCAGAATCCTATCCTCCGAGTAGCCCATGGCCCATCCTCGTCCCCTTGTGTGGCATCGCACCTTTTAGCCCGTGTCGCTGGTGCCGCCACAGCCCAGGAGAGGTAAAAATGCCGACACAGCCACTGTGACGTGTGCCCTGTGGCCATGTGCTCTGCTGAGATCGCCTGAGCCCCTCTTC
Source organism: Heterocephalus glaber (assembly GCF_053883595.1). Taxonomy (NCBI): domain Eukaryota; kingdom Metazoa; phylum Chordata; class Mammalia; order Rodentia; family Bathyergidae; genus Heterocephalus; species Heterocephalus glaber. Next base: position 961,412 of record NW_028258201.1, on the reverse strand, counting down.
CAGCACCCGCACAGGACCTGCTCGGTCCCAGTCGCTTCTGGGAGACTTTAGCCCCTACCTTGGTTCCTGGGAACCGGCAAGAAGGCTCTGGAGTCCAGGCAGGAAGTCAGGGACCGGAATTCTTCCACACACTTCTCTGGAGGGTGTGGGGCGCGATCTGGAGGGCAGGGCGCAGCGGGCCGGTGACGTGCTCCTCAGCACCATCCCCAGGGACTTCAGGGAAGTGCCCAGCCCACGCTGGGAGAATGTGAAAGGCCCAGGGAAAGGGGCCCGTCCTCCCTTGTCTCCTAACTCTTCCTGCCTCGCGTCTACTCACTGTAGAGGAGAAAGCGCTGGTAACCCTGGCCCCTCTCTTTCAGCATGATTCCACCTGGGCATGGGCTGGAGAAGAGCTCAGTCCTCATGTCAGGGCGGCCTGTTGGGGCGGACAGGGTCGGGGAATTGTGAGGACAGAGATGCAGAATCAAGCTGGGGAGAGGGGCTGGGAAGCGTGAGGGCTGGTGGGAACCAACCTTCAGTTCTGAGATCGGTGCTCCCCTCAGTGAGGTGGTAGATCCATTTCCGGGGCACACAGAACCCATTTTTCCTGCAGAGGTGGTGGCCAGGAGAAAAGACTGAGTGTCACCCTAATGACACAGATCCCACCTCTGTTCATCTTAGTCCTTCCCCACGCCCAGCTCCCTTTGTGTTTCCAGCTACCGAGGGGCAGAGGGCACCTGGAAGAGCTACTGGATCCAGTGGGCCGGACCCAGCCCTTGGAGATGGCTGCTCAGCTCAGCTCAGCACGGCGCAGCTGCTAGTGCCCCCTCACCACTTACGTGCGGATGGTGGCACTAAGCTGGAGCTGCCTCGGGGCGGAGCCAGCAGCCATGTTAAAGACAATGTTGTCCACAGACTCAAAAGTTGCCAACTCCTCCTTGGTGGGAGCTGCCCCGGCGATGAAGTACCATCGGCCCAGGTGGGGCTCTGGGAACTGGACAGACAAAGGAAGAAGAAGAGGGGGTTTGGTGGGTCCCACACAGGATGCATCCAAATGCTGCACTGGTCAGCGTGGCAAGCCTGGAGCAGGGGTGCGGGCAGCCTTCTTCCACCACATAGGGGTGTTTGGTTGTGACAAGGACTCATGAAATGACTCTCCCCTTTGTCCATCCCCAGCCGACCTGGATAGCCATCCCATCTTCCCAATTTGGCCATGTTTCCCTACTGATAGCCATAATACAGGTATTTCTTCTCATGGCTCATCCAAACCCTCACCCCTTCCTCCTCCCAACATGGCTCTGCTCATCCTAGGCTGTCCACCCAAGTGCTTCGCCATAGGCTTCCCCCATTCTCTGTCCATACCTCTTTCTCATCCATCTCCAGAGCTGTCGGCTGAGGATGCTCAGGGCACTGGTAGATGGAGTTAAGAAGGATGCCACAGAGGTACAGCAGAGCCGCCCAGACTTGGTGGAACATCTTCAGGCAGGCGGAGCTGGTGCTCGCAGGTCGACTGTGCCTTAGCTGCTCTCTCTCTGGCTGCTCAGTCCACTCTGCCTCCAGCCTCCTTGCCTCGACCCTTGACCCATCAGCTGCTAATGAATAACTTCAGTCTTGTTTTCTAACCTGCCGTGCTGGGGCCTTCCTCTCCCTCTTCTGGACACATCCCCTCCACAATACCGCCTGGCCCGGCGGGGCCTCTCAGGAGCTGAGAGAACTGAGCCGGCAAGTAGAAGCCGCTGATCTTTCAACCCAAAAATGAGCTGGAGATCTGCTGTGTGGGGAGGCATTGGAAAGAAGTGGCTTGCTGAGGTCTTTCATTCATTCATTCACTTAAACTGTTTTGGATCCCAGCTGTTTGCCAGGAAATGGCTAATCCCTGTGGACATAAAAAATGACTAAGACACACTATCTGGCCTTGAAGAAATCAGTAGAGGGAAAACTAGGTGTGTAAACAAATCATTGCAATACAGCCTGATAGGTCTTTTCTTTTTTTTTGAGACAGGGTCTTGCTCTGTAGTTCAGGTTGGCCTTGATCGCACTGTGTAGCCCAGGCTGGCCTCAAACTTGTGGCCATCTTCCTGCCTCAGCCTCCTAAGTGCTGGGATTACAGGCATGCCTCACCATGCCCAGCCTGATACGTGTTTCAAAACAGGTATGAACCAGTCACAGGGGTATGGTGGATTTTTCTGAAGTTTATGTTACTATAATTGGGAAACAGTAGGTACCCACCCTGGAAAAGCTGGCTGACATGAGTTCATTTACTCAACCTTTATTACTTCAAAACAACCTTTATTACTTCAGCTGGACGTGCTGGTGCACACCTGTCATCCTAGCAACTCGGTAGGATGAGGCAGTAGGGTAGCTGCAAGTTCAACGCCAGCCTGAACTACATAGTGAAACCCTGCCTCAAAAAAAAAAAAAAAAAAGATAAATAATCTAATGGTTAAAGAGGACACTGGTGTCAGGCAGAATTAGAGTTGGGGCCCCTTTACTAGTCTCTACATATTCCTTTTTTGTCTGTAAAATGGGCAAATCATCAACCTCAGAGGATGTGTTTGGCACAGACTGGCACATGGCAAGTCTAAATATTCGCTGCAATTAATAGCAATGTTTGCAAAGCACTCATTACATTTTGGGTTGGTAATAAATCCTTAATGTGGGAAGAATCGTCCAGAGTCCCTGCAGAGTGCTGAGTGGGTGCAGCAGTTAATGCCACGAGGTTTCCTTAATAAGATTATTCATAACTCATCAGCTGCCACAGAAAGACTTGTCCTGAGAGATAAGACTTGCTATCAGCTCATGATTTAGTTAAACTCTGGGCCATGAGGATATCAGAATTAATTATCCTACTTTATTTTGGGAGTGTTGTTCAAATATTTTTGTTTCTCCAGTGCAAGGGTTGGAACCTAGGGCTTTTTGCATGCTAGGTAAGCACTGCCACTGAGCTACACCCCAGCCCTTGAAATTTTTTATAATAAAAAACTAAAATAAAGCTGGGGATTTAGCTCAGTGGTTCCACTGCCTGCCTCACAAGCGCAAGGATCCGAGTTCGATCCCCCGGTACAAAAAATAAAATACAATAATTTGGGGACAGTAAAGTAAAAGAGCTCAATCCAAAGGCTGTAGGGCTGGATTTGTCAGTTCTGCTACATGAGTTCACCTGTGTGGTCAGTTATAAAATGGAAGTTAATACCAGTCTCGGTTGTTGAAAGGCTCAATGTATTATTATTATTATTTTTTATTGTTACTGGTGTTTTGAGACAGCATCTCACGTACTCGTAGTGCAGGCTGGCCTCAAACCTGCAGCAATCCTGCCTCAGCCTCCCAACTGGTGGGACTACAGTTGTAAGCTCAATGGCTGGTACAAAGTAAGCGCTCACTAAACAGGTGTTTACTGAAACTCAACAATACTGGCACCTGGGAACAAATAGGAGGGTGGGGAAGGAAGGGGAGAGGGCAAAAGGATGTAATCCCCCAGCCCTCCGGAACTTGCTATACGGATCCTTCAAGTGTCAGGGTCTTGTTGTCAGTCCAGTCAGACTTCTGGTACCAATTCAGAGGTGCCCTTTCTCCCCCGACCCCTTTTTCTGTTCTGGGCTTTTGTAATGAGCTACATCCCCAGCCCTGTTCTAATTTTTGAGATAGGATTTCACTAAGTCCCCCAGAGTAGGTTCGAACTCGCGATCCTCCTGCCTCAGCCTCCCAGCGTGGAAGATGCCTCGTTGCTTGACGAAAGTCCTAAAAAGCTAGGGCCAGGGATTTGGCTTAGTGGCACCGCGCCTGTCTTGCAAGCACGAGGTCCTGAGTTCAATCCCCCGTACCCAAAACACCAAAACAAAAAAAAGAAAAGCAGTGGCATGTTTAGCTTTCCTAAAATATGGCGTGTTCCCTCGGCCGCGCTCCGCTGCTGACGAACGTGAAGCCCACAGTCCGCAGACGCCCTCCCGACCGAACCGGGACCCGGCCTGACGACGCCACCGGAAGCAAAATCAGCCCTCGCGCCTCCCGAACCGCCAGCGATGGGGTGACTTCCGGGGCGCGAAGCGGAGGGCGCAGCCACCGCCAGGGGGTGCCCGAGAGCTTTAGGTGGCCAGGGCAGTGCCGCCCAAGGGATCTGCCCGCCAGACCGTTAACGTAGATTATCGAGGGCAATCCCCAGACTGCAAACGCAAGGTCCACACGACCGCCCAAGTCTCGCTCGAGGCCGGCGTATCTCTTACAGTATTTACTTATTTCCTTTAGGCATTTACAGTAGCCTCCTGCACGCTGCACCGGCGAAGCGCACAGAATCAATGGGGGTGGGGGCGTTGCTTTTGTGTGTACGCATGCGTACTGCGACTCACGCAAGCGCAGTAAGGTCCCCCGGGCGGCGGCAGCGGCGGCAGCGGCGGCTCCTCACGGTGCTCGGCTCCCTCCCATCCAGGCCGGTCCCCGCCGGTCTTCCCCAGGAACTCTGTTAAGGGCCGCGGACTTAGTCATCGCGCCCTACAAAAGTAAATCTTGAAGACCTGGGGGGAGCCGGAAGTACTGCCTCGAGATCTCCAAATACGATCGGGGAAACGGAAGTGGCTTTCGGTGGCAGGTTGGGGGAGACCGGAAGTGACGGTACGGTGGGTCAGTCGGGGGCGGAGCCGGAGGGCAGTGGGGTGTGTGTGTGTGTATGTGTGTGCTGGGCCGCGTGTTGGTTGTGCGGCTCTGCCGGGACACCGAAGGAAGGCAGAAGAGGGGGGCAGTCCGCCTGCCGGTCCAGCCCCGCGTGAGTGTCCGGCGTCTTGGGTGTGTAGTGATTTAGGCGGGTTCGATGGGCGTGGCGCGCGTGCGCGAAGCCACTTTCTCCGCCGAGTCTGACTCGACCCCTGCTGTCGCATCGGCCTGGGATTTGCCCGTCTCTGGGACCCTTGCCCTGTCTCGACCGGTGATGACACTGGTCTCTGGTCTCGTGCCGTCTTCCTTGATTCCTGGCCCAACTGGCCCTCCCTTATTGTGATTGGCATTGTGGAGCCCCTCCCACCTCCCGTCCTTCAACTCCCTACGCCGTCGATCCCTGCCCTTTGTGTTTCTCTCCCTGTCCCCCGGAATCAGGAGGAGGATGGGGGCGGGTGTGAGTGTGTGTGCTTGAGCAGGAGAAACTGTTTAGGTATTGGGGCGGGGATTCAGGCCAGGGAGGCTTCTGGGTGTATGCAATCTATTAAAGGTTACATTAGGTCTCCCTCCGTTCGTTCTTCCTTAGGGAGCTGTTGGCCATGGAGCCCAGTGATAGTCCCAGTACCGCTATGGAGGAGCCTGACAGCCTGGAAGTGCTGGTGAAGACCCTGGACTCTCAGACTCGGACCTTTATTGTAGGGGCCCAGGTGAGACCCCAATACTTCCGGAAGAAACCTTAGCTCTTCCTCTTCCTCCCTTAGACTGAGAGAAGAGCTTGATTTTGTCTTAAGATTTTATCTTCATTGATTCCTTTGGATTCCTTTGTTTATATTTTAGATAAAATATATGCTGATTTTTTTGAAACACGTTTTTTTTTTTTCTTTTTTTGGTACTGGGGATCGAACTCTGGACCTTGCACTTTCAAGGCAGGAGCCGAAACCACTGAGCTAAATCCCTGGCGCTATGCTGTTGTTTTTTGTTAAGTGAAAAGGTATAGTTACTGTGAGTGAGGCAGATTTTGTTGTGCCTTTCTTCAGCTTTATAGCACTCAATGCAGAAGGAAGTACAAAGAAAGTAGGATTTTTTTTGCTATCACCATGGATGGGCTCCAGCCTTTGGGAAGGGAAACAACACAGAGGCTTCAAACAGGTGTTTGTAAACAACTTGACTACAGTTATAGTGTGTGTTTATAAAATCTAGAAGCCAGAACCCATATTCACATAGGGCCCTAGTGGACTAGTGGGTGGAATTATTAGTACCTGTGGTGCAATACACACCTCTTGAATTTAATGCCATAAACACAGTTACCTGTATTTTTACTCCCTGTAGTTCTTAGAGACAAAATCATGAGCGGGGTTGATCTTTAGATTCCTAAGCATATATTTAAGAAAACTGCTGGGCATGGTGGTGCACACTTGTAACCCCAGCACTCAAGAGGCTGAAGCAGGAGGATCACCATGAGTTGGAGGAGGCCAACCTGAGCTACGTAGTGAGACTGGTTCAAAAAACAGGCAAAAAAAATGGCCAGGGATGGCCCGGGGATTTAGCTCAGTGGTTCTGGCGCCAGCCTCGCAAGCGCAAGGTCCTGAGTTCGATCCCTGGCACGAAAAAAGGAAGAAAAAAAAAAAGTGAACCTTAATTAAAAAAAAAAAAAAAAAAAAAATGGCCAGGGATTTAGATCAGTGGTGCTGCCACTTGCTTCACAAGCTCAAGGTCCCAAGTTCAATCCCCGGTATCAAAAACAAAAAGACCCCCAAAAAATAGGTTTTTGTGATTAGTACAGATATGTAAATGCTCTGGTATTTTCCCAGAGTCATTTGTCTAGGGGAAATTTTTTTTTTTCCTTTTTTGCGATGTTGGGGATGGAACCCAGAGCCTTGTGCTTGCTAGGCAAATGCTCTACCCCTGAGCTACATCTCCAGCCCTTTGTACCCTTCTTACCTTTCAGTCTTCCTTAACTTGATTCCCCATTCTGTCCTTCTTACCTTTGTTTTTACCTTTGAGATAAGACGGGATGAGTAAACTAGTGTCATTTTGTGTTTAGGAAGGGGTCACTGGTATTTCTGAACACATTCCTTTGGGAGCCAGGCCAAGGAGGAGAAAAGGAATGTTAGTTGGCTTTATTTTGTTTTGTAGTATTAGGGTTTGAACCCAGGTCCTTGGCACTGAGCTGCATCCCAAGCCCTTTGTTGTTTATTTTGAGACAAGGTCTCATTAAATTGCTTAGGATGGGCTTGAGCTTTTAGTCCTCCTGCCTCACTTTCTCAGAGTGGTGGAAATACAGGCACACACCATTGTGCCTTCCTGGCTTTCTTCTCATCCTTGTAATTTTCTCGTAAGCCTGTACCCTGAGCTCTGTTAAGTTTATTGTCTGTGTTTTGACATGTGCTGTCTTGGCTCAGGGCTTTGCACCATAATTGCGGCACAATCAAGTCAAATTGGATGGGCCGGGAATTTAGTTCAGTGTCGCCGCGCCTGCCTCACAAACGCAAGGCCTTAAGTTTGATCTTTGGTATGAAAAAAAGAAAAAAAAACGATTGCACTATTTCATCAAGACAAATTGGTAGTGACTCTATAATATGGTTATATTTATGTACTTGTTTACTTTTTTGATACAAAGTCTCACTATGTAGTTCAGGCTGGTCTTGAACTCACTATGTAGCCCAGGCTGGCTTTGAACTTGCAGTGATCCTCTTGCCTTAGCCTCTGAGTGCTGGGATTACAAGTGTGCACCACCATGCCTGGCCGCTATAGTGGTTTTTACTGTTCACCTCAAGTCAGTTATTTCTCTTTTGTTCTTCCTTTTTCCTTTGTTCTCTGGTTTCTATCTTTGACTGTTCTTGCAGATGAATGTAAAGGAGTTTAAGGAGCACATTGCGTCCTCTGTCAGTATTCCCTCTGAGAAACAACGGCTCATCTACCAGGGGCGAGTTCTGCAAGATGATAAGAAACTCCAGGAATACAGTAAGGGGCCGGGGAGGCAGTTCAGGGGTTAGGCTGCCTTCCAGAGGTATGAGCTGAAGCATGAGTTTCCCTGCTCATGTAATGTTATGGTGTATATCTTTTTTTCTGCAGATGTTGGGGGAAAGGTTATCCACCTGGTGGAGCGGGCTCCTCCTCAGACTCAGCTCCCTTCTGGAGCGTCTTCTGGCACAGGGTCTGCCTCAGCGACCCATGGTGGGGGACCCCTGCCTGGTACTCGGGGTCCTGGAGCCTCTATGCATGACCGGAATGCCAACAGCTATGTCATGGTTGGAACCTTCAATCTTCCTGTAAGCTCGAGTTTCACCCAGCAGGGTTTTGTGGGGAAGGGTAGTGTTAGATGTGGTAGCAGCCGGGTATTTATGAGATAGGGGTCTTAGTTTTTGGCTTGGGTTTGGAGGGTCCTCTGGTCTGAATTGGATACACTGAGGACAAAGAGTAGGGCTCCAAGGAAAGAGTTGGAGGTGTGGAGGCCTTAGCCTTTGACTTCTCCCAGAGCAGCTTCCCTTACCCTTTCCCCAGAGTGACGGCTCTGCTGTGGATGTTCACATCAACATGGAACAGGCCCCGATTCAGGTATTGAGGGGCCTGGGAGGGTCAGGGAAGGGGATCTGGGAGAAGGAGGCCACAAGGTGGGGTGGAACTGGCTGAGGAGCTACCCAGAACCTGATTTAGTGGGTGGTGAAGGTCATGGCTCGGTCTCAGAATGGCCCTGATCACCCCCCTCTCGTTGCAGAGTGAGCCCCGGGTACGGCTGGTGATGGCTCAGCACATGATCAGGGATATACAGTCCTTACTGTCCCGGATGGAGGTAAGTAGACAGGTGCGGCGAGCATCTCTTCCCCTTTCTTTTCTTGTTGCCTAGGGGTAAGAACATGTCAGGCCACATCCACTAGATTCTGCCTCCTAATCTGGCCCCTTATCTGTCATTGTTGTTCTTTTGGGTAGCAAAAGTATCTTTGTGAGGCTATCTTGTCCCTGCCAGTTCTCTTGATTCCTGGTATCTGGGGCATTTGTTTCAGACTTGTTAGATAACTCGTGGTTTCTCTTTGTGAACAAAGCATCCCACACTTTCAATTTTGTGACTGTCATTTTTGGTATTGGGCTGTTCTGACTTCATTAGTGTGTTCTGGCTACAGACTTGTGGCTTCCCCTCTGTGGAAGTTGGGAAGTCCCACTCCTTATTTTTTGTTATTCTTTTACATACATTACAGCTGTTTGTCGTGCGTCTAACTTGTTCCAGTTGTATACTGATTGCTAGGGAATCAGCGACAGGAATGACAGGCCCTGCCTTCAGGAAGCCTAGTTGGAGCACTGTCTCCACACTCACCTTTGGCCTGAGTGATCCCTTATAGCAGTCTCACTTTGTATTTGGTGTCCTGACTCTCCCCACCTTCAGTGTCGAGGGGCACCCCAAGCACAGCCCAGTCAGCCGCCCCCACAGACGTCAACTGTGGCTCCAGAGCCAGCAGCCTTGAGCTCGCAAACCTCAGAACCAGCCGAAAGTGAAGGACTGCCCCGGGAGCCCATGGAGGCAGAGGAAGTGGAGGAGCGAGCCCCAGCCCAGAGCCCGGAGCTCGGCCCTTCTGGCCCAGCCCCCACAGGCCCAGCAGCTGCCCCGGAGACAAACACACCCAAGTGAGTGATGGAGGGACCCTTTCTGGACTAGGTGTTCCTGAGCATGGTCTGGGGAGCAGAAAAAGTGCAGTGGAAGCAGAAGCATTGTTAGGGCGCTTGTAGGGTTTGCGTGGGGGCCAGAGGGCTCTCTTGCAGGTGAGAGAGGTTGGGACTGGCTGCTGAGTAGAAGCGCTTCTCTCCCCATGCCCTGATTTCTCCTGAGCCTCATCAGAATTCTCCCCCTTGAGTTCACACTGGCCTCGTGCCTTTTTTCAGTTAGTTTCTTCTCGTTGCTGGTGTGGGATTATGGCCAGGAAAGTGGGAGTAGTTCATCTTCTGCTGGTCTTCGCCTAGGTGGGAATAAGGGAGAGAAATTGCTAGTGCAGGAGGAGATTGGACCAGGGCTCTGGGAGGGCAGATGTGGCCCCTCAGACTGGGGGGGGGGGGGGCTCAGGAAAGCCCTGGCTCACTGTCCCTGGGGTTGTCCACAGCCATCCTTCCCCCTCGGAGTATGTTGAGGTGCTGCAGGAGCTGCAGCGGCTGGAGAGCCGCCTCCAGCCCTTCCTGCAGCGCTACTACGAGGTTCTGGGCGCTGCCGCCACCACTGACTACAACAACAATGTGAGCCCTCTTGATGGTCCTGCCCTCCCCCCACCCCACCCCAGTACTCCAGAACCACGCAGGTTTCGGTGACCCTTTGACCTGCCCTCAGACAGCACTGCAGCAGAAGCCTGCTAGACACTAGATGTGTAGGGGATCTTTCCTCTCTCACCGTCCTTGTAGCCCTCACCCCCGCCCCAGTGACTTGTTTAGCAGGTCACTAGAGCAAGGGGGATTCCTAGATGGCATTGTCATGGTTCCTCACATGAAGTTTGCTACAGGAGGTAACAGTCCTCACGTGTAGCGTAGATTTAGTCGCCAGCTTTGGGCTGTGCAGAAGCTTCCACAGCTGTAACTGAAGCCTTAGACGCAGGGCCCGTCTGTCCCCGGGGTTCCTGGGTGCGTTCCCACCTAGCGCCTCCCGCTGCTCTGTTGCACAGCATGAGGGCCGTGAGGAGGACCAGAGGTTGATCAACTTGGTGGGAGAGAGCCTGCGGCTGCTGGGCAACACCTTCGTGGCCCTGTCTGACCTGCGCTGCAATCTGGGCTGTGCACCCCCGCGCCACCTGCACGTGGTCCGGCCCATGTCGCACTACACCACCCCCATGGTGCTGCAGCAGGCGGCCATCCCCATTCAGGTGTGGCGGGGCTGCGCGGAGGCAGGGGGGCCTTCCCGAGGGAGAAGGCTCTAGGCGCTTGTGCCGAAGGGGGCGAGGCTTCTGAGGTGAACTGTGGGGTGCTCTGACGTAGGCCCTTGTGTTTCCTCACTTCCGCCTGGCCTTTCTCTTCCAGATCAACGTGGGGACCACCGTGACCATGACAGGAAATGGGGCTCGGCCCCCGCCAGCTCCCAGTTCAGAAGCTCCTCCCCCTGGTCCTGGGCAGGCTTCATCCCTGGCTGCATCTTCGGCTACTGTTGAGTCCTCAACTGAGGGGGCCCCGCCCCCAGGGCCAGCTCCCCCACCGGCCACTGGCCACCCGAGGGTCATCCGGATTTCCCACCAGAGCGTGGAGCCCGTGGTCATGATGCACATGAACATTCAAGGTGAGTGGCGGGCATGTGGGGCCTGTGGGTGCTGCCCTGTGAGGGGGCGGGGCGGCTGCTTTGTCCTTGGGGAGCTGAGTGCCCCTCCCGGCGCATGGACTGGGGCCTGAAGCGCGGCTGACCTGACCTCGGCTAGGCCTTGGCCCGGCCGCTCTCGGTCTCAGGGTCGCCGTCTCTGTCTCCCTGCCCAGATTCTGCCACACAGCCCGGTGGTGTCCCGAGTGCTCCCACTGGCCCCCTAGGACCCTCTGGTCATGGCCAGACCCTGGGTAAGAGTGAGGGCATCAGAGCAGTCTGAGCTCTGGCTAGAGAAGGGGCAGGGCTGACGGGATGGGTTGAAGGGGTCCAGGTTCAAGGCTACATCAGACCCGCCCCCCAGGCTCCACCCTCATCCAGCTGCCCTCCCTGCCCCCTGAGTTCATGCACGCCGTCGCCCACCAGATCACTCATCAGGCCATGGTGGCAGCTGTTGCCTCCGCGGCCGCAGGTAATGACCCGGAAGGGGAAGCCCGGGAGGTGGGGCACAGTCCACGGCGGTGGGTACTGTTGGCTGGCGGGCAAGGGCCCAGCCCTCAGCCCTGTCCGGTCTCTCGTCTGCCCACAGGACAGCAGGTGCCAGGCTTCCCAACAGCTCCAACACGGGTGGTGATTGCCCGGCCAACCCCTCCGCAGGCTCGGCCTTCCCAGCCTGGGGGGCCGGCAGTCTCCGGGGCTCTGGTGAGAAGGGTGGGCCGTCCAGTGGGGAAGGGTCCTGGGAGATGGCCTCGTGGTGGGGCTGGGGAGGACAGGCCTGAAGCCTCTCCTTTCCCCCCGTAGCAGGGTGCTGGACTGGGTTCTAATGCCTCGCTGGCCCAGATGGTGAGCGGCCTTGTGGGCCAGCTTCTTATGCAGCCAGTGCTTGTGGGTGAGTCCTCGTTCTCCCGCCTCAGACTTGAGAGATTTCTGTGGCTCTCAGGTCTGACACTGCCCACTCTGCTTTCTAGTTCTTTCCATTTCTCCTAGCATTTGCTTTTCTACCAGGAAGATCAGAATGGGGCTGCTGTAGTGTCCCTTTTTCCTGAAACTTTCACTTTTGTCTTTTTGGCTCCTGGCAGCTCAGGGGACCTCAGGAATGGCTCCACCTCCAGCACCTGCCACTGCTTCGGCCAGCGCGGGCACCACCAACACAGCCACCACAGCGGGCCCTGCTCCTGGGGGGCCTGCCCAGCCTCCGCCCCCTCAGCCCTCTACGGCCGACCTTCAGTTTTCTCAGCTCCTGGGCAACCTGCTGGGCCCTGCAGGCTCAGGGGCTGGCGGGCCTGGCATGGCTTCCCCCACCATCACCGTGGCGATGCCTGGTGTCCCAGCCTTTCTCCAGGGCATGACTGATTTCCTGCAGGTCAGTGGCTGGCTGCCTGTCCTCTTACTGTTCCCATCCCCCAGCTCAGCCAAGCAGTGATGCTTTGTTGTCATCCTGTAGCCACTGGGTGACAGCCACTACACATGTTGTCAGGGAAAGGGAATTGGCCGATTGAGAACCCTCCATTTTGGAGATAAGAAAAACAAGGCTGTAGGAGAGGGAGGCAGGAGGTGGGTCACTGCTGTCTGACCTGACCTGCACAGAGAGGTCCTGGCTCAGGCTGACTGAAGCTGCATACTTGTCCGTATGTATTCTGCTATAAGGAATGAAGAGCAGAGTAAAGCTTCTCATTTCCTGGACCACTGTCGCTTAGTGCCCTGTTTTATGTCTTTGTCCCTGTCCTTGCCTCCTGTTGTTTACTCTTTCTGTTCTCGGCAGGCAACACAGACCACCCCACCGCCTCCTCCGCCCCCACCCCCAGCCCCAGAGCAGCAGACCATGCCCCCACCGGCCTCCCCTTCCAGTGGTTCAGGGAGCCCCGGGAGCCTAGGTCCTGAGAGCCTGCCACCGGAGTTTTTTACCTCAGTGGTGCAGGGTGTGCTGAGCTCCCTCTTGGGCTCCTTGGGGGCGCGGGCTGGCAGCAGTGAAAGTATCGCTGCCTTCATCCAACGCCTCAGTGGCTCCAGCAACATCTTTGAGCCCGGAGCTGATGGGGCCCTTGGTAAGCAAAAGGAAGAGGCCTCGAAAGCAGCCGGGAGAGCCCGCGGGCCCAGGTTCAGGGCTGATGGCACGATGGGATGAGGTTGATGGACTGGTTGGGGCGAGGGTGGGCAGGCCAGGTGGTGGAGGCCATTGCTGACTTCTGTCCCGGTTGCCAGGGTTCTTTGGGGCCCTGCTGTCTCTCCTGTGCCAGAACTTCTCCATGGTAGACGTGGTGATGCTGCTCCATGGGCACTTCCAGCCACTGCAGCGGCTCCAGCCCCAGCTGCGATCCTTCTTCCACCAGCACTACCTGGGTGGCCAGGAGCCCACCCCTGGTAACATCCGGGTAAATGAAGGCCTGGGGCTCCAGAGCTCTGCTCCTTCCACCTGTTCATGTATCAGCAGTCCCAGCCCGAGTCCTGGACTTCTTGGGGTAGAGGGGGAGTCTTGAGGACCAAGGCTTGGAAATAAACCTGTGATGTTTCCCCGTAGATGGCAACCCACACACTGATCACTGGGCTGGAAGAGTATGTGCGGGAGAGCTTTGTGAGTATGGCTTGTCTCCCTTCCTCTCCTGGGCCTGAGCAGGGCAGCTATTGCTCCCCGCTGTCTCATCCTCTGCCCACCTCTGGGTTCCTGATTTGCAGATCTCTTTGTGTCTTGTGTCTCAGTCTTTGGTACAGGTTCAGCCAGGTGTGGACATCATCCGGACAAACCTAGAATTCCTCCAGGAACAGTTTAATAGCATTGCTGCTCATGTGCTGCACTGCACAGGTCAGGGGCCGTCCAGCTAGGGTGCGTAGGCACGCTGGGTGAGTGGTGCCGCTGGTGCCAGCATCCCTCCTCTGTCTCTCCCGCAGACAGTGGATTTGGAGCCCGGTTGCTGGAGTTGTGTAACCAAGGCTTGTTTGAATGCCTGGCCCTGAACCTGCACTGCTTGGGGGGACAGCAGATGGAGCTTGCTGCTGTCATCAACGGCCGGATTGTAAGCACCACCCAAGCCCTGGTCCCTAGCCTCGTTTCCTTTGGTGTCCTACGGCTTTTGTTCCTTTTTAAACCACTACCTGTTATGCTGGATCTGATAGATTATAAAAGCCAGCTGAGGGCTTGTGTTCCAAGTCTGCTTTCTGCCCGCAGCGTCGCATGTCTCGAGGGGTGAACCCGTCCCTGGTGAGCTGGCTGACCACTATGATGGGACTGAGGCTCCAGGTGGTCCTGGAGCATATGCCTGTGGGTCCTGACGCCATCCTCAGATACGTCCGCCGGATTGGTGACCCTCCCCAGGTAATGGACCTCATGGGCTAGGGGGGAGGGACTCGGGGAAACTGAGAGGTCTGAGGGGGCTTCCATTTGAGCCTCTGTCCAATTCCATAGCCACTTTCTGAGGAACCAATGGAAGTGCAGGGAGCAGAACGAACTTCCCCTGAGCCTCAGGTACAAAGGAGAGGTTGGGGGGCCGATGATGTGGAGAGGAGGGCTCGAGGCTGGGGATTCTGAAATCTGGATCTTCCCACTGTCTGGCTGCCAGCGGGAGAATGCTTCCCCAGCCCCTGGAACAACGGCAGAGGAGGTCATGTCCAGGGGGCCACCCCCTGCTCCTGAAGGGGGCTCCCGAGAGGACCAGGATGGAGCTGCGGCTGAGACGGAACCTTGGGCAGCTGCAGTTCCCCCAGTAAGTGGCAGGAGGTGATCTAGTGGGTTACGGCCCTGCAGGCTGTGGGAATTACTTTCCAATCTTTCTCTCCCCAGGAATGGGTCCCTATTATTCAGCAGGACATTCAGAGCCAGCGGAAGGTGAAACCGCAGCCGCCCCTGAGTGATGCCTACCTCAGTGGTATGCCTGCCAAGAGACGCAAGGTTCGTTTGCCTCTTCCCTGAGGAGCCCTCTCTACCCAGGCTCCCTGCTGTGCTGAGAACCAGCTGTGTAGAGCTGGAAGGAGTTCTTACCAGCTCGGTCCCCCCATTAATGAGGAAACCTTTGGGAACTCACTCGGACCTGCGCATAGCTGGTGCAAGTCCACGCTGTGCTTTACCTTACTGTTGGCTAGTGCTCCTGCCCCGGCCCTCGGCAGCTGCCTGAGGCCAAGTGGCTAGAGTCCTCCTGGAGGTGGGCTTGGTCTTGTGGATTAGCTAGCTTGGAATCCCCAAAATGGCTTGACCCACTTGGCCCTTCTTGCTTTGAAGAGCAAGGCAGCACTGTTTTTGGCCAGAGCCAGTTAGGAAAGTGCTTCTGCTGTCGAGTACATGTGGACTGTGGCTCTTCTCCACTGGCATAGACTCAGGGGTTGACTCCTGGAGAGGGTGAGCTGGGTGGTGGCACTGGCTCTGACGTCGATCCTCTCTTCCCTCCCAACCCCGTCCCCCAGACGATGCAGGGTGAGGGCCCCCAGCTGCTTCTCTCAGAGGCCGTGAGCCGGGCAGCTAAGGCAGCCGGAGCTCGGCCCCTGACGAGCCCTGAGAGCCTGAGCCGAGACCTGGAGGCACCAGAGGTTCAGGAGAGCTACAGGCAGCAGGTGCCCCCACCCGGAAGCAGAATAGGGATGGTCTAGTGGGAGGGCTTGGGCTAGGGTCCCGCTTCCTGGATCCTTCAGAGGTGAAGTGGGCCGCCATTGATGTCCTAGTTTCCCCTGGTGGCATCTGGGAAGGCTTAGTGGTGCCACGCATTGGGCTGACATGCGTCATGGCTGGTGGGGAAGCACTAGCTCCTGAGGGATGGCCTCATGCTTGCTGGGGTCTTGTGGCTAGATGAGTGCTCTTCCAACCTGCTTGCTCTCTCTCTCTCTCTCTAGCTCCGGTCTGACATACAAAAACGGCTGCAAGAAGACCCCAACTACAGTCCCCAGCGCTTCCCCAGTGCCCACCGGGCCTTTGCTGACGATCCCTAGCTCTGCTCTCTAGCTCTGCTCTCTGGCCTTTACTCACCTGGGGAACACTTCCCCCTCCTCCTCCACAGTATTTAAGAAATAAAAGTCGGGTTTTTCTGGCTCTTTTTGTCTCCAACTTGCCTTGGTCTTGAGTCCCTTCATTTTGTGTGAACTTACCTTGAAATTCGCACTCCAGCAAGCCGGCTGTGACAGTTTGTATCATCTCCTGTGAGTGTACCTGTGGTATGTTGTGATGTCCAAGGTTTTTTTTTTTGGCGATACCAAGGATTGAACTCAGGACCTTGTGCTTGTGAGGCAGGCATGTTGCCACTGAGCTAAATCCCCCGGCCCTGGGTGGGGTTTTTTGGTACCGGGGATCAAACTCAGGACCACGTGCTTGTGAGGCAGGCGGAGTCACTGAGCTAGACCCCCTAGCCCTCAGGCTTTTGATGGCTGGATTTTTACACAACTCTGCCCTGAGATGGAAGATATTTATTCTAAGTGATAGACAACACCATATAATTGAGCAGCTGCAGACAGAATTAGTTTTATTAGAACATGCTTTGAAATTCAACTAAGCTTGACCACATATATTGGAGCTGGTGTGCCCAGGTCAGAAAGCCCAGAGGTGCTCAGATGCGGAGGACAATTCCGACTTCATTCGTCAGCGGGACCAGCCAGGAGGGATGCGCACCGCTACACGTTCCTGGCTGCTCCTTTACTGTGGGACTCCTGCCTGAACCCCCACCCTGGTAACTTAAGTGTGGGACACATTCTAAGGCTGGGCTGCAACCTTTCCTTTTTCTGCCTGTATCTCTTGGAACACTGGGCAGGGACACACAAGGCCTACTGACTTGAGAATCCCCATGGGACTGCTGAGTGACATTCTCCTTCCAGACCCCCACTAAGACCCCAGGGGACTG
Source organism: Heterocephalus glaber (assembly GCF_053883595.1). NCBI lineage: Eukaryota > Metazoa > Chordata > Mammalia > Rodentia > Bathyergidae > Heterocephalus > Heterocephalus glaber. Next base: position 944,717 of record NW_028258201.1, on the reverse strand, counting down.
AAGGAAGCCATGCTGGAAGCAGCCCAGCTGTCAGCTGCACCCTGGTAACCAACTGGCCTTGCTTGCTGGGGCTAGCAGATTTGCCTTACTGAGCCCAGCCCGAATTCCCAACCCCAAAACCTAATTTTTTCTGGTACCAGGGATTGAACTCAGGACCTTGTGTTTGCCAGGCAGGCACAGCGCCCCTGAGCTACACGGCCTGCCCAGTTTTAAGGTTGTTTTAACTGATCACTGGAATAAGTTCTCATTCTCACTGAAACTGCCTTACAGATTCACTCAAGACATTTCAACCAACCCATCCCCCAAATCATCATGGAAATATTTTTTTAAATTATTTTATTACTCTTTTTTAACAAACGGCCCCAGGGATAGGAGACGGGGAGGGGGAAGGAGGGAAAATGAGGCTCCAGCCCCACTGCCCCTCCCCGCCCGCCCTTTTCCCCTTATATATTTATAATCTATATACAAGCCCGGGGTGGGGCGGGGCCGGGGCCTCCCTCAGCGGGGCGGGGGCAATCCAGGCTCCTTGTCCCCTCGGGGCCCAGGCTCCTCTGCCCTCCGGGGAGGCCCCTCTCGACAGGGTGGGCCTGTGCGCTCCCAAGGCTTCGGCATCCAGCGCAGGGCGTCCGGAGGGGAGGCCTAAGGGATAGGTCCATGTGCAGGAGGAGTCAGTGCTCGATCAGGAACTCAGTGGCAGCTCTTGACCCGAGACGGGGGCTACAGGGCTTCTCCCTCACCTGCTGGTAGAGCTCGATGCGCTGAGCACGGAATACCCCGCTGTAGGTGGCAGGCGGGGCCTTGAGACGGGAACTGAGAGCAGGGAAGGACCTGAGGGAGAAAGGCTGTGTAAAGCCTGCTAATGCCAAGCCCTTGGCCCCAGCGTATGTAAAATCCAGGGGACAGGAGTCTGCACCCCAACCCAGCTCACCTTCCAGCCGGGGGAGCACGCGATGACCCAGATCCCCCAAGGCTGCTGCTCAGCTTTCTGTAATCCTGGAACGGCTTTAGTTCTACTGGGTGCAGCTAAAGGAAAGAATTCCTAAGCCGCCTGCCTCTCACCCCTCATTCTGAGACCCGGAATCCCTAGCCCTACTGTCCCTGTCCCTTACCTCCGCTCGCCCCAAGCTTGGGGGGAAGGGCCTGGCAGGTGAAGGCAGCACCCGAGCGGCAGGAGCAGGTGGGGGCCGCACAGCCAGGCTGGGAGGCTGCAGAGCAGGCCCCATGGGTAGCAGGGAAAGGGGAGGCGGCGCAGGGGGCGGCGCAGGAGGCAGCGAGCCAAAGTTCACCACAGGCAGCTGTGAGTCCACCACAGGCAGCAGCATCTGGAACAGACCACAGAGTGTGCACACTGGGCCAGGGAGGTGGTGTTGGGGAGAAGAGAAAGAAGGAAAGTGGGCAGAAAGAGAGAGGGAAGTGGGGCCATCAAAGGTACCTGCTGGGCCGGGGCCCCTGAAGAAAGGAAGCCGCTCTGTCCACCAGGCTGCAAAGGAGCAGAGTAAAAATCCGAAGGGGATGGCAGATCTTGGCGTACCTGCGAGGGAATAGGTGGACGCACGCCGACTCCCCTACAAGCGTCCTCCCAGCCCCCGCCTGCCCAGCTCTTACCTGAAGCAAGGGCGGGTCCGGCAAAGGGCTAGGGCAGAAAGCAGGAGAGTAGAGGAAGGAAGGCGGAGGGCAGAGAACTCCAGCTGGCAACTTCCCCAGCTCTGCCGCTTGCAGCACTGAGAAGTCCAGAAACTGACCCTTGAGAGCTACCCCAGAGAGCAGTGCTGAGGGAGGGGCTGGGCCGGGGGGGAGGTACAGGGGCTGGGACCTAAAATGAAACGGGGGAGGACTGGGTTACCACTCCAGAGTAAGTTACTGGGTCCGAGCAACCCCTGAATCCACTAGCCTCTGGCATCTGACACTGCGTCTTCCCCTTCCCTCCCTGCACCCTAACCCCACGGCCTTGTGAGGGGTGCAGACGTCTATCGAGTCCTACCTGTAAGGGTGCAGCGAGGGTGTGCCAGGGCGGAAGCTTCCATTGTTGGGGTGTAACTGGGAGTCCAGGGCTCCCCCAGAGACCTAAGAGCAGAGTTGCAAGAGCTCGTGTCTGGTCAAGAAAAACTCACCCATCCCACCCACTGCGCTGAAAAATGGAAAAACAAGAGGAGCGATGGTGTTTTACAAGTGAACAGCTCAGGCTGTTATGAGACAGCGAGCAGAGAAAGGTGAGTACTCATCTAGGGGAATGAGGTGAAAAGTGGGAGTCACCTGAGAACCGGGCGGCCCAGGGCTGCCGTAGAGGACCTCCGGGTACAGGCGCTGGCCTGAGGAGCTGGGCTCTGGGCCACAGTGCCCGGAAGCCAAGTTCTTGGGCTGTGGCTCAGCCGGGCCAGACACGCTGGGCGGCAGCTCCCACTCTCGGGACAGCAGGGTGGCCTGGCCAGAGAGGGCTCGTCAAGCCAGGTCTGCCAGCCAGGTCATGCCCAGCATCCCCACCCCAACCTCAGGCCTCCCACCAAACGTGCTCCGCCCACCTCGGGAACTGACGCCGCCGTGAGCCCCTTCTCTGCTTTCAGGTCGTCTCCCACCCCCAGGCGCAGGTCCGAGTCCTGGAATGGCGAGGGGAGGGAGGAGGAAGCACCCCATGATTGAGGCGCGTGCCGCCCACGTCCCACCTGCAGTCCTTCCCTTCTTTCCACTCAGCCCAGCCCCTGCAGACCTTGTCGCTCGTGCCGAACTGGACTGGAGGACCAGGTCGATGGGACGGCCGGAGGGGGCCTGGCTCTGGTCCTCTGTCCACATGCTGGGGTCGTTCTGTGCCTATGGGGCCGGGGGGCAGAGGCTGCTCCCTGGGCAGCTCCTGGAGTGGGGAACAGAGCCAAGTGGAGGCGGTGGGAGGAGAGGGAAAGCCACGTAGGGAACCCCAAGCACAGCAGCGAGGGGAGGCTGGAGACTGTCTCTGCGTCCTCCCCTTGGCCTTCTGACCTTGCTTTCCCCATCGTGGGGCGTGGGCACCCGTCTCCTGGGAGGATCCGAGGTTTCAGGGACCGCACTCAGGGGCGAGGGGCCTCCGGGCTGTGTGGGGGGTCCCTCTGCTGGCCCCTTGAGTCCTCCGTCAGGGGAACTTCGCTGGCTGCAGGGCCCTGATGACACCTGTGAGTCCCCACTCAGGTCCACCCCGCTGTCAGACTGACTCATCTGAGGACAGAAACAGGTCAGGGTAGAAAGCACCCCGTACCCAGCAGACGCACACAGAGACAACCCTAGGAAACGTGAGAGGGAGGGCAGCTCAGCCCTGCCCAGCGCTGCTGCGCCCGCCCACCCCTCTCACCTCCGCGCCAGCCACATCCTCAAACGGACTCAGAGGCTCCATCCAAGGCTCCACGGAGCCGGGCCGGTAACTCTTCCGGCTGGTGGCTGGAGGGGAGCACCGACCGGGACGGGGACAGGGACAGAAGACAGCTCTGAAGCTCAGCCCCTGGCGGCCCCCTCCCAGGCCTCCCCTCCGTGCGCCTACTCACCAGTGTGCAGCCGGTCCCAGAGGCGAGGCGTCAGGGCCTCAGCGTCGGCCTCTCTGGAGTCTGCCCGAGGGCCCAGGGCCTCGGGCTTTGAGCCCAAGAAGCCAGAGCCGTGAGGAGCAGGCAGGGGCTCCTATAGATAGGAAAGGCCGGGGACATGAAGCAGGGGACTGGGGAATGCAGAGTTGCAACAGGACGAGGCAGAGGGGCAACAAGGGAGATGTGTGCACAACGCAGGCTCCCAGTGAGAACCAGGAGGGGCCGTGAGGACACCGGAGGGTCTTCCCAAGGGAGAGCAGCACCACCCGGCCCTCACCTCCTGCGGCAGCTCTGGTTTCCGAGGTCGCTCCCGCTCCCGTTCCCGCCGTTTGTGGGGGAAGGGCTCAGCAACCCCAGTAGAGTCCTGGGGAGCCCCGCCTGCCTCCCTCACCACTGGCCCTGGCTCCTCCAAGTGAGGCTCTGAGGGAGAAGAGAACTATCAGCCTCTGCCCGTCGGGCATCCTAGCTCTTCCATCCCTCGCCTCCCATTCTTTCCCCACTGCTTACTGCAGGTCACAGCAGCAGGGCCCCAGGACCTGGCCTCCTCTGGGGACGGAGACCTTCCCAGCCCTACCTGGTCCCTCTTACCGGAACTGCCGCCACCAGTAGCCCTCTGGGGGTCGAATCTGGTTGGGGGCCGAGGGGCTGAGCCCTGAGGGGCCTGAGACGGCCCAGGCTTAGGCCTTGAGTGACCCCCCGGTGCTGCTATGCTCCCCTGGCGGCTGCTCAGCTGGGCCAGGGCCTGTTGGATGCCCGCAGGGTTGCTGTGGATAACTTGGTCCAGGCGGAAGACGGCAGAACTGCTGGGTGGTGGGGGAGGCAAGGGAAGGCCTGGCGGACGCTCCTCTGGAGGACGGCTAAGGGAAGCAGGCAGGCAGGGCAGGGCAGGGCAGGGCAGGGCATCAGCTCCAAGGCTCACTGGACTGTCACCGACCCTTCCCTACCAGTCCAGCCTGCACCTCCTGATTTCTCCCCCTCTGAACCCAAATGTCCTTTCCTGTCCAAACCCGACTTTCTAAGCTGCTCTGGGTTTTACAGGCCTCAGTCTACAGACTGAGACCTGACTGCACCAAGTGCTTCCAGCCCAGGGAAGCCCGAGCTTGGGAGGAGCCCACTGCCTGCAGGTCCTGGCGAGCCCCCAGCAGCCAGTCCCCCACCTTCGGTTCTTGGGTGAGGGCCAGCTCCTCTTGTCTCTTCCGGGCCCGGTCCTGCCCCCAGGACCTCCTCCACTGCTGCCGGCCTTGGCCCCCGTGCCTGGACGCCGGTTCTGCCGATCCATGCTGGGCCTCTGGCTAGAGAAGCTCCGCTTGCTCAGATCCTTGGCCCTCTGGCTCAGGTCTCCAAGGGACATGGTAGGAAGGGTGGATCCGGCAGCACCTGCACTGCCCCCAGGGGCCCCCACAGCCTTTGGGGTCAGAAGTGCTGGCGAGGGAGTCTCCTTGTCACCCCGGCGCTCACTGGCAAAGTCGCTGCTCTCCGACGCAGTCTCCCACTCCTCGTTTGCTTGATCCGAGTTCTGGTTCGACAGATCAGGAGACTTTGCAGCTGCCCTTCGAGGCGGGGGTGGTGCAGTGACTGTGGCCAAAGGCTCCTCGGCTCCAGGCGGGGAGGCCAGCAGGGCCAGGGGACAGGGCTTGCCCTCTGTCCCCCGGGCAGCGTTCTCCCGCTCCTGCTTCAGCCTGCGGAACCTTGGTGGCTTGTCCTGCTGCTGGGCCCGACCGTGCCGCCTGCGGCGGGGCCGCTCCCCGTCTTCTACTACACCCATGCTGGCCCCTCCACGGGCCAGGGGAGACAGAGGCCCTGGGACCAGCCTCTCCTTCGCGGGCTCCTTACTCAGGGGCAGAGGGCCCGCAGGAGGCTTCCTTGGAACCAGGGACTTGCCCGGAGGACTCCAGCCCGGGCAGACGGGAGGGGGCCGCCCGCCACCCCTGCCCCGGCGCGATGGCACCCCTCTCGGAGTGAAGACGCGCCCGCCGCGGGCAGCGGGAAAGCGGGCTGGGGCCGGCGAGGGGGGCGCGCCTGGCAGGGCCCCGAGAGGGGCCGGGATGAGCGCAGCCTCCTTGGGCGGGGGCGCCTCCTTGTCTGAAGGGGCCAGGTCGCTCTCGTGCGTCTCGCTGCCTGTCTCTGAGCCTCGCTGCCGGCGCCGCTTGGGGATTTCCTCGTACTCTGAGCCCTCGCTCCGGGTCTCACTGGCAGTGCGGCCTCGGGGAGCAGAGGGGTGGCCCGGTGGCCCTGTCGCCCCTGCACGCCCATCGTCCCCACGGAACTCCCGGTAACTGCGGAACTCTCGGCTTCGGGCTCCCCGGCCCCGCCCCCCATAGGTCCCCCGAAATCCCCTCCCTCTGGCAAAATACTCTCCTCGGCCCCGACCCCGGCAAGAGGCAGGGCCCACTCTCTCGTAAGAATAGTCCCTCCGAAGCCGCGGTGCCGGGGACAGGTTCCCACTGGGTGGGGTCTCCTTGGGCCCCAGCTTCCCCTTGGCCGTCTTGAGTGGATCTGGCTTTGGAGCCTTTGGGGTCTCGTCCCCCTGCTCCAGGGGTGGAGGAGGCAGCTCTTCAGCTTTTGCAGGTGGCGTTGGTTTCTTGATAGGCCCGGCCCGGCGGGGAGGGGCCCCCGGCTCCTCGGGAGGGACCCCACGGCGGCTGCCCCCCGGGCGAGGGCCCCAACGCGTCTCCGTGCGGCTCTCTCTGCGCGGCGGGGCGGGGCCCTGGCCTCCAAGGCCCCGGGTGGGCTTGCGGCCTGCTTCCGGCACTGCCAGCTGCGCAGTCTCCTCCTTGAGGGGCTCCTTCTTAGGCGGGGGAGCTTGTATTTTGGCAGCGTCTTCATTGCCTGGGGGCCAGGGGAGTGGACGGGGCCCCGAGGGAGCGGGCTCCTCCAGAGGGAATCGAGAGATGGGAGGCCCAGGGGTTCCGTTCTCTGGAAAGCCAGGGTAACTGGCCAGATAGGGGGGGGGGGCAGGCCCTGGAGGGGTCTCGCTCCTGAAGACGAGACAAAACAGAACAGAAGGAAGTATGTCAGACCGAAGGGAACCGCAAGGGGTGGGGACGAAACTCTCAGCTGTTGGCCGGCCTTTCCTGTCCACCCCTAGCACCTCCCCGAGACTCACAGGCCAGGCCCTGAAAGTCCTCCCTCCACTCCCAGCACCAAGACTCACCGTAAGCCCTTATCTTCTTCGTCGGCAGCCTGGCGCAGCGGTGAGGTAAGTGGGCGCGGGTCTGTGGGTGGGGTGGTGAACACGTCCCCTACCCAGGCCAACTTTGGATCCACTGGTGGGGTTCCCCTTTCCCGTAAGAGAGGGGGTGCGTGGCGCTCAAACGGCTCTGAGCTGGAGCCCCCACTGTCTGAGCGCTCCCGGGGAACAAGGCCTGGGAAACAGGAGTAAGAAAACGATCCTTTCACGCTCACAAAAAGCAGCACCCCTTCCAGTCTTCTGTTCCGTCAGCATCTCCACCTCTGGATCCCAGTAAGTCCAGGCTCTGCCTGCTCTTATGAAACAGGGTCACCCACTTGGCTTCCCTATGATGAAAGAACCAAGCCCTACCAACTAAGGAGCACTGTTTCCTTCTTCCCCAATCCCATCCTCACAACAAAACTATCTCAACTGCAGCACATAACCCCAGCCAACTAGTAACTCCAGTCCCACCAGAGTCAGTGAGACCCCAACAGCTACTTCCCAGGACGGAAGGGAAGAGCTCCCTAGCCACCCCTGCCCGCCCTCCACGGTCTCTCACCAGAAGGATGCACGCCAGGAGGGTAGAAGTCCAGAGGCGGCCGGCCCTGGAGCAGCCGGGGGTCCACATAAGGTGGGATCATCATCCAGCGGGGATCGAAGTTCATTGGAGCCATGGGTGGGGGCCGGCCCAGAGCACCGGGGTACAGGGCCTTGGGCGGTGGCGGCGGCGGAGGCCCCAGGGTCACGGGCTGCGGCGGTGACGGAGGCAGTGGGGCAGGAGGGGCAGAGCCCTGTTGGTGCTGCTGCCACTGCTGCTGCTGCTGCTGCTTCAGGAGCTGTTCCTGAGGAAAGAACAAGGCAGTGCGAAGCTCTCGAAGCCCTACTGCACATGTGCCACAGCCTGGACAGCGGGGTCTGAACATCCACAGAGGAACCCAGAAGAGAAATGCACAGGATAAAGCCTCTGTAGCTCACCTGCTGCTGCCGCTGGAAACGAGGAGGCAATGACTTCTGATATTTGGGGTAGCCTAACCCCTGACTGGGGGGCTGCCGGGCAGGGCCAATCCCATCACTCTTGGGTTCCACTTTTGGGGCTGGGGGTGTGGTAGGTGGAGGAACCTCTTCTGGTGGTTCAGGACCTTTTGAAGGCAGCTGGGGTTCCACTGCATCGAGAAACAATAACTTAGTCCATCAAGACACCCCAAGAACACCAGGAGTTCCAGCCCTGTCCTGAAGCTCACTTCCCAGACACAGGTGTCTGGCTGACCCTACTGCACTGAAATCCCTTGTGCTTAAGAGCCACAATCACACTCTACAACCTCAAGACCCAATGAATGGTCCTGATACTAATTTACTATGCAAACTCTGAAAAGAACATCTCAGTCTTGTTCCATCCTGGCCTATAGATGTGTCTCCCCCACCTCAGTCTTCTTGGTACTAGGGAAGGAACCTAGGGCCTACACGCCGAGCTACGACCCCTAGCCTTTATGTTTCAGAGTTTTGCTAAATTGTCCAGGCTGGGCTTGAGCTAGTGATCCGCCGCCTCAGCCTCCTAGAATGCTGAGATCATAGGCCTGTGCCACCACGCCGGGCTTAGAAGTGGTTTTAGAACCTTCCCTCCTCTCCCGTACACCCATACAAATGATAGGAGCCCTTTCCATAGCACCGAGAATCCGATGCACCAAAGTGCAAGCCTTCCACTTCGTCTACTCCCACCCTCAACCCCCACGACCCCGCACCCGTCCTTCCTGGTACCTGGGCTGGCCTCCACGCCACCACTGCTGGTGTTACTGGTAGTGCCACCACTGCTCACCAGAGTGGGAGCTGGAGCCACACCTGGACTGGGGGTGGCCTGGGCAGGAGGGGGCTGCGCTGGCTCTTCAGGCTCTTTCTCTGGTGCCAAGGCAGGTGCCGGCAGTGTGGGGAGCTCCTTGGGGGGTGCAGGAGGTGGAGTGGAGCTGGGGACAGCAGCAGCAGCAGCAGCAGCAGGCGGGGCAGCAGGTTCTGCTTTGAGCCGCTTGTCAGGTGCCCCAAACTTTTCATCGAGACGCTTGAGCTTCTCAGCACAAGCCGCCCGGCGCTCCTCCTGCATGCGACGCTCCTCCTCCTCGCGCCGTCTCCGGGCCCGCTCCACCGCCAGGGAGATCTCAGAAGAAGATTGTTTTCGCCGCTGCCGCCAGGCCTCATCCTCATCCTCGGGGGCAGGGGGCTTGGAAGGCGGCCCCGCGCGATCCTGTCTCGGCAGACAGACAGGCCAGGCCAGTAGGTCACTATGCTTTCTACCCCTCTTCCACAGATCAGCAAACTGTCTCTAGCTACAGGGCCAAGGATCAGGACTCGGGGCTGTTGGCCTCTCTCAGTGGAGAGAAAGTCATCATCCCCATCTCTTCTCTTCTTGGTTTCCTTTAAGACCCTAGGTCTTCTTATTCTTCCTCACCAGCACCCCAATTTCTGTCCCAGACTCCCCTATACCAAGAACGTTCCCAAGCTTTCCAGACATGCAACCCAGGCTCCCTGGACTCCACGGACCTTCAGCCCTCCCTTCAGCTTCCTGTCACTCAGCTGATCCCTCCCACAACTGACCCTCTCTACCCCTCATTGAGATACTCACTGGGTAGTCCCCAGGGGGGGCCCAGTTCCCAGCGGCGGGGCCCCGGTGAGGTGGGGGTGGGGGAGGCTTTGGAGCAGGAGGCCCCGGCTCTGTTTCTGGAGGCCGAGAGGTCTCTGCCCAGGCTGTCTTGGGAGGGGCCGGTTCGCTGGCAGGGGAGGTGCCCTTTTTGCCATCTGCTTCAGGGGGCCGTTCCTCACCAGCAGCTGGTTGGGACTCCTTGCTGTGAGCAGATCAACAGTGGAATTAAGTTTGGCCCCACTCAGCTCCTCTGAGTGCCGGACCTGGAGAGCAGCAGCCCCCGCCCCGCCCCGCCCCGGCCCTGACTCACCGGCCCTCAGCTCCCTCCTCATCAGAGTCTCGCCCATCTTCCTCATCGCTGAACTTGAGCTTCTCGGTGTAGTCAACCTCCTCGTGGGCCCCTGAAGGGAAGAACCAAGAGCTGTAATCCACACTACGTGACCGTCAGTCTCAGGGGTCCTCCTAGGAGAAGACAGACAGTGGTCTGGCACCACACACAAGGATGCACCATCAATGTCAACCCCTCCTGCACAAGTCTAGGTCTGCTACGACCTGTCGTTCTCATTCCCGTTGTGTCAGGACTTGGTTGTTTTCCACACATCTCCCCTGCCTTTCAGTGTCTGCTTTTCCCACACACAATTTCCCATTTTATTTCTTCAGACTTTGCCTTTCAAGACCCAACTGTTTGATCCTTAATGTTCACTAACCTGCCCAGCCATCATCATTCTCCTGGTCCAACTGGTCAAACTCTTTGAGGTTATCCTCTTTTAGAATAGAAGGCCGACCCACAGGCTCTACAAGTCGGATTGGTGGCCCTGAGCCCCGAGGACCTGCCACACGGGGGAAACGGCTATGGGTGGACAGGGGAGAAGAGCAAAAAGACGGCATGATGTACGACCACATATGAAACTGGGCCTCCGGGCTAGAAAACCATCTCCTCCCCCAACAGGCTTCCCCTGCTCCCAACCACAAACCCAGACCTGGACCGCTCACCTGGGCCCATCAGGAGTGGGGTATCTGTAAGGCCCCTGGGGTCCATAGGGCGGAGGGAACGGGAGGTATGGGGGATACATCTGCAAAACGGCCGACAGTGGCTGCTCAGAGGAGCAGTCAACAGCCTGCCAGCCTTTAGATGCTATCGCCCACCCATTGTCCTCCGTCTGTCTCACAGGTGCCTGCTTCCTAACTGTGCCCTCCAAACACTAAGTCTTGACTCCTACACTAGCTTCTGGTGGAAGGACGCCAAAGTAAGATTTCCAAACTCACGAAGGGCGGCATCATCCCGCGGTAGGGAGGGAGCTGGGGTGGGCCCGAAGGCTGCAGCGCCCCCCGGGGATCATGACCGTGATGAAGTTTGGAGTCTGGGCCCTCCAGCTCATCAGGGCCACGGCCCCCTCCGTCCCTCCAAGTGGCAGAATCTGCACCTCGGAAGAGAGAAGGAGACAAGGAGAAGAGGAGGGAGAGATTAATGATTCAGGGGAGAGAAAGTGGTGGTGAGAAGCTCTGAGATGGACCAGGTAATGTCCAGGGCTGCCACTCACTTTGGGGGCGGAGGCTTGGTCCGGGCCCAGACGACTGCTCGGCAGACTCCTTTTCCTTGGCAGCCTTGTCCTGGTCGCCAGCCGCCTGCAGGGTCGGAAATTCCTCTCGAGAGAATCGCGACAGTAGGTTTGATGCCCTTCCACCTATTGAGATGAGGATCCAGAAGGGCCAGGCACATGTACTGAGGATGTACTGTGAAAATGAAAGGCTCTGACAGCTACCAGACCATCAGGTGCCAGCCCTGAAACTCAGCCCTGTAGTGAGTACAGGTGTTCACTCTCGAAGAGAAAAGGACAGCTCTGGGACCACTGCACCCCCTCACACAAGACCAATACTGAGTACAGGGGCCAAGGTTCAGCCAAAGCAGACCAAGGACACTGCAAGGAGTACAGTGCAGGCCTCCAGGCTTACGTGGAACCTGGGCACAGCTCCCCAAACAGTGCTCACCATCTCCGTGTGCTCCATGGGTGACGCTGGCCTGCGCCCAGGACTTTACCCCGCTTGGAACCGAAGGAGTGTTCTAGGGAAGCAGGGAGAATACATGGTACATGGCAGTATGAGCAGCAGGGCTCCAAGCCATTGTTCCCCAGCCCTGCCAGTTCCCCAATTACCTCGGGGGCTGCTGGGGGTCGTTTCAGTTGGTTGGAGGCAGGCGTCTGTGAAGCCGGCAGTGGCTGCGACTCCGGCGGCTGAGCGGTTGAGACATCGGAACTGAGGAAGCAGTAGAATGGGAACATTATACCTTGAGCATGAGATGCCACCCTAGTTCTCCAACCGGAAGTAGGGACTGACTCTAGGTCCCTCACTACCATTTACAAACATTAGGACAAAGCTTTTTTTTTGGTACTGGGGACTGAACTCGGGAACTTGCGCTTTCGAGGCAGGCGCCAGAACATTAGAACAAAACTTTAATCGTCAGTTTCTTCAAGCTCTCCCTCCATTTCAAAGAGAACTAAAGATTCATTTCTTAGTCATCTATCAGGAAACCTAGAACAAGTACAAAAGGTGCCTCCCTCTTTATCTCTGCCTTAATACAGAGGCACTGAGGCTGGCCCAAACCAAGCCTCGATTCATCCTGAAGTGCAAAGCAGAAGTCCTAATTGTTCTAAGGCTTCCCAAGCCTCTGTCTACCTCTTGGGGTCGGACTGCTCCTGTTTGCTTGCCCATCCTGTTCCGTCTTTCGGGACTAGTGAGACATTGGGGTCATTGCCTTTGTTCTCGGCTTTCAGGCTTGGAAGGTTGGCTGGGGGTGGCATACGCCGGGCAATGGCAACTTTCCCGAGACTCTGCAGGCCATGGCGAGGGGCAACTGAAGAAAGGCAGAGAGAGGATCAAAAATTACCTCACAAAGGAGATCTGACAGCCTCCTACCCCACGCCCCATTTAGACATCCTCGATGTCCTATTACCCACTTACTCTAAATTGTTTAGAAGCCACCCTTCCCCTTGCTAACAGTCCTGGAAATCCCTTTGGAAAGGCTGAGATATGTTACACTGGTTACTGTATGTGAGATGGTTGATCTTGAGCCTGCGGGGAGCAAGCTGGCCCCAGATGTCTCCAAATCCACATTTTTTTGCCTCCAACTCTTACGTGTCCAGAGACAAGCAACCGAAGACACGCCTTTGTAGGAGGGTAACTGGTGTTGCCCCAGAGCCCAACAGCCATACAGGACCCTTCTGGTAAAAGTGGGAGGTCTCTAGCGTTCCTCTGGTTCCCCTTCAAAGAAGTCTAACATACACCCTACTCGTGCCTGGCCAACCATTAGAAGCATCTTTGCAGGACCCTCACCAGCGGGTTTCTGGATCTCTAAGGACTTGCCCTTATACGTATCAAACAGGTTGAGCGAGGAATACTTCTTTCCATCCTTCCCCTTGGCAGTCGGCCCCGAGCGATCGGACATTGCGCTGGAAGCTCATTGAGTAAGTTGGGTCCTGCAGGCACCTCCCCCGAAACGAGCCGGAGCCTGTGGGGCAGACAGCATCTCAGTCTCTGCTCCCTCCACAGGCTAAGGCAGGAGCCTACAGGCTCCCCTTCGTTCTCACTAGGGCCCAGACATGTGGCCCTTCAGTGTACCTTCTCACAGCCTATGTAAACTCCCCAGCGTCTTTAAGCAACTGTCTACTCAGCACCCAAACGCCATGTTCCTTCTTTCTCTTGGACACCTCCCACAGAGAAAAACCAAATAAAAATCTAGTGTATCTTCCCAATATAAATGCTCTGGTATTTGTGCCAGTGTTGAAAGGCTAACAGCCTCTTCATTATTGTCAAAAGTAATAATCTTCTCTCCACCAAAATAATTTGGGACCTACAATAAAACAGGACAAGCAAGTCCAAGCCCCAGAGAAAATCAGAGAGAGGCATGCAAGTCCATCACACATGACCAACTTATTACACCAGGTCCTTAATCATGCCCCTGGGCCCCGGGCCCAGGTTCCACTCCCAGCAGCCTTATGTCCCATTTGGGGAGTTCTGCAGGAAGGTATGCTGGGAGTTTAAGGATTTTATGAGCTTTCTCTGCCACACTGGGAACTGAGAAATCCTCATGGAACAACAAGAGCTGTACAAACTGCCAGGCTACAGAACTCAAGTACTTGAAATACTGTCTTTTCCTACATTTGCCTCCATCCTGGCTCCTAGGAATAGTCCTGTCTCCGGAAGAAATAATAGTGGCTCTGGTTTAACCTACACAGAATTGAAAAAAAACAGAGCATTTAAGGGTGCTACCTGGAGAACATCCTGTAACTGTGGGCCAACTACCAACTTCCATTTTCCTATCATTAGAAACATCCATCAGGAAACATTTCTTTCCCTAATAGGTCCTGCTCCCCAAGCAGGCCGAACTTCATCCTTAGTCCATTCTACAATGACCAGGGGTTCACTTGTGGGTGGAAACAGTGCAAAAGGAAAGGGATGGGAGATGGTGAGAAGAAAGCAGACAAGTCCAGGATGAAAGCCAAAACCGGGGAGACAGAACTTTGTGACACGCTGGAGATGAGGGGATGTGGATTGCTTTGCAGGTACTTAAGGAGGCCAATCTGTGAAAATAAACATACAAAGAGAAAGAGACAGAGGAATCGTAGAGTGAACAGACTAAAATGAGAACGCGAAAGCAGGTGGGAGACAACATATGAAAACTGCAATGGCGGTGAAAGGTGCGGAGCAAAAGGAAGGGGGTAATATGAAGGGACCGAGGAAGCAAAGGGGGGTTTGCGGAGGAAGGGACCGGGCTAATAAACGCAAGGGCAGAGGAGGTCCCCACTGAAGAATGGAAGGCAAAGATGCGGGATAAAAGCCAGGTTCCAGAGGGGGAGTGACGACGCATGGGGGAGCCAGGGAGACCGCGGCGCAGGGTCTCATCCCGAGAAGCCCCCCAAGAGGAGGTCCGAAGGGAGCGGCCCACCCCGGGGCGCCAGGGAGGGGCCACAGATGGCAATGAGGCCCAGGAGCGCAGCGGAGGGCGGGGGGCTACAGACCGAGGGGGGGGTCGCGCCCTGAAGCCAGGACAGGGGTGGGACCGAGAGGCTGCGGACCCTGAGAGAGGGGCTGGAAGTGCGGGTCTGGGAGTAGGGGTGCCGGAGGGGGAGGGGCAGGCAGGGCCGGCAGCAGGAGGACAAGATGGCGGCGGCTAATGGAGACTTCTCGTCCCCCCGGCCCGCCGCCGCCGCCGCCGCCGCCAACGCCGCCAACGCCGCCAACGCCGCCGCCGCCGCCACCGCCGCTCCAGCGCCGGAAAAGGGCGTCTGCGCTCAGCTCGTCCACACTCACCTGGCCGGGTGCGCGGGGGTCCGGGACCGGGACTTAGTGGCTCCCTGGGGCGGGATGGCGGTGGGGCGGGGGCGGATGGCGGCGGATGGCGCCGGGTTCGGCTCCTCCCGTCTCCCTCGCTCACTCCGCGGCTCGGCTCCGACTAACGGCCCATCCGGGCAACCGCCGCCCCCGGGAGTGCCCCCCCACTCCCACCTCCCTCCGCGGCTGGACACGCCCCTTATTTACATAAAGGGCGGGGCCCTTTCTAGCCTACTCCTCTTTACTTCCAGGACTGCCTTTTTTAAAAAACTGTGCGGAGCTTGCAGGGGTTATTTGCATAAAGAGCCGGGAGTTAAAACGCTAAGATGCTGATTGGCTGAGGGGGAGAGCCCGGCGTCGGCCGAGAGACGTGTAAAGAGGGCGGGAATGCGACGCCGGGTCGGCCGAGCGGTTGGGGCGCACAATTTACACGAGGAATGGTGGGAGAAAGAGGCGGGGTGTGCGTCGTGCGTCCGTGGAAAAAACGGAGTGGAGAGACGTAGGGGCGCTGAAAGTGGAAGAAAAGATACGAGGACCCTGGTGCTTTCCTCGGAAACGGAGAGGACGGGGCCAACGGGAGGCTTTAGCCAGCAGAGGGTGGAGTTTACCTAGTCCCTGGAAGAGTTCAGGCTCACGCGTTCCTTCGCGAGAGGTGACGGCACCGCAGAGGTGGGGCCTTTCATTTATTAAATGCGTCATGCAAATGAGGTGGATAAAGAGACCAATCCAAGGGTTTAGAGAAGCACAGGCGTTCTTTGGGGAGTTCTTATTTGCATAATAGATGCAACATTTGAACAAAGCTAGGCTAGGAATGATCCCTTCATCAAAATACCGGCAACCAATGACTAAGACGGACATTTAATTTTATAACCTGTAATTTTTATGAATAGATTTTTATATTTGAGATTATTGACAATTTGTATTCGCTCAACAATGGGTTTCATTTTACAAAGTGCGGTACTATTTTCTCCTCTTTGTCTCTTACTATTTGACTGTAAAACCCTTTGCTCTCCTTGAATTAGAAGAAATGAAGGTAGGTAGAAAGACAAGATCATAATTTTTTTATAGCAAAACATTTATTGGTACATTTTAGGCATACATAATGATAACACTTATAGGGAATTTGCACCTATAAGGAAGATCATAATTTTTTTTTTTTTTTTTTGGTACCGGGGATCGAACTCGGGTCTTTGCCGGAAGATCATAATTTTAAAGTTGTGCTTTTAAGAAAAACTGCAGTTGGGCTGGGGATTTAGTTCAGTGGTTTTGCCGCTTGCTGTACAAGCGCAAGGACTCGAGTTCGATCCCCAGCACCAAAAAAGAAAAAGAAAAACTGCAGTTTCAGGACCCAAAAGTTCCTCAAGCTTTTTTTCCACAGAGGAACACACACACACACACACACACGCACGCAATATCTGTTTGTCTTTCTGTCTATGTCTATCTACGGACATTAAAGATATAATAAGTGCAGGGCGTGGTGGCACAGGCCTATAATCCTAGCACTTGGAAGGCTGAGGCAGGAGGCACTGAGTGGAGTACATAGTGAGTTCAGGGCCAGCCTGAACTACATAATGGGACCTTATCTCAAAAAACCTAATTAAATAATTAATTTTAAAATATAAATAAATATATAACAAGCAGCCAGGCACTGTGGTGAAGCCTGTAATCCTAGCACTCTGGGAGGGTGAAGTAGGATTGCAGGTTTGAGTTCAGCCTAAACAATTTAGGGAGTTAGCAAGATCCTGACTCAAAAATAAAAAATGTCAAGATCCCAAGTTCGATCCCCAGTACAAAAAAAAAAAGAGGAGGCCACAGATTTAGCTCAGTGGTTCCACTGCCTGCCTCACAAGTGCAAGGTCCTGAGTTCAATCCCTGGTACCAAAAAAGAAAAAAATAAATAAAAATGAGGTGTGGGGGGAGCAGTGTGGTGGTGCACATCTTTAATCCCAGCACATGGACCCTGAGGCAGGATGATTCCCACAAGTTCGAGGCCAGCCTGGGCTACACAGTTCCAAGCCAGCTTACATATAGCAAGACTGTGTCTCAAAAAAATAAAAATAAGGGCCGGGGATTTAGCTCAGTGCCTCTGCTACCTGCCTCGCAAGCACAAGGTCCGGAGTTTGATCCCTGGTACCAAAAAATAAATAAAAAATAAAGGAAATGAAATTAATAGAAAGGACCAGGGGATGTAGCCCAATGTGAAGGCCCTGGGTTCAATCCCCAGTAATGCCCAATAAACAAAATACAACACACTTGTAAATTGGACTCTGGGTAGGCATATGTGCTTTGCACCTGTAAATTACCCTCTCTGCCACAGACCTCCACTCTCAGAGGCAGCAACACTAGTGGGCAGCAGATCTTCACTTGCAGCCCCTGGATGGGTGAGCTGACTTGCAGCAGGAGAGCACATCCTTGATCACCCATTGTGCAGACCAGGCTGGGCAGCTCTGGCCCATAGTACAGCTCACTCCAAAGCCCTGTGCCCCCATCTGTGTACCATTTTTCTGCCAAATACGTCTTTTCTGTGCCCCCTACTGGTACAGACTGAAAATTCTTTTATCTGTGACAAGAGCCAAGCATTCTGTGATGCAGTGAATTGAAGTCCCCATCTCCTCCTTGGGAAACCTCAGAGCCCATCTGGTAATACATCAGATCTATTAGCTATGGTAAGCCATTCAGCAGCAATATTTTACTTATTTTTATTTTTTGATTTATTTTGTGTCGGGGGAGACAAGGTCTTGCTCTGTAGTTCAGGCTGGCCTTCAACTCACTATATTGCCCAGGCTGGCCTGAACTCACAGGGTTCTTCCTGCCTCAGCTTCCTGAGTGCTGGGATTACAAACCTGATCCACCACACCCGGACTTCTTTAATTCTTATCAGGCCTTTTAGTGGATTCTAGCTCTTTCATCCACTCATTCAAGCTTTAGGCATTACTAAGGGTTTGAGATATGCCAGTCATAATAGCACAGATCCTACTGTATTACATTCTCAGATAAAAGCTTCAGAGGGCTATAGGGGTGTAGCTCAGTGGCACAGTACTTGCCTAACATGTGCAAGACCCTAAATTGGATCCCCAGCACAAAAGAAAGAAAGAAAGAAAGAAAGAAAGAAAGAAAGAAAGAAAGAAAGAAAGAAAGAAAGAACTCAGAGTGAGGGATTTGTCAAAGCCACAAAGCTTGTTGTGGTGGAAACTGCTGGTTCAAGGTAACCCTTACTACTTATGAGTAATATACTAATAAAAGAGTAATATGTCCTACCTAGGTGGTGATGGTGGTGCATGCCTGTAATCTGGGAGGCTGGGCCAGGAGGGTTGCAAGTTTAAGATGAGCCTGTGCAACATAGGGATTTAACAAGACCTCGAGTCAAAATAAAACGGGCTGGGAATGTAGCTTAGTGCAAAGGCCCTGGATTCAATCCCTAGTATCACCAAAAACAAAACAAACAAAAAATCCTACATCAATTTCTTGAGATCAGAATTATCTTACACTTGTGGAATCCACCTTAGGGGACGGAAACATTTGCTGTAGACACACAAAATTGTGGATAGATGATTTATTTGGGCGAATCTTTGCTCTTTTCCCCTCAAAGACCCTTCTTTCCTCCCCAAACCCAGGAGAAAAGTCCCCCAAATAAAAACAAAGCTGACATGATCTGGAAGGGGAAGATAATTTGTGTAGTTTGACCCTGGCTCACAATTTTGTCTTCTTTTTCCATGGTGGGGTCATTAAAAGCCCTTCAGTCCCACCGTGCACAGATTCACACACACACACACGCGCACACACACACACGCGCACACACACACACACACACACACTGCAATTAGGGCAACTCAGAGATAGCTTTCTTGGCGGGGCTACTGGTTGGCTTCTCCTGTTCTCTTGCTTTCTCCTCATACATCAGGATCCTAGAAGAGACACAGCCATGGGGGTGCTTCTGTCAGGGGAACCCGAAGTGGGAGAATCGTGAGGCGAGCAGGGATGGCAGGGAGAGGAGGGAAGCAGTGGCTGGGGCTGCGGGGACCAAATCGTGGATGGGGCACCGCTGGGGACAGGACTTTGGAGGGGCCCCGGTGGGGTGTAAGAGCAGGTTCTGAATAATGCACAGAAGCTGAGGCTGGGGACCAGGGCAGGGCTGGGCCTGTAGAAGAAAGCAGGTAGGTGTCGGGGAGGTGGGAACTGGAGCCTCACATCTTGAGTATGGCAGATCTCTTGCCCAGCATCATTCTGAGAAAGTCAGGGTAGCTGAACGTCTCCCCAGAGCCACTGGAGACCTCTCCAATTAATTTCTTTAGCTCTAGGTGGGTCCTGGGGACCCCGAGTTTCTCCATCATCCTCTTCAGGGCCATGATATCTGGAGGGAAGACGGGGAGCCTCTCTCTCTCCTCCCTCATGTCCATGCTCCTGCCCCCTCCTGCTGCTCTGGAGCAGGCAGGAGAGCTGGGCTTCTGCCTAGGCCCTCGCAAGCCCCACATTGCCCTTTCCTTACCGATGTCTCCGTTTCCATTCAGGTCGAACTCCATGTATCTCCCTGAGCGAGAGGGACAGCAGACAGGGTTAGCAGGGGCTGGGCTGAGGCAGGGGGTCAGTGAGGAGGAGATGCGGCGGGGAGAAGGGGCAAGCATAGGAAGCGGGGCTGGGGGATTGGGGACCCTGTCAAACTGGGCACGATGCCAGGAGGGGCAGCCAGGGATGGGAGGGGACAGTGGAGGTGGCTCTGGTGTCCCACCGCAGAAGTGCACATGTTTTTGAGTCCATGCTGTGGACTCAAGGGGCTCCCACCCGACCTGAGCCCCCTCTCCACCCTGCAGTGACCCCCTCACTCTTGAAGGCTTCGAGTTGGGAGGGCAGGTCCTCATCGGCGCTGTATTTGGGATCATCCAGGAATTGCTGTTGGGGGAGCCAAGAGCCAGGGTGGACCCCGGCCCTCATGCAGGACCCCGCCCTGTCCCCAGGCTCTGCCCCTCCGCTCCTCCTGTTACCTTGTTGATCTCCTCCAGCCTCTCTTCCTGCTGGGCCTTCAGCAGCCCAAAAGCTTTTCCTCCTAAAGGTCACAGAGTTTAATCAACCTGCGCCCCTGCTTGGTCCCTGGAGAAGCCCAGGGCCTCCCCCAGTCTGCCCTCGGAACCCTCTAGCTGCCCTGCTGGGTCCCCAGGTCCTTGTTCCCTTCATTTTCCTGCTGTCCACTTCCCTACCCTGTAAATCCCTGGCTTGGCTCATAGCTCAGGAGATGCTGGAGGCCGTAGGGAGATGGACCAGGTCTCAGGTCTCGTGGGCTCCTGCTCTCCTTCCTGCCAGGCTCCTCAAGGCTTGGCTCCCAAACTTCCCCTTTCCTTCACTCCTGCTGCCCCTCAGGCCTCACTTCCCCTTCAGCTTCTGCTGACACCAGCACCCCAGGGGGAAGGGGAGGGGCGTAAGGTCCAGCGGAGTCCAGATTCCTGCTGGACCTGGCCTGAACCAGCTTCACAGAGCAAACAGCAGCTTCTCACTAAACAGCCCAAATGGACTCAAGATGAGTCGACAGTGCACCACACACCAAGAGGTCCAGTAGCTGTCACACACCTGAGCAGACTGTCCTTGGGCATCCAAGCCATAAACATTTCACCCCAGATTCAAAACCTACAGATTCAAAACCTAATTCCTTTCCCAATTAATTGCTAATCTCTCTCTCCTAGTGTTAGCCCATCCACTCCCAGATGAAATCTCTCCCAGCCAGCTGCTAGAATCTCCTGATTCTCGTCCCTGTTCCTAGTCCCTGTTCACTGGACTAAACTTTTTTCTCACAACAAAGAGCCTGTTTTTTGACAAGTTGATTCTTTATAACAATTCCTTTGTTTTTTTGTTTTTGTTAAGTTTTGAGATGGGGTCTCCCTGTGTTTCCCAGGCTGGCCTCCAAGTCCCAAGCTCCAGGAAGGATTTTAATTTGTTTGCTTTAGGAAGGACAAAGTCACTCTTTCCTCTTACCTCCTATGAAATCTTTAGTAAGATTGGCAGAGCTTAGGAATTTGAGGATTTAAGGAGATTTGTTCTGTTTTGTTTTTTTGGTTTCCGAGACAGGGTCTCGAGGTGTGGCCCAGGCTGGCCTAGAACTCAACAAATCCTCCTGCCTCAACTTCCCAGTGCTGGGATGAAGGTGTGTGCCACCACGCCTCGCTTTTAAGGAGATTTTTGGGGGTTTTTTTGTACCGGGATCGAACTCAGGTCCAACTCTGGTCCTTCTGCTTGAGAGGCAGGCAGTGGAACCACTGAGCTACGTCCCCGGCCTTAAGGAGGTTCTTTGGAAGAACTGAAAGCGGTACTGAGAGGCTGCCATTGGTGCATGTGTGTGTGTGTGTGTGTGTGTGTGTGCTGCGTTGGTCACCATGCGTTCAGCCTTAGCAGCCTCTGACCAGCACCTCCCCAGCACAGTTTTACCCCTTGGCCACCCTGGCTCATAGCTTCCAGGGCAGGGAGCCCAGAGCGACCCTCGTTTGTGTCCTTGTCCCGGGTCCCTGCCCAGCGCCTCGCCTCGGCAAGCTGTGGGGGCCCTCCGGAGACCCCAGCAGGGCTGCTCACCCCCCCCCCAGTTCTAGGGAAGCTGTCTTCACTTCCCGCGCCCTCTCCCGGACCTAGACACTGGGGGACGATGGGGGACCCTGGGGCACTTTCACTTCAGGACTTCTTCCTTTCACCCCTGCTCTCCCCTGTAGGGCACTGCAGCCTGCCTCGGGCTCAGGGCGGGGCCGGCACTTCTCTATTTTCTTGTTCCTTAAACAAATTCTGTGTCTCTCTCCCTCTTTGTATTGGAGATTGAACCAGGGACTTCACACTGAGCTACTGCCCCAGAACCTTCATCCGTTTATTGCCAGGATCTCACTAAATTGCTGCATTGCCCAGGCTGGGCTGACTTTGGGATCCTCCTGTGTCAGCCTCGAAAAGTGCTGGCATTACAGGCATGAGCCATCATGCCTCGCCAACAAACATTCCCTGAATACTTTCTCTATCCCAGGATGCCAGGAATGCTGCTAGGCCTGATGAAACAAGTAAACGCTTGTCCTCATGGTCATCCTAAGTGGGGAAGAGAGGCAATAAAAATAAAGTATGGTAAAGGCCATGAGTGCCTATGGAAGACAGAAAAGGGCAGATGTATGCGCTTCTTGTGGACTGCAGTTTTGAATAGGGTGGTGGGGGAAGGCTTCTCTGAGACTGATATTTGAGCAAAGATTTTAATGAGGGCAGGGAACAAGCCATGTGGATATGTGAGTAAAAAGAAAAAATATATCATTTTTCTTTCTTTTGAGACAGGGTCTTGCTGTGTAGTTTAGGCTGGCCTTGAGCTCACTATGTAGCCCAGGCTGGCCTTGAACTCCTAGCAATCCTCCTGCCTCAGCCTCCTGAGTGCTGGGATTACAGGTGTACACCATCAGGCCCACCTTACTGTTTTTCTTCACACTCAGAGCCTTTCATGTGGGGATTCTCCTGCACCAACCAATCCTTACTGGGTGTCTTATAATTTAATTCAGTTCTAACACTGTCTACTAACCCTGTCACTAAAAGGGGTCAGTCCCGCAAGATGCCCCCAGTTGAGATGCCAACCCTACACGGGGCCTCTTGTGATTCGGGCCAATCTGTTGTAAATCAGGGGCAGCTATGCGCCCCGCCTCGGGTTCAGAAATTTGCTAGGTGTCTCAGGGAACTCTGGTGTTTGCTGTTTTATTACAAAGGATGCAACTCAGGAGCAGCGGAGAGAAAAGATGCCCAGGGCCAGGTACTGAGGACAGGTGCAGAGCTCCCAGCCCTTGCCAACCCCTGCCTGCTGGGCACCCAGTGCTCCAACCTGGCAGCTCTCTGAGTCCCTCCTTCTGGTGTCCGGGTGTGCAGAGGCCTCAGCACGCAGGCCCAGGGAGTCATTCATTCGCCCTTGGTTGGAGGCCAACGGATGGGGCTAAACATTCAACTCCCAATCACAGGGCTGTTCCCTTGGCAACCAGTCTACCAACCAATGTCAGGGCTTTCCAAAGTCACCTTATCAACAGGAACTCAGAGGTGGGTGAAAGGGGCTTGTTGAGAATGACAAAAGATGCTCTTCTCACCCTTGTCTCTTAGGAAATTACAGGGGTGTTAGGCGCTCTGTCCAGGAGCCAGGATGGAGACCAAAAGCTACTCTTTCTTTTTATTGCAATATCACGATGAGAGAAGAACACTTCGGGCAGGGGGAGCAGCAAGTGCCAAGGCCCTGAGGTCTGGATAGTAAGTTGCTAAATTGCTCAGGCTGGGGTTGAACTTTCCATCCTCCTCTCTCAGTCTCACAGTGCTAGGATTACAGGTGTTTGCCACCACGCCCGGCCAACTCCGGCTTTCATTCCCAGTGCACTGCCTCCTTGATTGATCTTTCATCAAGGATGGCTTGGCAGACTTCCATGGTGGGAGAGAGCTCAGATGCTCAGGAAAACTTCCTGGGATGGAGAAAGTGATGGCTGCTCTGCCTATGGGACCAAAGTGAAGACTACAGCAATCAGGGCCACAGTGAGACCTCTCAGCAGCTCCCAGTGTTGTAGGAAATCTGGACTGGGAAAGACAAACCCGCTCAAAAGACATGGAGGAAAGCTTTATTGACCGGCCGGCCCAGTGGAGCTGGGTGCTCCGTAAAGACTTGGGCCCCGGAATAAAAGAATGGGGGAGTTTTATGCAGTAGTTTAAGTTGGGGTGGGCTTGGGATGGGCAATATCATACCTGTCTTGAGGTTGGGGCTTTCTTTAGGATCAGGATTTTCACATAGCAGAACGCGACAGGATACACGTTGTGAACGTTGAGGCTAACGGGATACATTTTCCAGGCTAACAGGACATAGCAGAATACATATTCTGAACACTAAAGCTAACAGGATATACATATATATATTATATATATTATATATATAGAGAGAGAGAGAGAGAGAGGTGGCTTACACTGTGATTATATAAAGTATCACTCACTGGGATGGGTTGTGGATCTGCCTGTTTCTGGGTAAATAGGAACAAAACAAGGGCCTGTGAGAATTCTCAAGGCTTGAAGGCCTAAAAGTTTAAAACTTCTGCATTACCGGAAGCCCTCTGGCCCGAGGGCTTCAAGGTGCATTGTGGAGCTGCAGCAAGGAATCAATCCACTGCTCTGACCGTCAGCCTGGCGAGTCTCTATTGGAGCAGAGGTGTGCAGGACCTCTTCAAAGCAGTGGTTCTCTGAGTGGCCCTTGCACCAGCCTCACGTGGAAAGTGGTAGACGTGCACAGGGGTGGGCAAGACCATGCCCACTGAATCAGAAGCCCTGTGGGGCGCCCAACAGGGGATTTTGGGTCAGCGCCTAGGATGTCTCTAATATACACCCAAGTTTGCATGCTCCTACCCTGAAGAATTAGGGTGGCTTCCAAGCTGCCACCTTGCTGGCCTGAGCTGAGAGTGCTAACATAGCTTGAGAACGGGTCTGTGCCTCACGTGATGGCTCATGCTTGTAATCACCACACTCTCGGAGGCTGAGGCAGGAGGACTGCATGTTTGAGCCCAGCCTGGGCAACTTATGGAGACCTTGTCTGAAAAAAAACCCCCAAACAAACAAACAGGTCAATGAGTACTGGGGCTGGTCAGGCTTGGGCTAGGAGACAGAGAAAAAGAGAACTGAGTCACCAATGCGGGCTGTCAGTGTCCAGCCAAGTATTCTGGGGGAGGGTGCCGAGCTCACTCAAGAAGTGGACCTGGGGCCAGGGATTTAGCTCAGTGGTTCTGCCACCTGCCTTGCAAGCACAAGGACCTGAGTTCGATCCCTGGTACAAAAAGAAGTGGACCTACTAGAACCCCATGGGATCAGAGCCCCTAGAGGAAGTGGCTTGTGTTCCTGAGGGCCCCCACCTCCTTCTCCCCATCAGCTCTTTGCCCCAGTTGGCTAATACCCACCTGGCTCCCATCGGGTCTCAGCAGATGGAGGGCTTGGCAGAAAGACCACAGAGGGGACACTGGACTGGGATTATTTAGACCCCCACTAAGGGCTGTAACTACTCTCCAGCTCCCTGAATCCATGACTGCCTTCTCCCAAGTACCAGGGCCCAGGGGTATTGAGATCAAGTGATCCATGAATTTGGATGGAAAAAATGTAGACCCATCCCTATAATCCCAGCACTCAGGAAGGCTGAGCTAGAAGGAGCACAAGTTCAGATACCATTTAGGGAACTAAGCAAATTAGCAAGACCCTGTCTCAAAATAAAAAATGGAAAAGGGCTGGGGATATAGCTCAGTGCAAAGGCCCTGGATTCCATTCCTAGTGTCACACACACAAAAAAGAAAGACATCTTTTGCTCATGGCTAATATTCCTGTCTTGCTTTGTCAAGGACCACTTTGCAGGTTAGAAAGCCTCATTCAAACCAAGCAGTCATCCTTTGTACTGATCCGTCTTTACTTATTAAAATTGAACTTCAACCTGCCCACATTTGAAATGTGCTCTTTTATTTAATATGATAATGAAGAAGTACAAGATTTCTTCTACTGGAAGTTTTTATTAATATTCTGATAACTGAAATCAATACGATGGGTTTATTTTGCTGCATCACTTTGCTGGAAGGACCAGGGATGGGTGAAACAGGAGCTACCACCCGTGCTGGAACTCACCCTCGGGCGTGGGTAGCAAGGTCCCCGGAGCTCCCTGTGGCCCCACACCTTGGTGCATAAACTCTTCTGATACGGCACTGTATGCACAGAGAGGCGCTGGGTGGGAAGGGCTCTGCAGGGCCTTCTGCCACCGTATGGGAGCAAAGGGGCACCCTGGAGTCACAGCAGTGTGGTTACCAAGAGGCAGACCCCAAGGCAGGGAGCAGGTCAGGGGTCACTGGGTCACTCCACAGTGCTGCAGAATGCAGAAGCTTTTACTTGTGTAAAAAAGTCTTTTAGGCCAGGGATTTAGCTCACTGGTTCCACAGCCTCCCTTGCAAGTGCAAGGTCCCAAGTTTGATCCCCAGTATCAAAAAAAAAAAAATCTTTGCGAGGAAAGGGGCAGTGGCTTATTTCTAATCTCCCCTTATCTCCTGGAAACCACACAGAAGAATGAAGAGAATGGGCACACACACGCATGCACACACTTTCAGTAAAGCTAGGAGGTGCAGAAAACCCGCCAAGTGTCGATCGTGTGCGTGTGTGTGTGTGTGTGTGTGTGTGTGAGAGAGAGAGAGAGAGAGAGAGAGAGAGAGAGACAGAGAGAGAGAGAGCTGATTCTGAGCTGAGCAGGCTAGGCTGTCCCCAGAATGCTGCCTCTGGAAAGGTTCTGGTGACAGCACGCAGGTGGTAAAGGCCTATTCATTCCTGGGAGGAGAGGCCATATTCTGAGAGCAGGGTGACTGACAGAACCAGAACCGAGGGCGAGGGCAGTGGAGAGAGGGTGACTGCAGCACCTGGGCTGGCTGAAGTGCCAGCACAATTCTCCTGCTAATATCAAGTGTATCCCCCCTTGGGCACTTGAGTGACAGTGGCCTTTGGACCTGCTGAGAAGCAGAGAGGCCTGGAGAGGTCCCAGAGGCACGGGAAGTGGGGGTGACACAGAGATGCCAGGTTTGAGGCAGACAATTACACAGAGAAGAGCCTGCGGCGCCCTGACAGCTCTCCTGAGCTCTTGCTCCATGGGGCCGGTCTGCTAATAATTCAGAAAGGTCTGCCTCATTTAAATATAAGTAACATGAAGAAATGACCACAGCTTCTGTACAATTATGAGAAAAAGACAAAATGAGCCGCACAATTTACCAATAGATGATGATATGCCAGCAATATACTGCCAAAAGCAGACGGAGGGCCTGGGGATTTAGCTCAGTGGTGCCGCCGCCTGCCTCACAAGCACAAGGACCAGAGTTTGATCCCTGGTACCAAAAAAAAAAAAAAAAGAACTGCATAAAAATGAACACTGAAATTCACGGAAGAAGACAGATGTGAATATATACTCCTATTTTTAAATCACCAGTGACTGCTGTGAATTTTTTTTCTTTCTTTCTTTTTTTTGATCTCTGGACCTTGTGCTTTTGAGGCAGGCGGCAGAACCACTGAGCTAAATCCCCAACTCTTTTTTCTATTTTTTTAAACATCTAAATAGCTGAGCTAGGCATGGTGGCCACACCTGTAATCCCAGCACTCAGGAAGCTGAGGCAGGAGAATTGCCAGGAGTTTGAGGCCAGTCTGGGGTACATAGTTCAGGGCCAGCCTGAACTACAAATCGAGACCCTGTCTCAAAAAAGAAAGAGAGAGAGAGAGAAAGGGAGGGAGGGAGGGATGCTGGAGATAGGAGCTGTCAGGAGAGAGGGGGGAAGGAGCGATAAGGAGAGATAGTGATGACAGGGTGTCTGGCCTATGGAAGGCACTCACTAGAAGCATTGTCAAGCCCTGTGCAGTGGCATGTGCTTGCACCCTCAGCTACTGGGGAGGCCGAGGCAGAAGTTTGAGACTAGCCTGGAGTGGACAACATAAGAGACCATATTGTAAAATTTTCAGCTGGACATGGTAGTACACACCTATAATCCCAGCACATGGAAGGCCGAGACAGAACTGCCGTGAGTTTGAGGCCAGCCTGGGCTACACAGTGAGTCCAGGGCCAGCCTGAACTACAAAGGGAGACCCTGACTCAAAAGACAAAAAAAAAAAAAAGGGCCAGGGATTTAGCTCAGTGGTTCTGCCACCTGCTTCGAAAGTGCAAGATCCTGAGTTTGATCCCCAGGACCAAAAAAAAAGAAAGGTCTGCAGTGGAGACAGATTTAGGGCTCATCAGAGAGTAAACAGTAACTGAAACTGTGGCTACAGGTCCTTTTGGGGTTCCTAAGTGTGATGAATGGGTT
This sequence comes from Heterocephalus glaber, assembly GCF_053883595.1. Lineage (NCBI taxonomy): Eukaryota > Metazoa > Chordata > Mammalia > Rodentia > Bathyergidae > Heterocephalus > Heterocephalus glaber. Next base: position 917,234 of record NW_028258201.1, on the reverse strand, counting down.
TTCCTGCCATTTTGTGAGATGTGCTTCCCTCAAACCGTGTCTAGACTCCTGCACATTACCTGCCTGATGTTAAAAGGGGAAAAAGACAGAAAAAAGAAAAGAAGCCTTAGGTATGACAGCACTGCCTAGGATGCCTAGGGTATTGGCTCCACATTTGTTAAATGCAAGAAGACAAAGAACCCGAAGCCCTGCACTAGGAGGATGGCGTGAGAGCACGCGTGTGGGCACACAGGCTGGAGAGTGGACGCTTCCACTGTGAGCAGCTAAAACGTGGGTCTTGAGCAGCCACGGTGAGGGTCGGATGGACAAAGCTGACCACATGTGGAGTTAGGGTACTGGGAAGGCGGTTGGGAGGTATGTGAAGAAATAGCCATAGCAGATTTCGCCACAACAACAACAACAAAAAGAAGCCAGGTGTGGCGGTGCGCACCTGCAACCCTAGCACTCATGAGGCTGAAGCAAGAGGATCACCACTTTGAGGCCAGCCTGGGCCACATATGCGACCCTCCCATTCCTCCAACACAACAAAACAAGAAAAAGAAAAACCCACTGTGCATCATAAGGTGAACTGATAAACAACATATATAAATTACATTTATTCATTTATTTATTTTTTGCGGTACCGGGGATGAAACTCAGGACCTTGTGCTTGTGAGCCAGGCGTGGCGCCACTGACCTAAATCCCTGGCCCAAATCACATTTATTTTTTCAAGTTTACATGTACATTTCTTTTTACTTAAAAAACATACTCAATTCTGGGCCAGGGATTTAGCTCAGTGGTTTCGACGCCTGTTGCACAAGCACAAGGACCCGAGTTCAATCCCCGGTACCAAAAAAAAAACCCAAACATACTCAATTCAAATATTAATAACCATTAAAACCAAATTGACATAAATTCAGTTGGAAAAAAATTTCAATTTGGATTAAATTTACCTTGTGAATTATAAAGAAGTTTCACTTAATTGCAAAACTGTTCCATCCACATAGCATCTTATTTTCAATAAATCTTGTCCTCGAACCCAAGAAAATAAAGGTTTGGAGCCACCGCTGACGTTTCGGTTGGCGTTTCAGAAGCTCCCGCCCGCGGCCCCCGAGGGTGGATGTGGAGAGGGCGGTGACTGAGCAGGACACCGGCCGTTCAGGGGAGGGTCGTGACAGTAGCCCAGCGCGGGGCAGGAAGCGCAGCAGAGCGTGCAGGCCGCTGGGCCAGGGTGGCTCGGGCAGGCTCCCAGGCGCACTCCCAGTCTGCGGTGTCCCCTGCTCCCAGAGGGCTCCGAGCCGTGCTGGGAGGGCAGCACAGACAGGAGGTGAGGGGCCAAGGCGGCGCCAGACCTCAGGCCTGGGGAGCCGGGCTGTGGGAGGCCACCAGGGCCGCTCGTCCTGAAGCAGAGGCACCGGTAGCTTCTAACGCTTGCTTCTCTTTCTTGCATCCAGCCCATCTGGTCTGCTTGGAGGCAGAACCTCCTTGGACTCAGGAGCACTCGGCTGCGCTTCTGCTCTCCTGCGGAAGAAAGCAGCTATAGAGTGAGGACAGGAACCGGTCCCCATAGTCTGGCTCCTCCTGTGCGTGCGCCGTGTGCCCCTGATCTCTCCCGAGGCCAAAGCAGCCGGCTGTGTGCTGAGGGCCCCGGGCTCACGGTATAGCGGCGTCCTCTGCTGGCCCCAGGGTGTGGGGTGTGGAGAGGAGACGGGGATGAGGGCGCTGCTGCAGCTGCACTGGCTCACACCCGGGCCCACGCTCAGCTCTGTGGTGAACAGGGTCAGCCCCCCCATCTGTGGACTAGCTGTTTGGGGCACTTCCGGTGTAGGAATGGCGGGGATCCATGCGATAGCTTGCAGAGCCTGGACACCCTGAGGATCTCCGTCCTCCTCTGAGGATGAAGAAGTTGTGTTCCTACACAAGATGCACTTCCTTTTTAAAGCTGGGGTGTTGCAGCTCTTCAGATATCTGGTGACACAATCGATACAGTTTATCTGTTGATAGGATGGGCTGTGCTGGTCTTTCCTCAAACCCTCACGAGACTCGGTGTACATATTTCTATTGTTCAGCATCTGAGAGGAAGAAAAGGCCTTGTGCTCAGCACCGCCAGAAGGCTCTGTGCTTCCCTGTCAGCAGCTTGACTGGTGATTTAGGCATTGACTCGATGTACAGCTGCCACCCAGGTTCTTGATTTTGTTTACAGTAGCATAGACCTGCTGCAAGGTCATCGGCTCCTTGCGCGTGCCCTCCACACAGGGCCCACTGGACTTGCTGGGTGAGGCCCACACTGACCCACTCCTGTGACTCACTGCTGCCCAGGCTGCCACAGCCGCTGGAGGTGCTCCCATGAACCAGCTGCAAGAGGAGTTTGTGTATTTGTTCTTCTAGCTTCTTTATGTCTTTGTCATTCCTGTTTGTCTGTTTTATTCTGGTAGCAAACACATCCTCATTTGGGGGCTCGTTCGTACTTTATGCTGACCAATGATAAAAGAGACCTTCCGGATCCAGGGGTTCACAAAGCTGGACCAACTAGAGACTGTGATGACGAAGTCTTGCTTTTGAGTACAAAATCTAATGGGCGAGTGTTCAAAGGGAAGATGGCCGCAGACTTCAAGCCTTTTTTGTGTGTGGCAACCATCAGGGGACCATCTGGGTACCAAGTATGTTAGAGTCGATGTTCCAGTCAGACCCCGAGGTAGTAGCCCAGCAAAGGCACTGCTCTTTCGACTACTTTAAGAAAAATATACCCCAAGGTGTGTGTTGTCATAAAAAATTATTTTAGCCACTAGGACTGGAGGAGCTTCAGACCAGAGGGAATCTTTTCTTTTCTTGGTACCAGGGATCGAACTCGGGTCCTTGTGCAGCGGCAGTGGTGGCAGCGTGAATCTTTTCAGCACTAGACAGCAAGGTTCCAGAAGCACATGGGGGATAATCCGAAACGGGAGCAATGCTTCTCTCGCTCTCTGCCTCTACCTCTGTGGGGCCTGCAGCGAGAGGGTTTCACTCGAGCACATTCACATTGTGATGCTCTCTGGGTCCAGCTGGCCCAGAAAGGAAGCTGCTTTCGGGCAGTGTGTGTGTAGAGCACCCTCATGTCGTGAGGGGCAAGCAGCTTGACAGCGTGAGAGGACTCCAAGAAATCTTTCTTACCATCCAGGATCAGACTGTTCAGAAATGTACACTAACCTTCTGGATAGAAATGAAAAGACTGGGCCGGGGATTTAGCTCAGTGGTTTTGTCTCCTGCTGCGCAAGCGTAAGGACCCAAGTTTGATCCCCGGTACCCAAAAAAAAAAAAAAAAAAAAAGAAAAGACTGCCACAAAGGTATAGTGTTCTTGGAAGTGTACACGGTCACGTCTGTCTGAGGGCATCCATTTCCACTGAGAATCAAAAAATTCACTGTTTGCTTGCACCCTGTGTACACAGCGACAGGCATGCTTTAGGGCATCCAAGATGCTTGGTTTGCAGTGTCTCTCCACTGGCAGGTATTTTTTCATTTCTTGGACAGCTGTTATAAGTTCTAAAGAAACTCTCTTTCGATTTTCTTGCTCACTGTGGCTGCTTTCCCCATCTGTCCCCTGTGACCAGGCCCCTCAAGCGTGTGTCCCTGGGTGCAGGCCGATCCTCGAAAGGTCCATCTTGAGCAGAGCCCCACGCCCGCCCCCTGCTTCCCTTACTGTGCAGGGAGCGACAATCACTGACTTCTCATTCTGGTCCCTGGCAGGGCGTTCTGGTCCGACCATCCTGACCAACTGCCCCCCACGTTCCTCTCAGGGGCACTTTTCTCCTCAGCATGTCCTTGGAATCTTCTCCAGGCTCTCCACTCCCTGGAACCCAGTCTGGGGGCAGGGAGAAGACACGGGTGACGAGCCCGGAAGCCAGGTTCACTGAAGACCGACTCTCCTGTTTCCCATGTCTGTCCTGAAGAGTCTTTAGAGAAAGAAGAACCAGGGCCAGGGATTTAGCTCAGTGGTGCCGCTCCTGCTTTCCAAGTCCAAGGTCCTGAGTTCGATCCCCAGTAGTGGCTAAAAATAAATAAATAAATAGAAGAATCATTCAACAATAAAATGAAGCAAACTATTGACACATGCAAAAACATGGAGTGCTGACCCAGGCTTTATGCAGAATGAGAGAGACAGAAATAAAGAGTACATAGTAAGGACTGGCATAGTGGCACATCCCTGTTATCCCAGCTACCTGGGAGGCTGAGACAAGAGGATCCCAAGTTCAAACTCATCCTGAGCAATTTGTCTCAAGATAAAAAGGATTAGATGTAGTTTAGTACTCCCAGGGTTCAACCCCTAGTATCTCACAAAGAAAGAAAGTACATACAATATGATTCCATTGATATGAAGTTCAAAAATAGATCAAACTCAGGCCTGGGGATTTAGCTCAGTGCCACCATGCCTGCCTGGAAAGTTCAAGGCCCTGAGTTTGATCCCCAGTACTGGGAAAAAAAAAATAGATTAAAGTCCTTTTTTTTTTTTTTTTTTTTTGAGACAGTCTTTCTTTCTATGTAGTTTAAGCTGACTGGGGCTGGGGATTTAGCTCAGTGGTTTCGCTGCCTGCTGTGCAAGTGCAAGGACCCGAGTTCGATCCCCAGTACCAAAAACAAAAAAAAAAAAATTAAGAAGCTGACCTTTAACTCATTATGTAGCCCAGGCTGGCCTTGAATTTGCAGCGATCTACCTGCCTCAGCCTCCTGAATGCCAGGATTACAGGCATGCACCACCTGCCCAACTTGAATGCTTACAGGCATATAAATCAGTGGTTACGTCTGGGAGGTGAGAGGGATTGACCAGAATGGCCGTGTAGGATCTTCTGGGGTTGGGGAAGTGCAGTGTCATTACATGGGGATATGTGTTTGCCAAGTGTCATCGAACTGTAGGCTTGAGATCTGTGTCTTTTACTGTATATAATTATATCTCCGTGTTCAAAAGGTCACTTAAGTAAGCGAGGCGGGGTAGCACCCACTTGTAATCCCAGTGGCCCTGGCCTCAATAGAATTACAGGTCTGAATTCAGCCTGGGCAATTTTTTTTTTTTTTTGGTAGAGGGATCAAACTTGGGACCTTGCACTTTCGAGGCAGGCAGCGGAACAACTGAACTAAATCCCCGGCCCCAGCCTTGGTAATTTAATTACAATTAGCAAGATGTTGTCTCAAAATAAAACATTAGACCTTGAATTCAATCCACAGCAAAAGCAAAATAAAACGAAGTGAAACAAAGAACCTTATGTGGTGCTGGGGGTTGTGGCTGAGGCAGGATAATCGCTGGGCCGGAAGCTTGAGGCCAGCCTGGACTACATAGAGAGCTCAAGACCCGCCCACACTCTACGGGGAGACCCTGTTTCAAAAATCAAGACGGAGGCCGGTTGGGAGGGCTCGTGTGGACATGAAGTCTGTTAGGGAGATAGCAGAGGATGGAATGAAGAGGGAGCTGAGGAGCTCGGGTGCAGCTAAGCCCTGACAAGTGTGGAGCAGTTAAAACGCTCTCAGCAGGAAATCGAGACCCAAGGTCGGTGGTGGGGTCAGAAGCTGGGAACCTCAAACCTCAGAGAAGCAGCTCATCTGATGCTCAGAGTTCATAGTCGGGGCCATTCATTAACTGACAGGAGGAGAAGCCACCCATGTCCTACCCGACCACCCTCCAGCTAGCCTGCAGCTGGCTGCCCAAGGAGTTCACCAGGCCCAGTGTGTCTCTACCTCACGATCTCCCTCACCCAGGCCATTGCTCTGAGCGACACCCTCAGTCCCCCCCACCCTTTTTTTGAGACAGTTTGCTAAACTGGTAAATTGCCCAGGCTGGGTTCAAACTTGAGAGGCAGATCCATGCAGTCGTGACAGGGCGTCCTCAGCTGCCTGTCCACCAGGACGGGCCCGGGTGACGTCTGGCTCCTCCCCAAGGTCAAAGTGTCCACGGAAGATCCAGCCTGTTCAGTTGGATTCAGAGCATCCAGGAGCTGCAACAGTCGTAAAGAGGCTCAGGAAGGTGAACATGCAGCTCTCCTTTAGAAAGAGCCAGGAACCCTGGGAGTCAGAGGCCTTTAAGGGTGTGGACAGAACTTGCCAGGGAGGAGGGGCAAGCCCCAAAAGCAGCTCTAGGAGGTGTAATGCGGGAGGCCCTCAGGAACCTGGCTGCAATAGGACGAAAATGTGAACACGCGAACTCTGAAGATGAGTACAGAAACCCAGGAGCGCCCTAAGTCCAGACGCAGACAAACCCTAGGCGAGAAACCTTCAACCCCACACCGAGCACGCTGTGAAGAAAGCTCCCTTGAACATCACCATGTGGAAGTTGCATTTTGGGGGTGTCCTCATTAGTCGCTCATCCCTAAAGTGGGATTTACACACTTGGCCCTGTTTTACGATGTGTGAGCAGCGGAGCCAGGACGGTACCGTGACTTCTAAGCCACCTTCCCCGCTAGGAGGAGCCTTGCCCGAGACTGAGCGCGCCAGGCAAGTGGAGATTTACCTCGGGCCAGGGGCCCCCGGTGGTGCTGTCTCCTCCCCATTCTGCGGGTTTCCCGTAGTTGAAGCGGAAAAGTTTTCTCCTTCTGAGCCCCGCGGTGGATGAATGCAGCGAGAGGAGGAGGCCGAAGGACCGGAACAAGCTGGAATCTGGAGGCCGGGGAGAGAAGCCGCTCTGGGTGCCCGCGCGCCGTGACCAGCAGAGGTCAGCCCTGCCTCGCCGTGGCGCCTCAGCTCCACAGCCTCCAGATAGGAAAAAGTCCCTTCTCTCCAGACTGGGTGACCCGAGTGTTGTCTGGCACTTAGAGAAATTAAATAATAATAACTAATTATTATTAAATAATAACAACTAGTTTGTGGGAGAGTTGACATTTGAATCCAGCCTGACTCCAAGCCAGCTTGCTTTCTTTTTCTTTTTTGTTCTTGAGCTCTCTATGTAGCCCAAGCTGGCCTTCTCGAGCTCTGCAATCCTCTCGCCTCAGCCTGCCAAGTGCTGGGATTATAGGCGTGCAGCACGAAGCCCGGCCAAATCAGCATTCTTAACCCAGAGATTACTGCTTCTTTAGAAGAAAGATTAGAGCTCGTGCAGCAGTGGGTGGAACCGAGTAGTCTGTGCAGGAATTGCAGAACACACAAAACTAGGGCCGGGGATTTAGCTCAGTGGTTTCGCCGCCTGCTGCACAAGCGCAAGGGCCCCGCCCTCAACACACACAAAGCTAGAAATAGGCACAAAGAAAAACATTCGTATTGATTCAAAAGGAGCAGAAAGCCCCGGGGCGGGGTGTGCGCTTGTCCCATCCACTGCTTCTTTTCTGGGTGCTGTTATCTCCCCGGGGTGTGCAATATGTGCTCCAGGGTGAGCAGAACACTCCTGTAGACTCTGCAGCCTTGGCGCTGTGCAACTCGAGTCCTTCGTTTACATCTGCAGGACACATGTGCCGGGCGCTCTGCGGGGGATAGGATCAGAGTGGTGCTGGGTAGGCACACCTGGCGGGAGGCGCAGGTGAGCAGACCTCGCTGGGGTGGGTTCTGTTGGTGGAGGCCTGAGGAAGAATGGTTCAAACTCGCCATCAGCACTCGGCCCTCCGCCAAAACCCAGGTGACACCACCAGGGTAACGGTGCCAACGCATTTCCACCGCCCCACAGCCAGCCTTCTCCTCCCAGGCTTGCATTACAGAAATCCCAGAGCCGCTGGACTGTGGGGAGCAGTGGGACGACGGGCCCGGCAGGGGCAGGGGAGGAAGGCGGTTGCTGCAGGGCTCCCGGCAGCTCGTTCTGGGTAAAGGGCTCTTCCTGAACCTGAGAGGTGGTGGAACCACATCCTGGCCTCCTCGGCGGCCCACCGGCTCCCCTCTCCCCGCTCAGCCTGGCCTGACTGTGCCAGCACCTAAGCCCCAGCCGCCGTCCCACTTCCCAGAGCCCAAGGACTTCCCCGCCAGCAGCGTCCCCTCCCCGGGGGCCCTGCAGCTGATGCACTGCTCCCCCCACTGCTCCCCACAGCCAAGGGCCCCACCAGGATTTCTGGAGGTCCTCAGCAAGTGATGCGTCAGTCCTCTTTGTCCCAGGAAGTGACTACCCTGCCCTGTCCCTTTGATGCCCAGAAGGTCTGGTCGCAGTGGCTGGGCCTTCCTCCTTGGCTCCTCGCTGCAGCTAGAGTTCCTGTCGCTCAGGGTGTCCTTCAATTCCCCGCCCTCCAACATAGCTGGGTGGATAAATTGTTACAATATAATTTTAGCCAATAATGCCGCCTGGGGGACCGCCTCCTCGGCCCCCAGCCACGCCGCTTCCAGCCACGCCGCATCCTCTCTCAGATGTCACACAGCTCCCCAACCGCAGCACCCGCCGACATGGCCTGGACGCTGTTGCTCATCCTCATCACGCTCCACACAGGTGACCGGGATGCTGAGGATGCTAAGGGAGGTGGGGCGGGAGGAGGCTCCAGGAGCTGCTGGACTGAGACGCCCAGGAAGCAGGCTTTGGGGGGTCCGAGGGAGGGGCGGTGGGTGGGGCACTCACCTCTGTAAAACCCAAGTGCGAGGAAGGTCCTAGTTCACAGCCCCTCCAGGTCACGGGTCCCTTAGGGTCCCATCCCAGCGCCCTCTCAGTGAGACAAAACTGAAAGGACCAGAAAAAGGGCGAGAAGGAAAGGACTTAAAAGGGGCCAGGTTGCTGGTCAATTTTTTTTTTGTATCGGGGATCAAACTCTGGTCCTTGGGCTTGCGCAGCAGGCAGCAAAACCACTGAGCTAAATCCCTGGCCCTGGTCGCTGTTTTTGAGGCTATTAATTTGATGTTTAAGAAGTCTTGCTGGGCATGGTGGTTTTTTGGAGGTTTTTTTTTTTTTTTGGTACTGGGGATCGAACTCAGATCCTTAAACTCAGATCCTTGCGCTTTCCAGGCAGGCAGGGGAACCACTGAGCTAAATCCCCAGCCCTGGGCATGGTGATACACACCTGTAATCCTTGCCCTCTGGAAGGCCAGGCAGGAGGATCCAAATTTGAGCAGAGGCTGGGCAATTTAGCTACTTAGTGACTGTGTTTTAAAAAATAAGAGCCAGGGCCGGGGATTTAGCTCAGTGGTTCTGCTGCCTGCCTTGCAAGTGGAAGGTCCTGAGTTCAATCCCTGGTACCAAAAAAAAAAAAAGTCACTAAAAAATAAGAGCCATGCCGGGGATTTAGCTCAGTGGTTCCGCCACCTGCCTCGAAAGCACAGGGTCCTGAGTTCGATCCCAGGTACCAAAAAAAAAAAAAAAGGCTAGGAATGTGGCTCAGTGGCATAGCACCTGCCTGACAAGCATGAGGCCCTGAGTTCAATTCCTGGTACCAAAAAAAGAAAAAGGGGGGAGGGGCACTGGGGATGTAGCTTACTATAAAGGCCCTAGGTTCAATCCCCAGTACAGCCAAAAAAAAAAAAAGCCTATAAAACTAAGCTGATTAGCCAGGGTCTAGACATATAATTAGGAATCTGGCAGACCTAATTAAGTCTTAAGATAATTTTTTTTAGTGAAGTCAATTTTAGTTAATTGAGGGGCATTAACTATAGTCATATTTGTTAACTAAATGTAGGGTTTCTCAAAGTGTAGATTCCAGATCCAGCTTCAGCAACACCTGGGAATCTTTGAAAATTCCCAGGACCTCACCAGATCTAGGGGGGTGCCCAGGTCTCTGTGTTTTTTGTTGTTGTTGTTGGGGGAGGTCGAACTCAGGACCTTACACTTTCCAGGCAGGCATTGTGCTGCTTCCTGGCCCCCAGGTCACTCTTGTAACAGCTGTTGGTAACTGCAGCATCAGCTACTCAGGAGGCTGAGGCAGGGAAGGATTCCTTGAACCCAGGGCAATTTAGGGAGACCTAAACTGAGGAAAAAAAAAAAAAGACACTTCAGGTAATTCCCATATACACTCTAGTTTGAGAATCACAGAAGTAAAATGACTGATAAATTTTCCTAATTAGAGAAATTTGTTTTTTTGAGACAGGTCTATGTAGTTCAGGCTGCCCTTGAACTCACTGTGTAGCCCAGGCTGGCCTCAAACTTGTGATTGTCCTGCCTCAGCCTCCCAGGTACTGGGACTACAGGCGTGTACCACCATGCCTGGCTGTAACTAGAGAATTTAATAATTGGCTTAATTCATCACTATGGAGAAGTTAAGGGCCGGGGATTTAGCTCAGTGGTTTCAACGCCTGCTGCACAAGCTCAATGACCCGAGTTCAATCCCCGGTACAAAAAAAAAATATGGAGAAGTTAAATACGGATCTCAACCAACTGCAGGTGTGTCTTCACCAGGAAATGTAGTTAATGCTCCAATAAAAAACAAAGTAGCAAAATAAATTAAAAAAAAAAAAGTAGCAAGGATGCTTTAGTATGGAATGTCAGTAGTGAACTAATACCTAGAATACTAAGGCAACCACACTAGTTCCCTAGGCAGCCGCATTCTGATGAGTTTCCAGGGTACTGGCAGCATAAACTTCAGCACAGCAGTCACCAGTGAGGCCGCTGGAGAGCCATGGGAGAGGTGGATGAGGAGTTGGGGGGGGGGGATTGGAAAGTGATTTAATAAGCAGTGTTAAGAAAATCGGAAGGTATAGGCAAAGGGCTGAAGGACACACACAAAGCGCTGTCCTTTGTGGCCCCGAGAGGCGGGACTGCTGGACTTCGAGAAAGTCCACCGCGAGCTCTTCTCCTCCGGGTAACTGGCGGGTGTGGATGTGGCCCGCTCTCTGCCCCAGGATCCTGTGACCTCTGGGTGTCCCAAGCCCCGGAGGTGTACACCCAGGAGGGCACCGCTGCCCTGCTGCCCTGCGCCTTCAATGCCAGCCGGAGCAGCCTGGCCATTGGCTCCGTCACGTGGTACCGAGACAAGGTGGCCCCGGAAAACGAGGTGAGGAACGCGACTCCGGAGTTCAGGGGCCGCCTGGCGCCCCTGGCGCCGTCGCGCTTCCTCTGGGAGCACCAGGCCGAGCTGCGCATCGGGGACGCCCGGGCCCGCGACGCCGGCGTCTACCTGTGCCGAGTGGAGGTGCTGGGCCTGGGCGTCGGGACGGGGAACGGGACCCGGCTGCTGGTGGGAAAAGGTGAGGTGCTGGGGGCCGGGGCCGGGGCCGGGCTCGGAGGGCCTGGACCCCCCTCACCCAGCCCTCACCCCAGGGCCCCCAGCCCGGCCGCACGCAGGGGCCCCGCGTCCAGAGTCCAGCGCAGCGCTGCTCCTGCGAGCCGGATTCTTCGCCTTCAGCTTCCTCTCTGTGGCCTTGGGCAGCGCCCTGTGCTTCCGGGGCAAAGGTGAGGAGTGGCGCTGCCGGGGCGGGAGCGAGGAGGAGCCCAGGAGGCTTCTGGCCACGCCACGGCGCTGAGCGGCTCCCGCGGCCTCCGTGCAGGCCGCTGTCACGCGGGAACACACCGGCGCCCCTCCACGGCCTCCTCGGGAAAGTGACTCCAGACCCCAGGACCTCTGTCCACTTCGGGAGACCCCAATAAATCCTGCCCCAGCGCCACCTCCTGCCTAGGAGTCTCGCGTGTTTTCTTCTCCACTCTCCAGCCACCCCAGAGATCCTGTCGAGTTCCCCGAGCTCTTTGGTATTGTTCCGAGACAGTCTTGCTATGTAGTTCAGGCTGGCCTTGACCTCAAGGCGCTCCTCCTGCCAGTCCCCCTGCTTCAGCCTCCTGAGTGCTAGGGTCTAGGTGTGCACCACCATGCCCAGCTCCTCCAGCTTTTTTTTAGACAGTGCCTCACTGTAGTTCAGGCTGGCCTTGAGCTCAATATGTGACCCAGGCTGGCCTCAAACTTGAGGCGATCCTCCTGCCTCAGCCTCTGGAGGGCTGGGATTACAGGGACGGGCCACCACACCTGGCTTCCCAGCTGTTAACTCCCTTCCACCAGGCCTGAGGTGCAGAGGTCCAGGGGAGAGCTGCCCGCAGTCAGCCGGCAGCCCCTCCCTCACCCTGGAGCTCAGCCCACCGGGTGCCTCGCCCAGCCCCAGGAGGCTGAGGCCCGAAGGCCTGAGAGCCAGATTTCAGGTCTGATGGTGGGACTTGTCGACTACCTGCTTCCGCCAGGCCCAGAGGCCGTGGGGAGCTCTCGCCCTAAACACCCCTCCTCGCCCGGCGGATGTGGGTGGGAGACGCGCGCTTGAGTTTTGATGGCGCTCACTTGACGGGGGGCTTGAGACGAATGAGAAGCCGAGACAGGGGAGCGCGAGATCACGGACTTTACTGGGTGAGCCCAGGGCGACCCTGACCGCCACCCGGGGCCAGGGCGAGGGCGTCTGGCGGCTCAGGTGGGTTTTTTCTCCGCGATGCAGGCGTAGTCGGTGCTGGCGCCGGCGTCCTCCTCCACGCCGTCCCCGTCACTGTGGCCGCGCACCGCAGGCAGCCGCTGCAGCGACGCGTAGTGCAGCTCGGGCTCCGGGGGCTGGGCAGGCAGAGGCGCTGCCGGGAGGGTCCTGACAGGGCCCTCACCCACCCTCCTGACCGGCCTGCCTGCCGCCTCCTGCTCTCTCCTGGGATTGCCGCGGTGCCGCCACCTCTCTCTCCTCGGAAGCCCCTCCCTCCCGGCACCTGTTCTCTCTCACTTTCTCCCCTACTCTTATTCTCTTACTTTTTCTTTTATTTCTCATTTTCTGTCTCTCACTTCCCTCATTTTTCATCTAGTCTCTCATTTCTTTCTCTTTTCTGCCTTGTTTTGTCTTCCCAATTCCAGGCGTCTCTTAGCTTCTTCTCATTGTCTTTCTTCTGTCTCTCGCTTCCCCTCTGATGCTCACCCTCCCCCTTGTCCCAGGCCCAGGCTCCGGCCCCAGACTCACCCAGCTCCTCTCCAGCTTCCTCACTGCAAGGAAAGAAGCACTCAGCCCTGGTGCTGCCCAGTCCCCACCCACATGGCCCCTGCCTCACTTCCTCGTGTGCTCTTCCTCCTCCCTTTCTCAGGCCTCTGGGCTGACCCCAGGGCCAAGTGCCCTAGCAGGGGCATCGTCCTGCCCACCCCGGCCCCTCCCAGGAGCCCCCGACGGCCAGCTCTGTCAGGGTCACTGGGACTGGGCCCTCTCTGGGCGGGCAGGCGGGCAGGCAGGCGCTGCTGTGGGTGACTCAGGGCGAGGGCAGGCTCACCTCTCCGATGGAGCCGGCACAGGCAGGCGGCCAGAATGCTGAGGAGCAGGAGCAGCAGCAGGAGCCCGCCCAGCCCCAAGGCCCAGTAGAGGTAGGAGCCTGCGGGGAGAGGGATCAGAGGTCCTTTCCCTCTTCAGCTCCTGTCTTCCTGGCTGGTCGAGGGGATCTCAGTTCCCATGTCCAACCATTGCAGAAGCAGAATAAACTTCAGAGTTCTCCCTCTGCATCTCCTCGCCTCACTCCCAGCAGAGGCGCTCGCGTGTCCCTCATCCGTGACCCAGTCCCACACCTGGTGCGGCTCACCCTCGGTGGCTTCCCACAGTGCTTGCTGTTTCTGGGGCTCCCTTGGGGTCCCTGCCCCCCCTTTCTGGCTGGTCCCCAGCGCCCCTGAGCACCTGCTGTGAACCGCATACCGCCTTTCCCCAGGACTCCCAGACCTCCACCTTTCTTCCTGTGTGGAATGCCGGGCTGTACTCACACGAGGAGCAACCGCCACTGTCCATTGCAGGCTGACATCAGCTGGCCTCCCCTCGCCTGGCCCTCTGGCCGGAATTAGTCACTGTCCTCAAGTTCCTCATCTGTGAGGCCTGTCACAGCCCTTCCTTGCTGAGGAGCCTCGCCTGTGTGCTAACTCTGAGCAGGCCCTCATCCTCACCGGCAGCGTGAGAGTTACGGTGCCCTTTTCCCAGATGAGGACATCCTGCCGGAAGTGGAAGGGCTAGGCCCAGGGCCAGCTCTGCCCAGCCCAGGCCCTCCTGCTGTCTGAGGGGCCTCTCTGGCACTGGGGAGTCTGGGTGCCACACAGCGAGAAGGGGAGGTGGAGGGGTGGGGCGGGTGACACTGGTGGGGAGCAGAGAGGAAGTGCCCAGTGCCCCTCAGCTGTGGGGCCCGGAGAGCAGGCCTGCTGGGCTGCAGTGAAGTGGGGCACGGAGGAGTCTGGGCTCAGACCTTCCTCTCAGGCACTTCCTGCCCTCCAACCACTGGTTCCTGTTTGAGGGCAAAAGGGGCTGCTGGTTTCCCCCCAGCACCAGATCCCCGGACTACAGCCTGAGACAGACAGGGCGCGGGAGGGAGGCAGGCGCATGGTACAGGTGAGCCGTGTGGCCATGAGGCTCTAGGGGGCAGAAGTGGCTTTTTTTTTTTTTTGGTATGGACGATCCAACTTGGGTCCTTGCATTTGAGCTTGTGAGGCAGGCAGTGGAACCTCTGAGCTAAATCCCCAGTACACACCCCCTCATTTTTTGTTTTGAGACAGGTCTTGCTATGTAATTCAGGCTGGCCTTGAACTCACTATGTAGCCCAGGCTGGCCTAAACTCAGCGATCCTCCTGCCTCAGCCTCCTGAGTGCTGGGATCACAGGTGTGCAGCACCATGCCCAGCCAGAAGTATTCTTTTTTTTTTTTTGCAACCAGGGACCGAACTTGGGTCCTTGCACTTGCAAGGCAGGCAGCGGTACCACTGAGCTAAGTCCCCGCCCAGATTCTTTTTTATTTCTTTGGGGAACAGAAGGTTAGACGCTGGACAGAGGATTCCTCTAGGCCCAGGGAAACTCGCATCCATGCTCGGCCACCCCCATCCTAGTGTCCCCTCACCGGGGTTTCCTGCACCAGTGGCCCTGCTGACCCCTGCTTATCCAGCACCTGTGGCCTGCAGCGGGGAAACACTTAGCTATCCAGAGCCTCCCAGGCCACCTCACATGTTCCTGCCCCTCCTCTGCCTCAACTTCCCCAACCCACCAGGGAGCCTCCCCAGCACTGGTAGGAGAGGAAGTGCAGCTGAGGCTGGGGTTACAACATCTTTCCTTTGAGGCCTGGGCAATAACTAGGATAGTAATCGCCCTCAGCGGCAGCCACTCCTCCATCCCGCTGCCAGAGCTGCCCACAGCCCATGGGTGCCTTCCCTGGTGGACATGTCCCCTGCACCCCAGCTTCTGCCTCAGACAGCTCTGGGGACAGCGTGGGGTCTCCCCTGGCGGACTGTGGGTGTCCCAAGAGGCTGGTTCTCTGTCTAAAGAGCAGCAAAGGAAGCAGGAGGCCACTGCTTGGCACTGTGGGTAGATGTCAGACAGGTGATGCCACATCGGCTTTGGCAGAGCTGTGGGTGACCCAGGAGTTCCCACCGGAGGCAGCATCCTGGGGCCCAGCACAGGACTGAGAGTGATGAATAGGCCGAGGCTCTCTCCACAAAGCCCTGGGTGAAGCCTCACAGCAGCACTGTGGGGTGGAGGGGTGCTGGTCTGTGAGGGGCAAAGGCGGGGCCAGGGGGTCACGCAGAGACAAAGGGTAAGGAGGCCATCTGGTGCTGGGTCCACAGGAATTGGCGTTTGCTCACCAAATTCGGGAACTTTCTACTTCCTCCCCCACCCATCCTCAATGTTCCCCCCACAAAACAATAGTCAGGGATGTGTGATAATTTTTAATTTTATTAAAAAGTTCAAACTTAGAGAAAAATTGAAAGTTGTTCAGCAAACTGATCCCTACTACCTAAATTCTATAATCAATATTTTTGTATATTTGATTTATCACATATTAACCTATTCTTTTGAGGTACCAGGGATGGAACTCAGGACCTCGCGCTTGCAAGGCAGGCGCAGCGCCACTGACCTAAATCCCTGTCCCTCCCTCATCTATTCTTTTTTTGAGACAGGGTTGCACTGTTTAGCCCAGGGAATCCTCCTCCCTCAGCCTCTCAGTGCTGCGATTATAGTTGTGTACCACCACACCCATTTACATCATTTTTTATCTTTCAAAATTGCAAACATTGTGCTCGCTTTGGCAGCACACATACTAAAATTGGAACGATACAGAGAAGATTAGCATGGCCCCTGCACAAGGATGACATGTAAATTCATGAAGTGTTCCGTATTTTTGTTATAATAAAAAAGAAAATGCAAACATTGTTACATGTCATCTCTAAATCCCCTTAGCATGCTAATCACTGGCTAGATTCAGTATTTGTTTCCCCATTTCTTTTTTTTTGCCTTAGGAAGACAAAATTTATGGGAAATGCACAAATCTGAATCAGAACTCAACTTTCTTAGGGGATCAAACCCAGAGCTTCTCAAAGGCTGGGCAAACACTGCACCTCTAACCCACTTTGCAGTCCATCCACAGATTTCTGCTTTCTCTCTCTCTGTGCATAGGCTTGCTGTGTTGTTGTCCAAGCTGGCCTCAAATTCCTGAGCTCAAGTGATTCACCCACCTCAGCCTCTTTAATGTTGGGAATACAGGCTTGGAACACCACACCTGAGCCACAGTTCTTTTTTTTTCTTTTTTAAGAGAAGGAAAAATTTATTGGGAGAAAGAAACCTTCTGGCTGAGAGACAGAATGGGACCGGAAAGTGGGTTGCCCCTGAGCCACAGTTCTTAATGTCTCTGTGTCTGTTTCTGCTGAGGGTTGTTTTTTTGTGTTGTTTTGTCTTTGGGGGGTTTTTTGAGACAGGGTCTTGCTATGTAGTTCAGGCTGGCCTGGAACTCACTATGTAGTTGGGGCTGGCCTCGAACTCCTCCTGCCTCAGCCTCCTGAGTGCTAGGATCACAGGCTCGCGCCACCACGCCCAGTGCTCTTTGGGTTTTTGTCAGAATTAAAAGAATTAATGCACAGGAAGTATGTAGGTCAGCGGTCACCACATGCCCAGTGCTACTTGTATATTAGCTGTATTATTATATTACCCAAATACCTAAAGATGTCATCAAGGGGCAATGGTCTGGGCCCGCCTGCAAGTTCCGAGGCCCTGGTCTCTCATTCCTCCCACACTGCCTACCTCTTCCACTCAGTTGATCCTTGCCGTTTGTTCTGCTTGGCCATTCCTTTGTTCTTCCATTCGTTTACTTGCAGGCATTTAGCAGACACCTACGGAGGACCTGAGGACCTGAAGCTGAGGGTGGGCGTGCCTCATTACTCCAGTCTGCAGCTGGAGAGCTAAGGCTCCGTTTCCACCCCTCCTCGGCCACTGCCTTTCCCACCTAGAGCGTGGAGTCAGGGTCAGCAGGGCAGTGGGAAGAGGCTGGCTCAGGGTGGGGACAGGGTCCTCTCAGGGACGCAGCCATCCCACCCCTTGGGCCCCAGCTGCTGTCATCCGACTCCGCCCTGGACCTGGGTTAGTCTCAGCAGCCACCTCGGGTTGAGGAACGCAGAGAACGAGGGAGCCCTGGATCCTGCCTTGTTACTGCGGGGCAGGCCGCCCAGCCGTCTGCAGCTACCATCCCTCCCTGGGGCTTGGGTTCCCTTCCCACTGGGCTGGAAGATCTGAAAGCCAACCCCGCCAGCTCTGCCTTGCAAAGTGTCGCTCTACCCCAACTAACTCCTTCCCCAATTCAGAGAACCCAGGCATCCAGCCACCCCCACCCCAGCTCTGGGTAAACAGGAAGCCGGGTGAGGGGAGCAGGGAGGGGCGTGCGGAAAGTCCCAGCCAGGTGTGTGGGTCTGCAGGGAGGGGTGGCCCCACCCCTGAAGTATGAAAGCCCCCCTTCCCTGGCCCTGGCTCAGTCTGGATGGGGGCGCTGGGGCTGCAGGGCCCGAGTGGGAGGCCCCAGGTGAGGGGCTGCTTCCTGCTGGCTGTGGCAGGGGCCACTTCGCTGGTGACCCTGCTGCTGGCCGTGCCCCTCACGGTCCTGGCAGTGCTGGCCTTGGTGCCGCAGGAGCGGGGAGGATCGGTGAGTGGCTGCAGCCGGCCCCGAGGGCTGGGTCTTGCCCATGCTCCCTGGCTTCCCGGCCTCTGGCCTACCTGGCTCGGCTGGCTGTCCCTGTGGAATGGCAGTCCCTTCGCTGACTCTTCCCACGTTTCTGCGGGGCTGCATCTCTCCTCTTGCCGTGACTCACGCCTCGCCTGCTCTCCCTGCCGGGGAGCGTGTCCTGCAGATGGCGCTGAGACCCGAGCCCGGGGCTGGGGTCCGCGTGGGAGGGGCGGGGTTGGCCTCAGCGGAAGCTGAACTCTGGGCGCCGTGACCCCACCCAGCAGGTGACGGAGACCCCCGGCCCAGGAGCACAGCCCCAGCAAGGACTGGGTAAGAGCGCCCGCCCGCCCTCCAGCCGCTCAGGGACTCCCGGCTCGCAGTGCACTGCACACGCTCCGCCTGCAGGAACGCAGGCGCCCCTGGGCTCCGTCGCCCTCGGGGGCCCCTCCTCAATCGCCGACTCTTCTGCAGTTCCAGGGTTTCGGGAGCTGCCGGGGGAGGCGCCAGAAACAGATCTCAGCCGCCCGCTCCCGGCTGCCCACCTCATAGGTAACGCTGTGGGCCGGACGCGTTCGTAGCGCGAGCCCCGCTCCGCCCGCCCACGGCGAGGTCCCTCGGCTCCGCCACGCCAATGCCGATGCCCCCTGCCTTCCCCTAGCCCCCGGGGCAAAGCCCGGCTCCCGCCAGCCCCAGGCGGCACCGCCACCCTGCGGCCCGGGCCCCAGAGCCCACCGGCCCGTCTCTCCGCAGGCGCCTGGACGAAGGGCCAGGGGCTGGGCTGGGAGGCGCACCAGGAGGAGGCGTTCCTGCGGAGCGGGACGCGGTTCTCGCGCGCCGAGGGCCTGGCGCCGCCGCGGGACGGGCTCTATTTCCTCTACTGCCACGTGGGCTACCGCGGCCGCGCGCCCCCTGCCGGCCGGGCCGCGCCGAGCCGGGCGCTCACGCTGCGCAGCGCGCTGCTCCGGGCGGGCGGCGCCTACGGCCCGGGGGCGCCCGAGCTGCTGCTGGAGGCCGCGGAGACCGTGAGCCCGGGCGCCGAGCGCGCCGGGAGGCCAGAGCCCGGGCCGCTGTGGTACGCGAGCGTGGGCCTCGGCGGCCTGGTGCAGCTCCGGCGCGGCGAGCGGGTGTACGTGAACATCAGCCACCCCGAGCTGGTGGACTACCGGCGGGGCAAGACCTTCTTCGGGGCCGTGATGATGGGGTGAGGGCGCCCCGACGCCCGCACCCGGCGGCGGCCGGGGCGATGGGGACGCTGCCTGGAAGCCGAGCTTGGGCCTGATGAAATAAAGACTGGCTTCATTCCGGCCTGAGTTCGCTAGTCTCCGATTTTTTCCCGGTGCTCGCAACCATTCGTGACCCTGGACACCTTTGCCCTGGGGTGATGCTGCCCCCGCCCCGGAACGCCAGGCCCCCCAGGAGTCCGCTCGGAGGGCGGAAGGACCTGGGCCACGGAGTCCCCACCCCCGGTCGGCACTGACCCTTTCCCCCGGCTCGCTCCACCCTGAGGGGCGTCCTTTAGGGGAGGCGAGGCCCAGGAAGGCACAGAGCAGTCGCCTGTACGGTGGCCTGGCGGGTCCAGCACTGCCCTGCTGGGTGCTGAAAACCCCTTACCCCTAAGCCGCAGTCGGGTCTTGGGGGCAGTGAGCAGGGCGTTGAGAGGAGCCGCCAGCGGGGATGGAGGACGCAGGGAGGAGGCAGCAGCCCGAGGCCTGAGGCGGGAGGAAGGTCCACACCCTTCTTGCGGCTCTGGGTCAGATGGGGGGCCCCGCGGGGTGAGTGATAGCACTTGCCCCACACCGTGACCCACTTTCAGCGCAGGATGGAGGAAGCAGAGGGGAACCCAAGGCCCTATTTAGGTCACCCGTGGGTCACCCCACCCTGGCAGCATACCACACGGTTGGTTTTCCCCTTCCTGGCAACCCACCACGGAGGAAAACCGACTTCAGAGCCCCATGGGGGCTTCCTTTTCTTTGGGTTCCATTTCTGAGTCCATATTTGTCTCTGGCTTTTTCTCTTTCCTTTTTTGTTTTTTGAGACAGGGTCTTGCCATGTACACCAGGCTGGCCTTGAACTCATGGCAATCCTCCTGCCTCAGCCTCCCAACTGCTAGAATCACAGGCCTGAGCCACCAGCCCAGCCTCTGGTCTTTGAGTTTGTGTCCAGCAGAGACTTCCCATGGCATGGGCGGGTTACAGTGATTCTTAGCTCCAGCAAACTTTAGCTGGGCTTCTAGATCTTCTCCTATGCTTATTTGTACTCTTCCTTGTAAAATCCAGTTTGAGCAAACAACCCTGCTAAGTCAGTTTCTTTTTTGTTTTTTGTTTTTTTTTTGTCTTTTGGTACCGGGGATCGAACTCGGGACCTTACACTTGAAAGGCAGACGGGCAGCAGAACCACGAAGCTAAATCCCCAGCCCCCAGGTCAGTTTCCTGAAAGCCCACCGCCCTTGCCTTCAAATCCAATCACCACCCCAATATCTGCTCAGGTTCCTCATCTTCCACCCTCTTCCAGGTGAGGGCTGATCACCTGGCCAGACTCAGCAAGTATCCTGTCAGACCTTTTAGCCAGAATTCCCCGACTCCTGTTTTTTCTTTCCTCTTGGTCATTTTCCATAACTTGACTCCCACCCTTCCTTGGCTATCAATTCCCACTGGCCCATGC
Organism: Heterocephalus glaber; assembly: GCF_053883595.1. Classification (NCBI taxonomy): domain Eukaryota; kingdom Metazoa; phylum Chordata; class Mammalia; order Rodentia; family Bathyergidae; genus Heterocephalus; species Heterocephalus glaber. Next base: position 896,853 of record NW_028258201.1, on the reverse strand, counting down.
TGCGTTTGGAGTTGACCCCAGTCTCCCTTCCCAACTTCAGGAGTCCCTGTGCCGATGCCCATAACCTTGAATAAAACCTTCTTCATGATGTTTTATCAAGTACCATGGAGCCGCTGAGGTGGTTGGTTTGTTTTTTTGTGGTGTTGAGGATTAAACCCAGGGGCTTGTACTTGGCTTTGACTAATTTTTTCTTCTTTTTTTTTTGTTTTTGGTACCGGGGATCGAACTCGGGTCCTTGCGCTTGCGAGGCAGGCGGCAGAACCACTGAGCTAAATCCCCGGCCCAAATGAGAATTTTTTGTTTGTTTGTTTGTTTTTTGGTACCGGAGATTGAACTCGGGACCTTGCGCTTGTGAGGCAGGCGCCAGAACCACTGAGCTAAACCCCCAGCAATTTTTTCTTTAACAGGGATGCTTTTTTCTTTCCAACTTACTGCCTCACACCTCTGCCCTCATCTGTCTCTTAAAAAGATAAGTGAGATCAAGATGATAAGTGGGTCCAGTCACCCATATCTTATTCCTTGAGGTTTTTGGGGTTTTATTTGTTTTTGCCATGCTGGGGCTAGAACCCAGGGTGTTACATGTGTTAAACAAGTGCTCTTCCACTGAGCTACAGCCCCCATTCTTTGTTTTTTCATTTTCTTTTTTGTTTTTTTGTTTGTTTGTTTTTTCATTTTCTTTAGTCTCTTGAGGTTCACCCACTGAGAGGAAAGGACACAGACAGCTGGCAGCAGGATGAGGAAGTAGGCAGAGTTCCCTCAGTGCCCACCATGCCAAGTGCTCAGCTGGACTCAAGAGGAGGCTGGGCCTCCTCCCTCCTGGGCCCAGGTGTGGTGGCATCCTGTCCACCTCAGCAGCTGAGGTTGACTGGTTCGGTAGCACAGTCAGGACAGGGTTGGGGGCGGTAGTGGCTGGGATCCAGTGATCTGTAGTCCAGACACCTGAGTCTCTGGAAGTCCCTTGGCTGTGATTCAGGTACCTGAGAATGTGGCTCCTCCCGGCTCCCCCAAGCCACAGCAACAGCCGGAAAGAGCTGCAGTACTTTCCCAGCAGGGACTTGGAATTCCCACAGCGGGAAGTTCCCGGGGCCGAGGGAAAGGTAATTAGGTTCTGGCTCCTGTTTCCTGGTGGAGGGGGCCTACTGGACTGTGTTAGGAAGGGAACCCTGGGCTCCACAAGACTAAGTGTGTGGGCTCCCACCCTCAGGGAGAGAGATGCAGAATGAAGTCTATGCAAGAGAACAAACAGGTTTCTTTCTAAGCAATCTTTATTTCTCGCCACTGACCAGTAGGGCGATTACAGACAACTCCCCTGGGGAGCAGAGTTTCAGCGATGCAGCAACAGTTGGTCACCAAATCAGCATTATTAAGACACTGGGTTAGATAAATATTTTGTTTTAAAGAAAAGCAAAAGAAGGCACAGAGGCCGGGAGGCCAGAGGGGAACACCCTATAGGTCATTCCGTTTTCACAGAAAACATGTCCGGCCCAAGGCTGCTCCTATGGTGGGCCCCCGGATACTCTGAACTTCCAAATAAATACATTCATCAGTAAATAAATAAATAATAAATAAATAATAAATACAAGTACAATCATAAATAGAGAGGCTTGGCCCTGTGGAGGGGGTTGGGATCCATAGCTCGGGGAAGATTCTGGAAACATTTGGAGGAAGGAAGGCCTGCGGTTCACTCACGTCAAGCTCTAGGTGAGGTCTCCCCAGGGGTGTCCCAAGCCAAAGGCTTCCTGATCCTCACATTCCAGATGTCCCCAATTGGATTCAGAGATCCAAACCGGAAGCCCCCGTTTGAATTCTTGATGGTGGTTAGTGAGCATCCCATCGTCCACACCACACATCCCCGCACCCTGGGTTTCTGAGTGGTGGCATTGTTCAAAGTTCCAAGCTTGGAGTTTGGCCCTGAGCCCCTAATTCCCTTTCGGAGCCAGAAGAGGATGAGGAGACCTGAAGGAGTGAATAACAACAGGGACTGTGGTGGGGGCGGAAGGGGTGGACAGACATCTGTCCTTCTCACAGGGCAATGGCCCCGAAGTAGATCTGCCCGGACTCCGCGAAGTCAAGATAGTCGGGCAGATTGACCTCGGCACTGAGGCGGTCTCCCTTCTGCAGCTGGAAGACCCCTCCCAGGTAGACGGGCTCATACCAGGGCTTGAGCTCAGCCCCCTCTGGGGTCTCCTTCTGGCAGGGACTCTTGATGGCAGACAGGAGGTTGACCTTGTCCTGGTAGGAGATGGCTAGGCGGCTGACAGTATGGGTGAGGAGGACGTAGGAGGGGCAGCCTTGGCCCTTGAAGAGGACCTGGGAGTAGACGAGGTACAGCCCGTCCGAAGGCACCACCAGCTGGTTGTCCGTTAGATCCATGCCATTGGCCAAGAGGGCATTGGCACGCTTGCTCAGCCACTCCAGCTTCTCCTGTCCTTGTTGGTTTGCTGGAGGGAGGGGAAGTGAGTCAGTGTGGCCCTGCTGGTTCACTCTCCGCATCCTGGCCCTTAAGTTCTGCCCACCACTTCCGGTTTCTTCTGTCTTCCCACACCCCATGGGGCTGAGTCCCCCTTACGGTCTCCCTGTTCCTCTACCCTCCCCTGGCAACCCTTGCACTCTGTCTGCAAGACCCACTATTCCCAGCCCAGCGCAGGCCCACATCCTGTTGCTCTGCATCCCATCTGCTCCTCCATCCCAAGGCTCAGAGAACTTACCTACAACATGAGCAACAGGCTTGTCATTCCCGCTTTGAGAAGCTGATCCTGTGGAGAACAGAGGAGAGAAAAAGTTGAGATCCTTAAACTTCCCAGCAAATATCTGCTTTGACTTCCATTTCTTCTCCCCCAAAACCCAAAACCCTAAATTTCCCCGACTCCTTCCGTCCCATGACCACCCACCCCATCCAAACCCAGATTTAGGAGAGAGACTTTGGAGAAACTTACTGAGCGCGAGTGTCTGGGCCAGGGGCCTGAAGGGCAGGCTGCTCAGGAGCTGCTGGGGAGAAGGAGGTTAGCATCCCAGGAGAAGCAGCTGGCTGCACCCGGCTTGGCCTCTCTGCCACCTGTTCTGTCTCTCCATTCATCCACTCATCTGTCTGTTCAACACCTCTTCCACTAACTGCCCGAACCCTAGGCGTGGCCCAGACAAATTCTTCACTTCTCTTATCTCTCTTTTCAGGTCTCTCCTTATCTCTCTTTCCCTCAACTCTTTCCTCATCTTTCCCTCAACTGTCTTATCTCCTGCATCTCTGTCTCACCATCTTTACCACCTGTGTCTCCCCATCTCTCCCCACACCTCACATCTCCCTCCACATCTGTGCCTGTCTTCCTGCGCATTCATTCATGCACGCACTCATAGTGAGCACGTGTCGATATCCCGCCCCTGTCTCTCTCCCTCAACCCTCTCCACACCTCTTCCCGCCTCCTCACCTGACTCCATGGTTTTCCTCCCCAGCCCTCCCTGCCAGCACCTCTTTCCCTGGCCCCATCTCTGTAGCCCCCTTTCTCCCCCTTTTCCATCCGTCAGAGTGAAGGGTGTCAGGGACTCACCTCTCCCCGCTGGGGGCCGATCACCCCGAAGTGCAGCAGGCAGAAGAGCGTGGTGGCTCCTGCCACGAGCAGGAAGGAGAAGAAGCTGAGGCACCAGCACCGCCCGGAGCCCTGGGGGCCCCCTGCCTTCTGGAGGGGCTCCTCCCCAGCGAGCTCCACGTCCCGGATCATGCTTTCTGTGCTCATGGCGTCCTTTGCAGAGAGGGCTGCGGTGTCAGGGTGGGTGTGAGAGGGGCAGAACCCGCCTGTCTGGGTTGTCTGGGCTTTTTCCAGAGGGGTCTGGAGGTGCTTCTCTCCCTCCCGGCTGGTCCCTGGTGTCTGGCTGCTGTGCAGACAGCTGCCTTTATAGCCCCAGGCAGGAGGAGGGCGGGGAAAGGCTCTCATTCAACCAGCGGAAAACTTCCTTGGTGGAGAAACCCATGAGCTCATCTGCAGGAAGTGGTAGTGGGCCCTACACCTTCGGGCTCGGTTTCTTCTCCATCACGGGGGCGGGGGTTTGGAAAGTTGGGGACACCCAGGCATCAAGGATCCTCCTCACCTCCCCACTGGTTTCTGAGGGGAGCTTCCTGGGCAGTTGCCACTGTGTATGTTGGACCCTGGAAGTGGGACCCCATTCCCCCTCCCTCCCAATGCTGACTCTCTGCTTCTTTGGGGTACCAGGTCTGTGTTCTGCTTCCCTCTGATTTCCAGACAGGACTCACAGGAGGATAATAGGGGAAGGGCATCAGAAAGTGGCGTCTTTGAGGGGAGACCACAGGGCGGGGAGGCAGGCCCTAGCTGGGTCCCCGGGGCAGGAGCTGGGGACAGGGCAGCCTGTGACTGGCAGCATACTCGGGGCCTCTGGCAGGCTGAGGGGAGAAGCCTGGGACAGCCCCAGAGGGAGTGAAATCAGCCCTGGAGATTCAGGGACCCACGGGGCCAGCCTTCTGCTTTCATTTTGACCTGGGCCTCACACTGCTGCTTTCAGTCTTGGCTTCCAAGGAACTCTGAGGGCCCTGTTGTTTTCATGAAGCCACCGCTTCTCAGGGCCCTGTCATAGGGCCATGCTTCCTCAGACAGACACCGTGTCCCATACCCTGTGGCTCTGGAGGCGTCTCAGGGGCCTGTGTCTTCCGGAGTGCTTTGTACACCGCCACTCTTCACCCTTCTTTGGGGACGCATCTGCCCTGAAGCCCCTTGGAACCCCCCTCACCCACAGTCTGCACATGTGGCCATAGCTAGCCGAGGCCTTAGCCCCATTTCCCCTTTGCCTCCCATCCTGTCCCTGCAGCAGTCAGGCTGCCTGGGCTCTGAGTTGGCCCTGTATCAGCTCCTCGGGCCCCTTAGATCCTTGTTCTCCCCACAGCCCCTCCGTTCCTTAGAGACTTGGAAAATTCTCTCCCGCCCCAGACAGACAGTCACAGCAGACAGTGTTTCAGAGAGAAGCGGTTTATTGGGCTTCATCCGGGGCGCAGATGGCTCCTTGTGGTGTTGAGTGAAGCAGTGGCTGACTCTCAGAGCCTTCTGCTTCCTTCTAGAGCCCCCGGCCCTCAGACCTAGTTCTCACTCTCTCTGGGCGCGGATGGCCTTCTCAGTCTTTGACTCTGGGGCCTCTCTCTATGCTCCATAAATAAATAACTTAGAACTTCCCTTCATAAATAGTCCCCCTTCCCTGACTCCAGCCCTCAGCCAAGCATCCCCATGCCTGCTCCTCCTCCATGGCAGGTCCAGGCCCCACCTAGACCAGCTGGGCAGACAAAAGCTCCCCTCTGGATTCTCAGCAGGGCACCCAGATGTTCTGGGAGGTGTGGTCCCCGGGAGGGCCTGGAATTCCTGCTGTAAAAGCTCCAGGTGGCTTGAGTCGGGGAGACTCGAGACTGTTGGGACGGGCAAAGGAGAGGTGGTGGTGACCCTTGAAATGGTCAGAATGGAGGCCAAGTGGTGAGAAGGACTTGAAACCAAAAATTATTTCCTTTTTGGAATTTTCCAAGTTCTACACAGCAAAAGCTCCAAAGAAGACAGTACTGGGGCTTAAGAGCAGGTGGTGGATGCCCTCTGTGTAGGTGAACAGCCGGTCCCCCTGTCTGAGCAGAAACACAGCTCCCTGGTACATGGAGCGCACCCAGGGGTCCTGTGGCCCTGGGCAGACAGACTTCTGGGACTTCTGGGTGCTGAGCAGAGTCAGAGGGGAGCCGTACTGAGAGGTGAGGAGCCTGACCTCGTGGGTCAGGTAGAGATAGTTGGGCGTGGACGTGAGAGAGCAGCTCAGCCCAGAGAAGACCACCTGGGAGTAGACAAAGTAGAGGCCACTGGCGGGGATCAGGAGAGAATCGTTGCTGAAAGAGAAGCCACGGAGGAAGGCCATGTCCCTGCCCACTCTCCAGCGCAGCGAGTCCCGTGTGCCGGAGTCTCCTGGGAAGAGCACAGGGGTTGGGGGGTCAAGGGTCTGGGTCAGAGGTCTCCACCCCCGGGTGGTGGAATGGGGTGGGGGTGGGCTGCCTCTGCGTTGGGGTAGGGAAGTGGGGGGCACTTGGGTCCCTGGGTGGGGGCTAGAGGAGAGCTGGGGAGGTCTGGTGCACATTTACCAATGAGGTGAGCAGCAGGTTTGAGGGGGCCGTAGGAGGGTTGGTTGACCATCCGGGCAGCTGAGGGCGGGAGGCCAGTGCCAGGGAGTCCCTAGGGCGGAAGAGAGTGGCCAAGTCCCCAGGGGTCCGGGTGGGGCTGGTCCCCCCAGCAGCCCCATTGCTCTACTGCCTCACCTGGGCCCCAGGCGGCAGCAGGGCCAGCAGCAGCCCCAGGAGGAAGAGGAGGGGGGCGCCACGCACCCTCGGGAGGTGGAGACGTCCAGGTGGTGACATGGGGAGAGAGACTGCGGGGAGAGAGAGGGCGTGTGGGGCGGGGCGCACAGCGGAAGACAGACCTCCACCAACCACCCTGGCAGATGGGGCTCAAAACAGAGAAGGGCCAGGCAGAGACGCAGGCAGGGAGGCCAAGGTGTGTTGGGGAGGCAGGAAGAGAGAGACAGGAGGGAGCAGAGAGGGATACCACAGGATCAGAGGGCCTGCAACAGGGACAGAGAGGCTGACAAGTGAAGAGGTACCGCTGGGGAACAAACCAAAACCAAACATACCAGGGCCCAGGCAGAGGCAGGCAGGGATCCGGGCCAGAGGAGCAGGAGGGGCTGGGCCCAGGTGGAGGGGCAGGCGCGCAGGACCGAGATTCGAGGCAGGCAGGGAGATGGGCAGGAGATTCTCACCTGCTCTGCAGGGCCCCTGGGCCCAGAGGGACGCTTGGGTCCCTTTATAGAGGAAGCGGCAGTGGCAGCGAGGCAGGCGGCGGGCGGGTTCTAGGTCGGGGCTGGGGCCTGGGGAAGCCCCCAGGGCTTAGAAGATGCTGCTGTTTCAGTCGAAGGCAGGAAAGGCTGAGGCCTAGGAGAGAACCGCAGCCTGGGGGCTCAGGCAACTGAGTTCTGGGAAAGGGAGTGGGCTCAGAGGCACCGTGGGCCGGGACAGCCAGGAGTGAGGTCAGGCCTAGGAGTTCCAGAGAAGGGACAGGCAATTCAGGGAGCTACTGGGGAGCAGCTGGGCTGTGGGCTGAAAGCGCAGTTCCCTGAAGAGCGCTCATTTATAACAGCTCTGCGCCCTTGGCTGACTGCAGGCTTCTCTCTGCCCATTTCCTTCTCCTGTACCGCCGGCCTTGTGTGTGCTTTTCAGGTCATCTGGCGGGCTGCAGATCTGCAGGTACAGCTCCTGGATGTGCACCCGCTGCCCTGGTGAAAACATTCCCGGAGCCCCTTCCCTCTGCAGACTGTCGAGGCTTGGCAGACGGTTCTTGGTCCCCTCAACCAGGGATGACACATGTACTCGCGTACACGAAGGGCTCACCCCATCCCTGAAGGATGCCATCCGCCCTGTGGCCCAACTGTGTCGACAGCCATGCTATATAATTTTGGGGGGAAAACCATTTCATAATTAAATTGTGGTTAGGGCTGTCTCAGGCCCAATGTCTCCTTGCCCGCGAGCCAGCTATGGCAGGCAGAGACAACTCCGTGTGCCTCCAGCCACAGCGGGGTGCCTCAATGGTCTCTGCATGCTGTGATGCTCCAGGGCAAGATTATATCAGCTGAAGACATCCTGGGTCTTTGAGAACCAAGTGGTAATAAAAAAAAGAGAGAGAAAAGTTTCTCCTGAGGAAAGGATCCACTCCTCATTAGCCTGCTATCTCATGTCACCTACTCTTGTAAGAATGCTTTGCTCACCTCACCTCCTCAGCAACCTAAGATGCTCATCAACACGGCTGATGCTCCTTCCGATTATCGTGTGCACTCAATAAATAGTGGCTAGCTCGGAGTGTCTGTCTTTCCCCACTCTGGTATTGACCTCCCACCCCGCCATGTACTTTGGAATTGTGTCTGTCTGTCTTCCTTTACCACTTGATGCAGATTGGAGGACTAATCGGCCTCTGATACACAGATCAGACTGTTACAACCCCAAATTCACACTCCAGGCTCCCAATATTCTCCACAGGGGAGCTTCGGAATTCCACACAGGAGGGCCCTAAGAGGAGTGACCCAGCGAAGTGGAGCCAGCCAAGGGCCTTGCCTTGAAATTGCGTTTGGAGAACCGGCACACTACTTTGGGGGCTGGAGGTGCAGCTCAATGGCAGCGAGAGGCGCTAGGTTCAACCTTCAGCACCACAAAAAATAAAAATAAAATCATTCAGGATTATTTTTCCTTCCCCTCCATCTTCTTTTCTTTGTTGTTGTTTTTTTGGTACCAGGGATTGAACCTGGTTCCTTGCGCTTGTGCAGCAGGGGGCGAAACCACTGAGCTAAATCCCCAGGCCTCCCCTCCATGTTTTTTGGCATTAGGGATTGAACCAGGGCCTTGCACATGTTGAGCATGCGCCTGACCACTGAGCCACACCCCCAGATGTTTCTCCTTTATCAGTGTGCAACTCAGCTCACTGAGCACGGCCTGCTGAGGGGCGTAGCCGATGGATGTGTCCATCTCTGTGACCATGTAGTGCTACCCATTTCCACACATCTTTGGGTCCCCAGAAGGTTCCCTGGTGGCCCCTCCAGTCAACACCCTCCAAAGACAACCAAGTTCTCCCTGACTGCTATCGACAAGGATTAGCTCTTCCTGCTTTTCAGTTTCATATAAATGAAATCATACAATATGCACCTGTTTGTGTTTGGCTTTTTTTCCCCCTCAACATTATATTTGTGAGATCATCCCCATGGTTGCCTGTATCAGCAGACTTTTTATTGTGATATAATATTCTCTTCCATCATTCTTACATTGGTGGGTAGACATTTGGTTGGCTTCTAATTTTGGTTGATGTGAAAAACATTGATATGAACATTCTTTGACATCAGTCAGTTTTCACTTAGCTTCTAAGTTACAGGTTTTAAAAAAGCAAAGTTTCTTTTGGTACTGGGAATTGAACTCAGGTCCTTGCACTTGCCAGGTAGGCGTAGCTCTGCTGAGCTACATCCCCGGCCCCAAAACACAAAGTTGGTTTTTTTTGGTACCGGGGACCAAGCTCCAGACCTCGTGCTTGTGAGACAGGCGTGGCACCACTGAGCTAAATCCCTGGCCCTAAAAAAGCAAAGTTTCTAAACATGATTTTATTCACTTTTTATAAGATCTAGATGCCATAATACCGGCTGGCTACTTCAAATAATAGCACAGCTGTCATTGCTGTTTTGATTCCACTTGGAGGGTTGCAGAGATGCTGGGACTAGTGGTGCAGAGTCTAAATCCCTCCCCTGCCCACTGGGCACACTGTTATTCTCAGAACAAGGTTCCTTAAGAGTTTTGGTGTCCTGTGACATGCAGATAATGTTCTGGGTGTGCATAAGCTATTCATCCTCTTTTTCTCCTCTATTTGAGGTCTTGTAATTTTGCCTGCCATGTTTTTTTTTTTTTTTTGGTACCGAGGATCAAACTCTGGTCCTTGTGCTTGCAGGGCAGGCGGTGGAACCACTGAGCTAAATCCCCAGCCCTCCTGCCATGTTTTACTAGTTTTATTAATTCTTTTTATTCTGTAGGGGCCAGACAATATGGTTCCTTTCCTCATCCCTCATAAGAAGCACAGCCCACACTCCTATAAAAGACAAGTTAACAAGAGAAAAACAAAAAATTTATTTAATCAAAGTTTTGTGGGTTTTTTGGTACTGGGGATTGAACTCGGGTCCTTAGGCTTGTGCAGCAGGCGGCGAAACCACTGAACTAAATCCCCGCCCTAATCAAAATTTTATGTAACAGAGGAGACTTCAGAAATGAAGACTCAAGACAGCCTGGTGGTGCATTTCTGAAATTCCAGCACTTGGGAGGCTGAGACAGGAAGACCACAAGCTTGAGTCCAGCCTGGGCTAGATATTGAAACTGTTTCAGAACAAACAAGCAAAACAAAGCAGAAATAAAGGCCCGAAGACCGAAGGAACACTGTCCACTGTATGTTCACACTAGATGAAGAATGAAAGGATGTGTAGAAATGTGATGAGACAACCAGGGCCTGACCCAGTGGAGTTAGTGGGAAAAATCAGCCGAGCCCATCTGTTCAGCTTCTTTGTAGCCTGTCTACGTGGCATTTTTTTCCTTCTGGGCATGCTGCAAGATCCCTCTGGATAGGGGGTCTTAGCCCTGCTCTCAGACGAGGTAGATCAGCGAGGATTTCTTTATGGCCAGCTGTTCCATGGGAAGGTGTGGGGTGGAATGGGTGTTGCAGTAATACTTCGAGGTTTTATTCAGTATTATTTCTATGCTGCAGTTTGTAGGAGCTGTCTCGGGGAAGAGGAATTCTAGTTCCTATAGAGCTTGCTTTGGGAGAGAAAAAGGGGCAAGAGACAGGAGGGCAGGAGAAGATCAGAGAGACCTGGGTTCGGAAGCTGCTTCTGAGGCCTCCCAAGTGCTTTAATCCAACATACCCGGATGCCAAGGGGCCACTCCTTGGAGGGCGCTGTTCTGAGTCCTGCAGGTCTCAGCCCTCCTGTCCAGCATTCCTTGTACCCCACAAACACTCACTGAGCACGAGTGCTTGGTGGACGAAAAGGGAGAGCTCGCTGGGTCCTTGACCGGGGCTCCTGGACACCCACAGGCAAGTGCGGAAGGCCTGGCCTTCACAGTGGGGGCAGGAGGGGTTCGGGTGGAGGAAGGAATGCGTGTAAAGCCAGAGGTGAGAAAGGGTCTGACTTGGGCCAGGATGTAGCTCAGTGGTTTCGCCAGCTGCTGTGCAAGCGCAAGGACCCGAGTTCGATCCCCGGTACCAAAAACAAAACAAAACGAAAGGGCCGGACCTGGGCGTCCCAGTGTGCAGCAGGCATGCGCGGAAGAGGTGGAGGCTCTGAAGCTGAGAGAGTGACTGGAGGGTTTAGGCCAAGAAAAGAAGCATGAACTCCATTCTGCGTGTGTGCAGCGCCACGGGTACTCTAGGGAGGGCCAGGATGTAGCTGGTGGGAAGAGCGCTTGTCTAGCACATATGAGACTCTGGGTTTCTTCTCCATCACTGAGGAAAAAAGAAAGAAAAAGAAGGAGAAGAAAAAAATTAAGTGAGAGAGGAACCCACTCAGACTGGACTGTTAGAACACTGAGTGGCTTTTTTTTTTAAAGGGCTGGGGATGTCCATGCGGTCAGTGCAAAGGCCTCGGGTTCAATCCCCAGTATCGCTAAATAAATAAACAAATATACCAAAAAAAGAGAAAAGAATGGATGGGCTGTGGCTCTTAGGGAGCAGGAGGGGAAAGCCCAAGCACAGAGACAGGAAGGAGGATTTAATAACAACCAGCAAGCAGATGGCAGGGCTGTGTACTTCTGGAGCAGCAGCAGGAGAATGGGGGCAAGTGTGCTTCTGGGCAAAATCTATAGGTCTCGGTGGCTGTCCAGATGTAATGGAAAAAAGCGAAAATGCCGCTCAAATTTCTTGACTTGGATCTTGCCTTCTTATGAGGGGGTAGAGACAGGGTCTCGCTATGCAGCCCAGGCTGGCCTCGAACTGGTGGCGCTCCTCCTGCCTCAGCCTCCCAAGTGCTCAGATCGCAGGCCTGCGCTGCCACGCCCGGCTCATTTGCTTTCTATTCTCACTGTCCCCGCTTTGTCACTTTTAGTTTCCCTTTTGGCCGCTGTTCCTTTCCTTGTCTCTGTATTCCTCTTCCCTGAGGGTCTTCCTTTCTTTCTGCTGCTTCGCTTCCTCTCTCATCATGTGAGCGGATGGATGGAAAGACCCTGGTGAAGCCACTGCACAGCAGAGAACAGCACTGCAGTGAAGGACGAGGCAGAGAGAAAAAGAGGGCACTGAGGTCAGAGGAGAATGGGACCCCGGGGGACAGAAAGGGGAAGGCAGTGACTCGGGGAGACAGGAGAGCCAGAGAGGAAGGAAGGGCGAGCCCTGCGCTGGGCCTCAGTGTCACGGGAGTCTGCCATGTGCTCTAGGGCGCTCCGAGATGAGTGGATCTGGGTTTCAATCTCAGTTTCAGGGTTGTGTGAAATTCAGTTTCGTGCGTGGAGGCGGCAGTTGGTCTGGGGCTTTCCCCGAGTGGGAGGGCTGAGGGCCAGGGTCTTGTACCGAACTCAGGGAGACACAGTTTCTACAGTGGTCTCTGTAGGGAAACCAGTGAAATCTGCAGGGCCCTGACTGAGGCCACAACAACATTAGCCTCAAACTTGATCCGGATTTAACCTCAGCCCAAATCATAACTCAAACTCAACCCCAATGGTAACCCCAACCTCAAATCTAAATATAGCCAATCAATAAATCCCCCAAATAAAAAGGTATACTCTAGACCAAACCAATCCTGTTTCTGGGGTTAATCTTGAAACCCACTGATCCCCATTCCTAACCCCAAACTTGAATCAGACTCTAAATGCAAGCTGTCTCAGCCGCGAACCTACAGCTGAACTGTGTGCTGCTTTAAATCCGTGTTCATCCATCGTCCCACTACTTAGGGAGCACCTGCTGCATGCCGGGCTGGTGACAGGCAGCAGGGACAGAGGGGCAAACAAGCGCGGCAAGGAGCTCACTTCTGCAGCGCGTATTCCAGTGAGGCCAAGCAGAGAAGAAATGAACCGGAGTCGGGGCTGAGCTCAGGGGCGGAGTGCTTGCCTCGCACCTGGGAGGTCCTGGGTTCAATCCCATCATAGCACGACACAAACCAACACAAACTGGGGAAGAAAGGGCTGGGGATTTAGCTCAGTGGTTCTGCTGCCTCGCAAGTGCAAGGTCCTGAGTTCGATCCCCAGTACCAAACAAAACAAAAACTGAAGAAGTTAGCAAGTAGTGGCTTGAGGAATGACATAGGGCGGCGTGCAGAGTGGCAGCGTCGACTGTTAGACACCAGTCAGTAAAGTTCTGAGAGGTCAAGGGGAATTGCGGCTGAGATCCAGGGGGCAGAACGAGTGACCAGGTGAGAGTCAGGGAGCAAAGCATTGCAGGCCAAAGGAAGAGCGATGTATGCAAAGGCAGGCCAGGGTGTGCACAGCCACAGCGGGGCACTGGAGAACAGAAAGGGCAGCTGGCTGCCACAGAAAGAGGGTAGGAGACAAGGGTGGAACAGGGCAGGAGCTAGATAGTGCAGGGCCATGTGAGGGGGCGAATCTCAGTTTTTATTCAACCAAGGGAGGTTGAGGGCGTTAGTGTGCATGTGTGTGTGCGTGTGTGCGTGTGTTTCCATTAGCTGTAGGATTCAGCAGCAAAAGCAGGGACACCTGTTGGGAAGCAGTCAGAGTCGTGCTGAAGAGAAGAGGGGCGCAGAGGAAGCACTGACTAGAGGCATCTGGGGGAACTGACGGGGCTGCAGGAGGGACGAGGCGGGACTCTGAGAGGAAGGGAGAACCCGCAGCTCGGTCGTGGATGTAAGTCTAAATGTTAGAATTGCAAGATGTCAGCCGGGCCCAGGCTTTGGGAGCTGTCTGTGTGAAGCTGGCATTAAAGCCAGAAACTGGAGGAGAAACCTCATCTTCCGCTTCTGCATTTCTCCCGCGATGCATCTTCCTTCCCGGGGTCCAGAAGCAGCAGCCTCCTGCTCCCAGAAACGAAACCCTCCGAGCCGTCTTGCTCTCCTGAATCCTCAGTGGGATTTAACCTCCCTGGATTCAGTTCTGTGCCCCACAAGGACCCTTCCTGCAATCTGTCCCAGTGAGCGTTCTAGGGAACTCCTCATAGATTCAAATCCTCCTCATCTTCAGGAGCCGCTCCCCCTCGGGGACTGTGAAACCTGGGAAACCCGGTTTTTCCCGAATGATGCAGCTGCTCTCTCTGGGGGAAGGCCGCCTTTCCTCCCGCCCCAGACTGGGAGAAGGAGCAGAGGGAGAGGTCAGCGCTCTCTCCTCTCCCCCTGCACCACTGCTCCTCTCTCCTCCCTCCTATGCTTTTGCATCTGCCACCCTCTTCCTGTCTCCACAACAGTTTTCTCCGGCAGGGCAGCATCTTAACGTGCACATCCAGCTCGGTTTTTCTGCATCTCTCATCCCCGACCACCATCTTTAATGATTTCAAAACCATGCAGATCTGACGAATGTTATGCTCTGTCTGGTTTTGTTTGGGTCCTGGGGATTAACCCAGGGCCTTTGCACTGAGCTACATTCCCAGTCCTTTTATGGAGACAGGGTCTCCCTAATTGGCCAGGCTGGCCTTGAACTTGAGATCCTCCTGCCTCAGCCTCCCGAGGGCTGCGATCACAGGTGTGCGCCACCGCACCCGGGTCCTTCCTTTCTGCTCAATCCTCCACTTGGTAGTCTTTACTGATCCTTTAATCTTTACTCTTTATCCCATTTCCTTTTTCTTTAGTATAATCTCCTCCAGTACAAAATATTTTTAAAGCCTGGCATAGTGGCACACTCAGGAGGCTGAGCCAGGAGGGTCGCCACAAGTTCAAGGCCAGCCTGAACACATAGTGAGACCCTGTCTCCCAAAAAAGGGGTGTATGTATATATATATATATATATTTTTTTTTTCAGTATCTTTTTCTCACTTACTGTCCTTTCATTTTACAAATATATTCCATTCATTTCTCGAAAATGGACCCCCAAACCCTGCCTGCACCTGTCTCCCCTGGAAGTCTACTCATTGCTCACCTCCCCGTGATGGCTCAAGACGTGCGACCCCTTGGCCGACCCTTTTCAGGAACTGGTAGAATTCTCCTCATCTGCCCGCTTCGGGGGCAGAACTCAGGGCTGATTCTTAGTTGCCTTCTGTGCTCACTACGCTGCCTCCTCCTTGACCCCCCCCCCCATTCCTCAACCTGTGCACAGTGATTTCTGTCCCTCTGTTAAACGGAAACTGTCTCTCAAATTTTGTAATCGTCTAGTTCCTAAACCGGAAGGTCCTTTCAACCTTCACCTATCAGACCTCTTATCTTTTTCAGTACTGGGAAATTGAACCTCAGGAGTGCTAAGTTATATCGCTAGTCCCTCCCTACTTTTTGACAGGATCTCACTAAGTTGCCCTGGTTGGCTTCAAACTTACAATCCTCCTGTCTCAGCCTCCCAATGGCTGGGCTGGGAAGCGTGCACAGCTGTGCCTGGCTCCTCAGACCTCTTGGCGGCCCCAGACACAGCCACCCAGTCTTCGCTTGCAGCCCTCGGCCCTGCTCTACTTGCAGGTCTGCTCCCCACCCCTCCTGTACTAGTTTCTCCCCCTTGCTCCCCGAGTGCTGGTCTCCATCGTCTCTCCTGACGGTTCCGTCCTCATGAAGTCTCGGTCTCTCCTGAGGAGGGAGTTTGCCCAGACTGGGGCTCCAGCTGTGCTTGACAGAAATTCCCGCGTGGCCCGCTCCCTCCAACCCAGCAGGCCTGCCCTGAGCTCTTGCTCACTCTAGGAGGTGCAGCTCCATCGTATCTGTAGCTGTTAACTGACATTTGTTTTTGCTACTTGTATGATGTTTGTGTCACTAGGCTGCAAGTTCTATGACAGAGGCTTCTCCATCTATACCCATTGTCTAGCAGTGCTCTGCGCTAATAGGGGCTTAGTACCCATTTACTGGTTGAATTCACATCCTTCTCACCATCTATGCCTTGCCCCCCTGGTTCAGGGCAGCACTACCTTTCCAATCCTCTAGTTCCAGATCTTGGAGTTATCTAAGACTTCTCTTTCTCTATTACATCGCCAGTCACAGGTCATGGCTTTGCATTGCCTCAAAGTTGATAAAATCTGTTCCCTTCTTTAACAACATTGGGGTTACTGGGTCTTGATAATTTGGTTTGTTTGGGTTTTTTTTTTTGGTACCAGGGATCAAACTCAGGACCCTGCACTTGCAAGGCAGGAGGTGGAACCACTGAGCTAAATCCCGGGCCCCATACTGGGACTTGAGTAGAAAGTACACGAGTCCGAGTCAGACGAGTTTATGGTAATTGCTGTGGCCTTAAGCAGGTTACCGCGTGTCTTGTTTTCTCATCTGAACAGATGTTGACAGTGTAGGGGCAGAAAGGCGTAATCCCTTTCCTTGTCCCTCATGAAGGTCATGGCCCACACTCCTGTAGCAAAAGACAAATTCAGAAGAGAAAACCATAACTAACTTATTTAGTCAAAGTTTTATGTGGCAGAGGAGTGTTCAGAAATGAAGACCCAAAGACCAGGGAAAACTTTTTTTTTTTAAGTACTGTAGCCTGGTCTTTGGGCATTTAACTACATTCCAAGCCTCTTTCCCTTTTTTTTTTGGTACCAGGGATCGAATTTGGGCCCTTGTGCTTTTGAGGTAGGCGGTGGAACCATTGAGCTAAATCCTGGTCTCCTTTTTCTGTTGTTTTGAGACAGGGTCTCACTATGTAGCTCTGACCAGCCTTGAGCTCACTGTGCAGCCCAGGCTGGCCTTGAACTCGAAGTGATCCTCCTGCCTCAGCCTCCTGAGTGCTGGGATCACAGGCCTGTGCCCCCACACCCGACCTTCCAAGCCCATTTTTATTTTTATTTTTAAAATTTTGAGACAGTGTCTTGCTAAGTTGCCCAGGCCCAGGCTGGCCTTGAACTTGTGATCTTCCTGCCTTAGCCTCCAGAGTAGCTGGGATTCCAGGTGTGCACCACCACACCCAGCAAAACTGTCCATTTTTATGCTTAGATTTGATGAAGAATGGAGAGGCATGTCCACGTGTGATTAGATGAACAGGGTATGATTAGCTAGTGGACAGACTGAGCGGGAAGACCCGCCAAGGCCTGGGCAGCTTCCTCTCAGTGTGGCATTCCTTCCTGGGGTATGGGGCAGAACTCTCTGGAATGAGTTCTGTGACCTACTTGCTAGCAAAGAATTACATCCCGGCCAGCTCTTACGGGAAAAGGTAGGGAGGGAGGTCAGAGCACTTCTAGGTTTTGTGGTGGGCTTGGTGAAAGAGGAGTTTTAGTTTTCATGGCTTTGAGGAAGAGGAGTTCTGGTTTCTGTGCCTTGCTTTGGAGGAGTAAGGTCGAGGAAGCCAGGTGGACAAGAGGAGCTCAGAGGGAGGCTCTTCTTGGGCCTCTGTCTCCTAATGGCAAAGCCCCCGGCGCGCCGAGGCACAGCACTTTGGGGCACCCTGTCCTGAGCCCCCGGTGGCAGGGCTGCCGAGGGCAGGCAAAGGGCTGTAACACGAGGCAGGCAACTGCACCTGGCTGTGCCTTCTTCTCTCTGACTCTCTCTCCAGGTGGCCCTGGGCTGCCACAGGATAAACCCCAACCTCGGCATTCTGTGGCCCTTTCTTCACCGAGTGCTCTCTCACCTGCTCCCCTCACCCCAGGGCTAGCTCGGCCTGCACACGCCCCATCTTCTGACTTCCCAGCTCTGCTCAAGGTCTACCCTCCAAGCCTTTCCTCCACCTCGCCCCTCCAGATGCTGCCTGTTTGCCAAGCCTGCTCACGACTGTCCCTCCCGGGAGCTGCCTCCCGTGTCCAGCGCGCCCTGTGGTCAGCATGTCTTCAACCAGCCCTCGAGCTACGGTCTGTCCCCTGGTGGGTCACAAACGTGAACCAGGGCTCCAGTGTGTCTTTGGGCTATGGGATGCTTCGCTGACCTGCACTGAACAGACTCCCTCTTGGATTCTTTTTCTAATTTAACCCAAACCTGTCCTTACCACCCACTGCCTGCCTCGCAAGCACAAGGTCCCGAGTTCGATCCCTAGTATCAAAAAACAAACAAACAAAAAGAACCAAACCTGTGCTCACCAATCCCCAGACCCACCCCACCCTCTTCCATCCCACCAGTCTCTCCCCAACCCTTCTCAAACTGGACCCTGATGCATCCTGCACTGAGCCCCAGCTCCTGGCTCAGCTTGAGGGGACGGAGACTGCACACTTCTCCCTCCCCAGAGTTGCACGGCAGGCACTGAGTCAGCCCTTGGGGATCCCTGGGCCCGGCCCCACTGCGGTGGACAGGATGCCTGCTGCCCGGTGCCGGGAGTCAGAGGAAGCCAAGGCCTCTAGGGCTCAGTATTTTTATCAGCCTAGGAAATGAGAGACATACGAGCGGAAATTGTGTGGTCAGAGAAAGTGAACAGCCTTTATCTCAGGGGAACCCCCATGAGGGCTGGGGGCCAGACATCAGGGAGGGGTTGAGAGGAGGGAGGCCCGGGGCCCAGGTATGTGGACTTATCTTGCAGTGGTCTTATGTAACCCTTGCAGAAAGGGAAATGCTGCAGCTACAACCTATGGCCGGTCTCCTGGGTGGAGAAGCAACTGTGGACTCCAGTTTTCTGCTGCTCTCCTCCCAACCCCCACCCAGCTCAGGGACGTGCACCCGAACCCCCCCAACTCCAAGCCCAGGCTCTTTGCATGCCGCTTCCTAAATCTCTGGCCTGTGACAGGAACCGGACGCCTGGGCTGCTCAGCTGGTCTCTCCTCTGAATCACAGCAGCTTCCTCTCAGGTCTTTCTCACCAGACCAACCCCCTCAGCCGACATCAGCCGGGTCCTTGAGGCCTCGGGCCTCTTCCTGACTACAGCCGTCCGCTCGAGGGCCCGGGCCCACCCATGCCCCGGTGGCTTCCCTTTCCCGTCCCCCATCAGCTTCCACTCGCACCGCGGGGAATGCGTGGAGACCCGGGCTCAGGACCCGGCAGTTCCGCTCCGGAAGGTCTCCCCTGTGGACTCAGTCCTGCCCTTTCTCTCTCTGAGCCGGTTGTGCCCAGCGCGATGGCAGCAGGGCTCGGTCTACAGTTCGGAGCTGCTCGCTGAGTTTGAGCAGGGAGCGAGGCAGACGGGTCCCCCTTCTTTCCCACCAGATTCCAGGCCCTCTTTCTCCAGGCCTCACCCGCCAGGCCTGGAGAGGGGACGTCCGCGTGCAAAGGATGAAGCCCAGGCTGGGGATGGGGCAGGTGCACGGAGGCGGAGGCGTCGAGCAGCTCAAGGCAGAGGTGGGCGGAGGGAGCAGTGCCCCGGATCCGGCAGCCCGCGGGTGTGGGCCTCCCACCCTGGGCTTGCCCAAGAGCAGAGAGCCCGGGTTACATAACCGGGCCCTTTCCGCCTCCTTCCCCGCTCCTACTCTTAGCGCCTGAAGCTCCCCTCGCCCACAGGGCGCCCCCCTCGCCCACAGGGCGCCCCCCTCTGTCCCCTGTCCTCCCCCACCCTAGCTGCCCCCCGACTTGGCTCACTCGGTGACTCAGCAAAGGGAAAGCCCTGTGCTGGGGGTGCGAAGCGGGGAGGAGGATGTGGTCCGCCGGGGAGTGGGGTGGCAGGGAAACGGCTGTTCCCCTTTCGCCCCTGTTCGCACCTCTGGGGCGCGGCCTGCGGGGTGGGCAGGACCCGCGCCCACCCTGGTGAGGGTGCCCAGGGCTCCGGGCCCAGGCCCGGCCCGCCAGTGGCGCTGCGCGTTTCGGCGGCCGGGAAGTAGCCGTCTTGGGTGATGAAAGCATAGCAATGGAAAAAGGCAGCGGAGACGGAGACGGAGACGGAGCGGGCCTGGAAGCCGGTCTTATTAGGAGGCGCGGGGTGAGGCGCACAGGCCACCCCGCCCGCCCCTCACTTGAGGGCCTCGGCGTGGCGGTTCAGGGCCTGGGAAAGCGCGGTCACAGTCCCCATCACGCGGCCCAGCTCCCGGGTCTCAATCTGGCTCCGGAACCGCTGCAGGAAGCGGTCAGGGTGCCAGCGGACCTGCTGGACCCTCAGGTACCGCCTCAGGGCCCCCTGCTCCTCCGCCGGGGGCCCCCTGGCCACCAGCGCCGCCGCCATGGCCTCGGGGTCCCCTCCGCCCGGGCAGGGCCAGGGCACGTCCCCGAAGCGCCACAGGCCGCCCCGCGCCGCCCCGGCCGGCTCCGCCCCGCGGTCCCCGCGCGCCCCCTGGGCCCTCCCGGCGCGGCTGTCGCGCAGCTCCCGCTCCTTGGCCCTCGCCCGCTCTCGGAACAGCCGCTGCTCCTCCTCTCGCCGTCGCCGGCTGCGCGTGGCGGCCTCAGTGCGCGCCGGCCTGCAGGCTCCCGCCGCCCGCTGCTGCTTCAGGGCGTGCTCCCGCGCCAGGCGGTCCGACCAGGCCGAGAAGGACTCGGGCTCCTGGGCCTGGCGCGCGGCGTCGTCTGCTGGGGCGGTGGGAAGACGGGGCGTGAGGCGGGCCGCAGAGGAGCCCAGCGTGGGGCGCCGCGCCGGGCAGAGGAGCAGGGGCGCGGCCGCGCCGGCCACGGGGTCCTCACCTTCAAGCCGCCCGATGACCTCCTGCCACTCGTCCTCCAGTTCGCCCTGTAGCTTCTGCCTCCACTCCCGCTCCCTGGAAGCCTCATCGTCGTCCTCCTCTTCAGCAGAGTCCCAGGGGGGTCCCCAGCCCAGAATCTGCCCCGGGGTCTCCCCATCTTTGTTCTTTATTCCCATGGCGGAGGGACAGCGACTCAGCAGCGGCAGGAAGAAGTCTGTGTACGCTGTGGGAGGGAGAGCAGGGGCCGAGGTGAGCTGGGCCTCCACGTCCTGGCGCCAGGGCCGCCATCCTGAGTTCCCTGGTCTTCCCTGAGGAAGGGCGCCCAGCCACCCGGGAGGCCGAGGAGGGCCGTGAGTTCGAGGCCTGCCCGGGCAACTCCGTGAGACCTTGTCTCAAAGTAGGAAACAAAAAGGGCTGGGCAGGTAACTCAGTGGGAGGCCCTGGGCTCAGTCTGCAGCACCACAGAAGGGGGCTTCACATGGTACACAAAATGATCACCCGACAAGTGTTTACTGATGGTTTCTATGCATGAGGAGTGGAGTAGTTTAAAACCTGACTCATGTCCTCACCGACCATTTTAGTATTCCCTCAGTTCTGCAGTGCAAAATGACATTTTCTGGCCCTGTCTCCAGCCACCTAGGATGATGTCAAAATCCTGTTTTAGGGCCAGGGATTTAGCTCAGTGGTTTTGCCGCCTGCTGCGCAAGCGCAAGGACCCAAGTTCAATCCCCGGTACCAAAAAAAAAAAAATCCTGTTTTCCACTTCTGGGTTAAAAATATTGTCACTAACACCCCTTTTTGAGTTTTTCATCCAAGACTATACATCAGACTAGAAAAAGATCTGAATACTCTGTATTCATATACATATATAAGGATATTTTCTATCACTTTTTAATCCGCTGGGTAAGAGAAACATTTCCAGGGGAATTTCTGCCAGCCAGGCTTATATAGGATGATGGAGGTGGGGAGGGGTACAGAAGGTCAGCAATGAGTCTGTGGCCAGCAGCAGAGCAAGCTCTCTTCAGATGACTGCTCACTGAGGCAAGGCTGGAGGGCAAGCTAGAGGCCTCCCTCAGGAGCTGGGAGAAAACAGGAGAGGAACTGACCTTCTGGGTACCCTTCTGCCTGAACTCTGACCTCCTCTGAATGGTCCAGGGCGAGCTGAGGCCGCCCACTACCTCTTTCACCTGGGGGACGGAGGGAGGTGAGTGAGGCAGCCTCTCTTCCTGGGGATCTACTTTCTCTCCCGAGGGAGAGGAAACAGGCCGAAGTCATGAAACCTTTGGTTGGTGGTGTTGGAAAGTCCTGCTTACCTGGCAGTGGGATGGCACCGGGGAGGTGCTGACCTGTCACTGCCAGGAAGGCAGGAAGACAGAATGGGCCCAGCCCAGGCAATCAGGGCCCCACTCCACCCCCAAGATCATGGTGAGGTGACAGGGCACCAAGCCTCAGCACTGCAGCTGGGGCCTGTCTGTCACAAGCCCTCCAACTTGGCCCACCCAGCGAGCGCCCGCTTTATCCTCAACGGCTTGTGGCCAGTAGGGCTATGCAGGTGTGTGCGGGTGTTCAGCCTTGCATGGGAGGTCCCAAAGGCATAGATGGGTCAAAGGAATAAGGCTTCCACCTAGAAAAACATGGTAAGTGAAATATGGTACAGAACATTAAATGGCCACTAAAATTGATGTCTGTGTGTGAAAAATCTGACTGCAAAACTGTATATAAGATCTGATCATAGCAGTTTAAGTAGAAGAGATCAAGTCAGGTGTGGCCCTATGGTACCAGCTATTCAGGAATCTGAGGCAAGAGGATCACTTGAGCCCAGGAGTTCAGGACCTGTCTGAACGACACAGCAAAACCCCGTTTCAAGAACAAAAATCAAAAAAGAAAAAGAAAAAGGAAAAGACCAAATCCAGTGGTTGAACAAAAATAAACTGGAAAAACTCTAGTCTTTAGGTGGTGGGACTCTAGGTGGCTTTTTCATCTCAATTTTATTTAATTGATACTTTAACATGATAGTGATATGACTAAGTTGAAATTTTCTTTCCTTTTTAAGGAAAGAATAATTTCTAATATTAGCAGCTTTCTGTGGCCCATTCCAGTCATGTCTTGGTATACGTAAATGCACACATATGACAAATTTACTCAGATACGTGGTCATACTGCTACTGCACGTATTGTCTAGCAACTCACTTTTCGCATTTATATTTTTCCATGAGAATACACAGCCTACTTCATTCTTCACGCTGACTGTGTAGTGTTCCACCGTGTGGGCAAAACAAACAGCTCTCCCCACTCCTGACTGACAAATTTTGTTTCCAAACGCCTTCAGTTTCATACACACATCTTTGTGGACTTGTTACAGTATTTGTCTAGGGTAGATTTTCAGAGGTGGAATTTCTGAGTCAAAGAACATATACCAAAAAAACAAAAACCAAAAACCAAAAAGTAATCAAACCAGAACCAAAACCAAAAAAACAACCAAATCAACCATGGTGGCACTTTGAGACTTAGTGAGATCCTGGCTCAAAATAAAAAGTTTAAAAAAGGGGGGAAGGTTGAGATGTAGCTTAATGCAAAGGCCTTGGATTCAATACCTACACGAAAATAAATAAGTAAATAAATAAAGTTCTCCCTCTCTCTCTCTCTGTACTGGGGACTGAGCCCAGGGCCTTTGCATCGAGCTCCGTCCTGTCCTTTTGTTTTTTATTCTGTGACAGGGTCTTGCTCAATTGCCCAAACTGGGCTCAAACCTTCAATCCCTTCCCTCAGCCTCTGAATGCTGGGATTACAGGCATGCGCCACTATCACACCCAGCTCACATCACTTTGAAAACAGAAATAAAACCATCACAGACCTAGACTCAAGCAATCCTCTTGCCTCAGCCTCCTGCGTGGCTGGAAGTACAAGGCATCTGCTGCCACACCCTGCTCTGGAACTTACTTCTGCATCAGGTGTGAGGTAGGCCTCTTATTTTCTCGGGATGAGCAAAGTGTTCCATCATTTATTAAATTTTTCATCCCTCTCTAGTGTTTGATGTTGCTTTTTTGTTGTTGTTTTTGTGGTACCGGGGATTGAACTCGGGACCTTGCGCTTGCAAGGCAGGTGGCAGAACCACTGAGCTAGATCCCTGGCCCCCCTCTCTAGTATTTGAAATGCTACCATTATCATCAATTTACCAGTAAAGATCAACTTTTCCTAATGGTCATTAATATGTGATAATTCATACCAGGAAAAATAAAAATTAATTTTGTGGAAGTTTACTTTGTCTTAGTGATAGAAGTACTTCACTTCCGTAATCTATTCTAAAATCTGAGCTCTACTTTAGAGGGACAGACAGAATAACTGGTAAAAGGGACACCCCCCCCCCCCCACCTAGTGCCGGGGATTAACCTACAGCTCCAGCATGCTAGGCTACTGCTCCGCCACTCACTGAGCTACACCCTCAACTCCAAACACACTTAAAAAAATGTCAGTGTCGGAGCTGGGTGTGGCGGTGCAGGCCTGTAATTCCAGTACTCGGGAAGCTGAGGCAGGAGGATCACTGTGAGCTAAAGGCCAACCTGGATTACACAGCAAGACCCCGACTGAAAAAACCAAAATACAGGGCGGGGGATTTAGCTCAGTGGTTCTGCTGCCTGCCCTGCAAGTGTAAGGACCCGAGTTTGATCCCCGGTACAAAAATAAAGAAATAAATAAACCAAAATACAAACACACAAAAAGGCCAGTGTCATAGCCTGGCATGGTGGCACTGCCTGCAATCCCAGCTACTTAGAAAGCTGGTGTAAGAGGGTTTCTTCAGCCTAGGAGTTCAAGGCCAGGCTGGGCAACATAATGAGACTGTTTCTTTTAAAAGGCCAGTAGCAGAAGCTTATATTGAATGAAGACTGATGGAGGCTCAGCAGAGGAAAAGGCGAGAGTGGAGGGGTGGCCAGACAGGGCTTTGAAGGTGAGGGGGTCTGTGTTGGCCGGAAGGGGACATAACACCGAGCAAATCGAAAATCAGACAAGGAAGGGGCAGGTTTGTGAACGCTGTGCTTAGGGTCATGCAAGACAGCGCCTCGGAGCTGGAGTCACAGGTCTGTGAGCACGGCAGGACGCGGGGTAGGCAGTGGAACAGTGGCACCGGAACCGGATGCTTTGTCACTGTGAAAAACAGGGCACTGCCTACTTCTACCGAGTAATGGGTGGGAAACGCCTAGTGCTGTGTTGGCACAGAAAAGAAGAGCAGGGAAAGTTATGCCAGAAAAAAAGAGGAACAAAACAGAACAGGCTGGCTCTGGGTTTTATTCTTTTTACCAAGAGTATGAAAAAATGACCTCATTTCTCAATGCTGATTCTGGGTCTATGTAGAGAACAGTTATTGTCTGACCAAGGTGTGTTTACTCAGGGGTCTCTGAGAGCTAAGAACACTCATCAGGAGGTGATGGCTTCTAAAGAGAAGTCCCCAAAAGTCCAAAAGGTGGGGTCCCTCCACTAGTCTTACTGGGTGTGAAAACCCAGCCCGTCCTCTCTGGCACGACTGGTGCATCCTTCAGACCTAACCTGGGCGCAGGGGGAAACCTCTTGGCAGATATTCTGGGTCATTTCATTCAGGAAGGCTGTGGAGGGAGGCCCAGGAGGCTTCTCAACCCGGGAGTTAGGGGCCCCCTGGTGGTGGCCTAGCAGGGGCCAAGGTGAAGAAGGCCTGAGCAGACAGCAGGGCCGGGAGTGAAGAGGCCCCAGGGAAGGTCCCCTCTGAGATCTAAGGACCTCTCAGTGCCAGAGGACAAGTTCCTGAACCTGCTGGGCGCCCGGTCTTTCTCGGGGTGCTCTGCTCTGTCCCATCTTACATCGGCCAGCCAGTCAGATACCTGCACTCAGTAAACTTCTTTGTTTTTAGGTAAAAAAAAAAAAATCCAAATACACCAGCCCAGCTCACATATGCTGGACAGAATTAAAAGGAGATTTCTGACTATATCAGGAGGTTTTGGGAAGGCGGGGTGCCTGCATATACTGGGGGGATGGGGATGGGCAGACGGCAGATCAGACTGAGTTAGTGTTGTTCACCCCAACCTAAAGGTTTTGTTCTCATGTTCTTCCTCCACAAGGAAATCTCTACATAGGAAAGGGGTTTCACCGTTGAGTTTGATAAGAAGGGCTATACCTCTGCAGAGCCGCTTCCCTGCAATATCAACAGGTTCCATGTCTGTGTCCCTCAAGGCCAAAGGTTTTTCAGAACTCAAGAGTTTGTGGGGTTTGATTGAGTTGATCTATAAGTACCTACTGTAAAGATTAGGCCCCCAGGAGGGCCTGGGCAGCCCTAGTAAGCAAACTCACAAATGTTTCTGGTGTGAAATGTCTGAATATTGACCTCAGTAAGATAAAAACAAGTCATGGATAGTCTCATGTTAGTTTAGGTTAGGTTTTTGTCACCAAGTGAGTTTTGGTGGCAGACTGATGAAAACTGATTCTGACTTGTTTTAAGTTTCAGAACTGTGCATAAGGGAGTTTGGTCCTGTTGATCATGACAGGAATGACAATCAACAGGATCCACTGAGTGCTCAACGCGTCCAAGTGTTCTAATCATGTACTGTGTCAGGTGATCTCCAAACATACCTGTCAAAGCATGGGCACTTTGAACACGTGCAATTCTATGATGTGCAACATAAGACAATGGAGTCACAATCTAAACCAAGAGCACAGCTAAGCTAGCTAGCTACGCTGCCGGGGATACAATCTCTGTTCTATCCTCACACAGCCGTGTAACTCTAGCAAATGACTCAACTTCTCTGTGCCCAGTTCCTCACTGGGAAATGGGGTAAATGTCAGTGACTCTCCTCACAGAGTTGTTGGAAGGATTAGATGGGTTACCTGGTGAAAAGTGCCTGGCACACAGCAAATGTTGTTATTACTTTAGTCTTACACATGGGCTAACTAAGCCTCAGGAAAGTTCAACAACTTAATACACAGCTATTAGGTGTGGAGCTGGGATTTGAACTCAGGGAATCCTACTGCAGAGCCCACCTTCGATGATATGTGTTGTGCTATAGGCAAACAACCAATCAAGAAATAAAGTAGCTACTAATGTAGAGAGAGATGAAATTTAAAGACTAGTTGCTGTTTGGGGAACATTGGGCTCTTCAGACAATGCTATTTCAGTAATGTCAAAGTATCACAGGCAGCTAAGTTAGATAGAAACTAATATACTGTCAGAGAGGGTCTGGGCTCTCATGAGAGTGAGCACAAAAATAAAGACATCAGAATTGTGGCTGGAGGCGTATCTGAAGAAAGCCAGGCCTCAAGATAGAGATGCAATGGCCAGGCCCCACGCCTCCCTAAGGGATAAACAAAAGGCAACTTGAGAGTATGCTGTAATCAGCACCACGGGCTGCAAAGTCCAGATAGGCATCAGCTGCCCAGGTGGGTGACAGAGCATCCAGACCTGGCCCTTCCCAAAATGCTTTTGTTCTTTCCATGTATCCTTGCTCTGTGACTTGTTTCCCTGGATTGGATTAGCTCAGCAGCTACACTTGTAATCATTGGTTGACAGCAGTTTGATCCACGTTGTACCCACACTGTGACTTTGCTGTATAAATTACCTCTGATAAATCACCTCTGTATAAATTACCTCTGATGGTCTCATTTGGGAACCCCTCCTGAAAATCCAGGAGCTATTCTTCTCCCCTTATTTCCAATAAAACTCTCCTAATTTCTTCCTTTGGCTCACGACTTCGTTCCTTTACATCATGGGACCACGAACTTGGCACATTTGACATCTAACAGGTGGACAGTTACATTTCTGGGCTGGGGATTCAGCCCAGTGGCACCATGCTTGTCTCCCTGTCTCACAAGCACAAGGTCCTGAGTTCGATCCCCAGTACCAAACAAACAAACAAAAAAAGAAAGTTATATTTCTCCTGTATCAAAGGCACAAATGACAGCCACATGCCAACTGGTCAACTAACTCCCTAGATCCCACAGACCAAATAACTAGCCTATTTCTCAACCATTTTCATTTCAGATCTAATCAGCTGGCTGCTCATGACCTTGTTCCTCGCTGGCAAACTCACCGTCAGGGCCCTGGCGTGCAGCGGCGTGCAGAGCAGTGTCCCCATGGCGGTCCTGGTGGGCAGGGTCAGCCCCGAGACGAAGCAGCAGGCACAAGGCAGGGGCATCGTGGCGGGCACAGGCACGGTGCAGTGGTGGCGGCTGCCCAGCATCCACATCAAGGCCAGGGTGTCGCTGGAGGAGGGCCTGGGCCCGGACCAGGCGTCCAGAAGACAAGTAACGGCGGAAGCGACGCTCTCTGCGCTGGCGGCGGGAAGCAGAGGCCATGGAACTCTTGGGCTAGGGAAGGAAAAAGGAGACAGCATTCAGGCTTGGCTGGTCCCTCCCCTTCACCTCAGGCATTCTCTCCTCGTCCTCACAGTAGCCTTTCTCCAGCGAAAGATGAGGCCCATCCCAACGCGCCTCCTTTACCAGACGATAGGGTTGAAAACATTTTTGAATGGCTCTGGAGTCACAGATTTGTTAAGTGTAAATTTTGAGAAAAGGATTTACATAGTTGCTTTAAGGCTCAAGAGCCCAGGTAAATTTTTAATAATGGACTTTTGGGAAAAAAAGTAATAGGACCTGATGGAGAAGATTTTCAGCAGCAGAAATCTGAATTTTAAAAAGTCACAATTTCAAATAACGATCTAGAAATTGAATATAATGTACCCGGGAGACAGATGTAGAGGCTTCTCCCTCTGGGACCTGGGGGGAGGGGTTACTCATCAGACCTGCACCCCCGCCCCCCCAGTACCCCCACAGCCCTAGGCCCCAAGCCTGAGTTTAGACGCTCGGACGAGGGAGGTGGGGAGGGCGGAGACACTCCAGGCTGGCGGAAATGCGCAAACAGAGACGCAAATTTAGGGCGGAAATGAACTGTAGGCGCATGACAGGATGTTGTTCCGCCCCGACCGGTTGGTTTCTTGATTAGGCCTCCGGGAAGAAACCAAGGAATTTGAAATATAGGGTCCGCCTGAAATAGGAAGACGGGAGGAGAGGCAGGGGAGCAAAAGGGAGGGGAGAAAGGAGGGTTTTTTGTTTTTTATTTTGTGGTTTGTCCAGGTCTTTCCTAACTAAGAGGAGAGACGGGAAATGGTTCAGTGACATGCGGGTGAAGAGAAAGAGAAATCAGGGAGGTTAAAGACAGGATAAAAATCAGAATGAAAATGGAAAATCAAAACTTCAGCAAGGCCAAGAATAAGGAGAGATGAAAAAAAGGAAGAGCACAGAGAGGGAAGTGTAGTAAAAGAAACGCAGGGCAGGGCACGCAAGATGTATGAAGAGCTCTGAACTTGGGAAACATGTAGAATAAGAAGTAGATGGAAGAGAGGTAAAACAGAGGGAAGAATTAAGAGAAGCCTACTGTAGCAGGGTGTGGTGGCACACGCCTGTGATCCCAGCAATCAGGAGGCTGAGGCAGGAGGATTGCCACGAGTTTGAGGCCAGCCTGGGCTACATAATGAGTTTGAGGCCAACCTGAACTGCATAGCGAGACCAAGTCTCAAAAACAAATGAAAAAACAAAAAAAGAGAAGCCTAGTGTAAATTCCTACACCTTCTGAGTGCTGGAAGTTCAGAGGTGCTCCTGTCAGTAGCCAGGCCCTCACAGGGCTTACAGTCCGCTGTGGGCTGAGGCAGGGGTTTGTTAAAGCTGTCAAGAATACGGGGCTACTTTGAGAGATAACAAGTGAAGTTTAGGAGAGAGCAAAACTGATTACTGTGCTTGAATAAAAATATGTCCAACGTATCCAAATACAGGACTAGTTCCCTGTACCCAACAGAGGCATATTTGTCGATTTCTTATTTCTGTATAGAAGGGGATATGTACATGAACTACCAAAATACAGTGTGAAAGTCGGCCTAACAAATTATGCTGCAGCCATTGTACTGGCCTGCTGCTGGCCCACAAGCTTCTCAAGGGTTTGGCATGGACAAGATCATGAAGCCCAGGTGGAGGTGATTGGAGGTGGAATAACGTGGGAAGCACTGATGGTCAACCTGGCACCTTTGTCTGCTATTTGGATGCTGGCCTTGCCAGACGCACCACTGGCAGTAAAGTTTTTGGAGCCCTGAAGGGTGCTGTAGATGGAGGTTTGTCACTCCCTCCCAGTACCAGATGGTTCCCTGATTATGATTATTATTATTTTTTGGTGCCAGGGTTCGAACTTGGGACTTTGCGCTTTCGAGGCAGGCACTGGAACCACTGAGCTAAATCCCCGGCCCTCCTGATTATGATTCTGAAAGCAAGGAGATTGGTGCGGAAGTAATTAGAAGCACATCATGAGTCAAAACATCACAGATTATACGTGTTACTTAATGGAAAAAGATGAAGACACTTAAGGGAACAACTCTCAGTACAGAAAGAACAGTGTAGGGGGCCAGGGATTTAGCTCAGTGGTTCTGCCGCCTGCCTCGAAAGCACAAAGTCCCGAGTTCGATCCCTGGTACAAAAAATAAAAATCAAAACAAAAAAGCCCAGTGTAACTGCAGAGGAGATATATAAGAAAGCTCATTCTGCTGTGCGACAGAATCCAGTCTATGAAGAGAAGCTGAAGAAAGAAGTTAAACAGATGGGGGCCGGGGATTTAGCTCAGTGGTTCAGGCGCCTGCCGTGCAAGCGCAAGTTCCCGAGTTTGATCCCCGGTACCAAAAAAAAAAAAAAAGAACAAACCAAAATGTCCCTTGCCCAGAAGAAAGATTGAGCAGTTCAAGAGAAGGCAATCTTCCTCAGAGCTCTGCTGAGACTTAAAACAGCAGTTTTCTATGAAGACTTTTCAGATAAGAACCAATAAGGTTATTCATTAAGCAACGAGAGACATGCGGGACAGTGGGTAGTGAGACTTCTATAATTTCAGCATGGGAAGGCTGAGGCAAGGAGATCCTGTGTTTGGGGCCAAACTGGGCTACACAGTGAGATGCTGGAGAGAGGGCGCACCAGCCCAGCATCCTCTTCTCTCTTTTTAGCATGCATCGCATGATGACATTCTTACCTTTTCACCCCATTTCCACTGTGCCTACTATGCGACCACCAAACAAGGTCTTCTACCCAAATACTCCGGTCCGTGTCTCTGCCTCCATCCGCGGAGCTCGGTACCGGAAAGGTCCCTGCCTGCGGCGGTAGCTGGCCGCTTAGAGCCTGGTCTCTGCTGCCCCCATGCGGCCCTTTCGGGTACTGCCTGGGTGGGAGGTGGGCGAGGAGCCCCAGAATAAGAGGTAGGATCCGATTGGGGGAGACACCCGGGGCCGGAGGCTGAGGGAAGAAGAGGGGAGCGCTAAGACCCAGGAGTGGTGAAGGGCCGCAGCCTCGAGCTGGAGGAGGAGGAGGAGGAGGAGGAGAAACAGACGCGGGGTGGGAGCCGTCTGGTACCTTGGTCAGCTGCACAACATCATCGGCCCTAAGGACGGAAATGGCCAGCCAGTCCCAGGGCATCCAGCAGCTCTTGCAAGCTGAGAAGCGGGCAGCGGAGAAGGTGGCAGATGCCAGGAAGAGTAAGTCTCCTCTTTCCTCCTGCAGGAGCCTGGAAAGAAAACTGGGGCTGAGGTTAGCAAACAACTGGTCCTTAGTAAAACCCAAGAGGGAGAGGGCGGCAGCCTGGAGGCTGGTTAGGAGGGAAGAAATAGAGGGTGCTAGAATCCAGCGCCTGCTCTGCCGAGAGAGGCTGGATAACTTGCTGGAAGGGCCTGAGCTCTGCTGTCACCTACCCCCACCCCTCCTCCCTCCAGGGAAGGCCCGGAGGCTGAAGCAGGCAAAGGAGGAGGCGCAGATGGAAGTGGAGCAGTACCGCCGAGAGCGGGAGCAGGAGTTCCAGAGCAAGCAGCAGGCCGTGAGTTGCAGGAAGCTGGGAGGGACCCAGCTGGGTACGGGCTGGGGGTGCCCCACCTTGTGCGGTGTGTACAAGTGACTCAACAAGAAAATACAGTGGCAGAGGCCCAAGGGGGCCCCGGCAGGGACCGCAACATCGGCGAATCTTTGTGACAATGTGTAAGAAAGTCTGGGAGGGTTTTGAGAAAGGGTCTTGCTCTGCAGTTCAGGCTATCCTTGAGTTCACTGTGTGGCCCAGGCTGGCCTTGAACTCATGGCAGTCCTCCTGCCTGGGCATCAAGGACCACAGATGTACACCACCAGGCCCGGCTCAGGGAGGGTTTTTGTTTTGCTTGTTTTGGTTTTGAGACAGGGTCTCCCTGTGTAGTCCAGCCTGCCCTTGAACTTGCTTTTATAGCCCGGGCAGGGTGTAAGCTCGCAATCCCCCTGTTGCAGCTTCTCGAGTGCTGCTATTACAGGCATGTGTTTGGCAAGTCTGTGAATTTTGAAAGAGACACAGCTTGCGGGGCAAGGACAGAATTTTATGGTCATGGGGAATGAGACAGTGGGAATTTTACAGTCTGTTGTAGGGAAAGAGGTTGCCCGTCAGGTCTCAGAGGAAAGGGGATTATTGACCTCTTTGGTATCTGGATATTTCTGTGGGATGGAGATAGTTTCTAGAAAGGCTTTTCTTCGTGGTCTTGCTCAGGACGCTTTGCGCCCCAAGCCAGGACACTTCTTTCTCTGTTTCTGCGTTTCCCTTTTCTCCTTCACCTCTTTCCCCATCCTCTAGGCCATGGGCTCCCAGGGGAACTTGTCAGCGGAAGTGGAGCAGGCTACGTGGCGCCAGGTACAGGGCATGCAGAGCTCCCAGCAGAGGAACCGGGAGCGCGTCCTGGCCCAGCTTCTTGGCATGGTCTGCGATGTAAGGCCCCAGCTGCACCCCAACTACCGGATCACTGCCTAGGATCCAGTACAGTGTCTGACTCCTCATGCAAGTTTGCTCCCTTAAAGAAGTCTCCCTAGGGCTGGGGATTTAGCTCAGTGGTTTTGCCACCTGCTGTGCAAGCGCAAGGACCGGAGTTTGATCCCCGGTACCAAAAAAAAAAAAAAAGAAGTCTCCCAAACCTATATGACTTCCCTTGCCTGGCACGTACAAGGCCCTGCGTTCAGTTCTCAGTCCTGAAAAATTCATTTCCCAGCGTAATCTTTCTCTCGTTTCCATTCTGTAGAAATGCTAGGAAGCAGGATCTAATAGGCCCCTGTGAAATTTATAAATAGCCTGGTCACACTTGGATCTCTTTGTTCTTTAACCCTTACTGGGCCAAGTTACCCACACCTAACACTTCTGTAAACTTGTAGCATGGAGAAGTGGGGATGTGGAAAGGTCCTGACTTCAGAGTCTGGAAGATTCAGGTTTCTTTCCTAACCCTGCCACTCGCTGGCTGAGCAACTAGGGCAAGCTACCCAACTGGGAGCCTCAGTGTTCTCCGTTGTGAAACTGGAACAATGCCCACCTGGTGAGGCTGTGCAGTGGTTGGGAATTGTTCTGTAAGGAGCTTATCGTGGTTCCTGGGAGTAGTTGGGATTCAAGCAATGGGAAGCCCAGATATCATTACCACCCTCTGCCCACCTGCCAAAACCTAATTACTGGTGTTTCCTGATTTTTCTCAGAGGTGCTCCAGTTTTGTTCACTGTGTGACCCCAGTATTTCTCAGAAGAGTTCGTTCTTCCCACCTCTTTTGCCCAGAGACCTTATGACCCCTGGAAAGATGAAATGATGACCGCATGTGGTCCCTTTATTCCGGTTCCAGGCAGATATTGCACCTCTTACCTTCTCTTTTTCTCTCTTAAGCGGGCCTTTATTGGGTTTCCTTATTTTCTATCTCCCCTGAAAACCATCAGCTGCTCACTGGTCTCTGAATCTGAAGTGATGCTGTGTCCCCCATGCGCATGGCCTTCCTTTCTGTATTCTCAACACATTGCTTTCCCTGTGTAACAATAAAGAGCTGTCAATAAAATAATTGAGCAAATCAATCGGTGAGTCCAAGCATCCTCTTTTTGCCTCACCATTTCTCATTTTCACTCATTCTCGTGCTGGTGTTTTTTTTTTTTTTTGGTACCAGGGATTGAACTCGGGTCCTTGGGCTTGTGCAGCAGGTGACAAAACCACTGAGCTAAATCCCTGGCCTTCTCGTGCTGTTTATATATTCTCTAAACACCACAAAGGACTATCCTTCAAAATTCATTGGAGATCCAGCACCTGCCTTGCAAGCTCAAGGTTCTGAGTTCGATCCCCGGTACCAAATAAAGCAAAAACAAATTCATTGGAGAAAACAAAAGCAAATAACACCTTACTGTTTTTCTCAAGTGAGAAACGTGTGGTTGCTTGTTTGGGAACCTGAGGACTACTGTCTTAGTTACTTTTCTCATTCCTGAGACAAAATACCCAACACCCAAAGTTAAAGGAGGAAAGGTTTATTGTAGTTCAGTTTGTAGAGGTTTCAGTCCATAGTCGGCTGGCTCCAAGGCAGGGTGGCACAGGAGAGGGGCGTCACAGAGGAGAAACAGTTCACGGGAAAGCAGGGCAGGCAGAAGACAGCAAGCAGCAAGCACTGGCAGCAGACCTCTTTCTGTCCCTTATATTCCATCCAGGCTGTCTTTAGGGCAGGTAGCACTCACACACAGGGTGGGCATCTTTAATCCCACCATCCTACCATTAATTCCAGCATCACACACCCCAGATCAAGCCACCTCAAAAAAGCTTCACCTATGACCATATGAGGCTTGGAGGGGGGGAATCTAGATACAAGCTGATATAACTACAAATGGCAAAATTTTTTAAAATGCCAAACAAGCACTCTGCTCTGTTTTGTTTTGCTTTCTAGTACTTGAAGGTTGACATTATGTTCTCTTCCCTGTTATATAAACTGTGGGGACAAAGCTGTCCACTGCTTGTCCCTAGATCCTAGGATAGCGCTTAGCATAGGTTAGGCAGCCTATAAGTACTGTGGAATAACTTATGTGATATGTAGAGTTGGGAAAATTGTTCTTTTATGACTGCATCCTTGGGTCAGTTATTTCTCTTCACCACCAAAGACAGCTTGCTTTCGCAGAGACTTGAACCAAGAAGGTAATCCATAGTGTATTTATTAGCCAGATTCTCTAAGCAGGGAGGCAATACAGAATCAAAATGTTTTGTTGTTTTGTTTTTTTGCGGTACCAGGGATTGAACTCAGGGCCTGGCCCTTGCGAGGCAGGCGCGGTACCACTGAGCTAAATCCCCAGCCCCAGAATCAAGTGTTTACCCCCTGACTCACTTTACTAGTTGTATTGCTTTGGACATGTTATTTTACTTCTCCAAATCTATTTGCTTGTCTAAAAAATGGAAACAATGGTTAAATGATTAAGTGTGCTAACAGGGAAAGGCCAAATGCCTGTCAGGTTTAAGCAGCACATCCGACTTCTGTAGCATCTCAAAAGAGGGGGATGTCAAATGTTTCACTCAAGAAAAAAAAAACCCAGGGCCGAGGATTTGGCTCAGCGGTTCCACCATCCGCCTCACAAGCACAAGGACCCGAGTTCGATCCCTGGCACCGGAAAATCAATCAATCAATCAATCAATCAATCAATCAATCCAGGACTGTTGGAGCAGGGCTAAAGAACATGTGGCTCCAATTAACAGTATTTATGGAGGGCCGGGGATTTAGCTCAGTGGTTCCAGCTCTTGCTGCACAAGCGCACGGCCCCCAGTTCGATCCCCGGTACCAAAAAAACAACAACAACAACCCACAAAACAATATTTTTGAAAAGCTGTGCAATCTTCAAGCCTTATCACTTAGTTTTAACACTTGAGGCAGCATCTAGACGCTGTTTCCCACTCAGATTCACGTTCCTCATAGCCCATGCTCATCATCCTACGGGCCAACTTAATTTTGAGCAAATGCTGCTGGGCGGGACTCCTAAGCGAACCCCACTCCAGTTTCCAGGCACCTGCCTACTCCGATCTCTCAACTGGAGCCAGACGATTCTCTGTGCATGCCCAGCGGTCCTCAGGTCACCTTGACTACCGAGACGAGGCCCCCGTGGGAACTCGCTGGTTCTCTCTCCTAGCCTGTTTTTTGGCGCCCCCACGGAGGGGTGCCCAGAGAGGACACCTGCGGGGCAGAAACCTAAATGAAGAAGTGAGCGGAGTGGAAAAGAGAAGGACAAGAAACACATTATCACATAAGGTTTGTCACCTTTCTGTCTGTTGTTACTGGAAGTAGCGGAGGAGTTAGAGGTGGCTTTAAAATTTTTTTCTGACAGGCATTATCCAAAGGAAACCCCGGGGCGCGGGGACTACAGACTCGCCGAAGGACCGCTTTCGGGCAACCTGCGCTTGCGCCCTGGCAGGCGAGAAGGCGAGAGGCCGGGGGTAGAGCAAAGCCTGGAACCGGAAGTGAAGGCCGCTTCCCTCCTTCGTCGCTGTTGCTGCCGCCATACGCGTTTGCCCTGCTCAGGTAAGCTTTGGCCTTCTCTGCCATCCGCCTCCATCTGTGGTTCTCCTTGGTCATCCTGCCACATGGGTTCCTGATATCCCTTGCACAGGCCATAGTCTGGTCGCTGGGGTTTAGTTAGGTAGTTATTTTCATTGTTTTCATCCTTTTCTAGAGCAAAGAGTTCTGGGGGGGAAGCGAGGAAGAAAGGGGGACAAGACCAAGATGGTGGCATCAGCGCCATTGTGTTCCCTTTGCTCCCGGCTCTTTGAGTGGGTCACTCGTTTACCCGAGGCCCCAGCGGCGACGAGAGGCGGCGCTAGATGTCCTCGGGTCCTGGGTATTTGTGGAGGGCGGGGCTCCTCGCCGTCCCCGGGGTCCGCTCCAGGGCGCAGCTGGGGTGAGGAAGAGGAGCTGCCTGTGGGGCCAGCCGGACCTCGCTCACCCCGATTTACCCGCTCTTGCTGAAACTGTTTCTAGATGTTTCCGAGAGGTGTCATTGTTGCTCGAGAAGATAATTGTTATCACAGTGGGAGCCCAAGAGTAATGTGAGGCCACTTTTGTGAAGAGCTGGAACGGGGATACTTAGTGTAACTGTGCCTGCTTGTTACACTTTCTCTTCACTCTGACTCAGTTTTTATAGTATACTTTGTTACTAGTTTTTGCCGTGCTGAGCGCTGAATCTAGGCCCCCGCGCGTACCCGGCGAGCCTTGCACCGAGCCGTCCTCCCAGACCCCCTTTGTTTTTTGTTTTGCCACTGAGCCATTTCTTACTGCGGCTCCCTACTATGGATTGCACAGGATTTCTTAAGCTACGGAAGGCGGGTACTGAGGAGGGAGGTGGAGAGCTGTGGGAGGTGAGTGGCAGCCACATGATGCTTTCATTTTGAGGAGTGAGCGCTTTGCGCAGTGCTGACCTTAATCTATCACCCTTGACTGATGGCTGCTCTGTTAGGGACCAGCACTGAAGTGCCAGGGAAAGCACAGGAGCTTCCTTTGAGGCTGTTAAAGAACGTGGCATTTCCATTTTCACCTCTCCTAAGTCCTTGATCTTGTTCACACTTTCGTGATGTTCTTTTTTTCACTGTTGCTGTGTACAAATTAAGTGTTTTTACAGTGTCTTCACTGGTTTCTGGTTTCTGCTACTGTGAGCCAAAATCTTGCTGGGAAACCATGTCCTCTGAAGCCGCTTTCTACGTTTTTCTATTCCGTTTGCTTTTTATTTGTACGTTTTGTATCTCTTTGTAACTTTTCTTTCAGGTATCAAGGGCTTGTAGTTTAGGGAAAGTAGGAAGAGTGTGGGAATGGAAAAGTGATGAAAATCTGCTCATGACTGACATGTTCTGTTCTGTTCTGTTTGTTTTGTTTTGTTTTCCTAGCTCTTCTGTCAGAAGTGTTTTCCTTTTCCTTTGCTTTCCTCGAGCCCTTCCTCTTCCTCCTTGTTTCCATCTGTTCTGGGAGAGCTCTTCCAAGATCCCTCCCCTTCTCCCTCTGCCGGCCCAGTTATGGCAGAGAATGATGTGGACAATGAGCTCTTGGACTATGAAGATGACGAGGTGGAGACAGCGGCTGGGGCAGAGGGGGCTGAGGCCCCTGCCAAGAAGGATGTCAAGGGCTCCTATGTCTCCATCCACAGCTCTGGCTTCCGTGACTTTCTGCTCAAGCCAGAGTTGCTCCGCGCCATCGTTGACTGTGGCTTTGAGCATCCCTCAGAAGGTAAGTTTTCTGCTATGCAGGAGTACTCGTTAGGCTCTTCAGGGCATACACGAAAGAGATGGTTCTTCAGGTGGCAAAGATTTCTATTTAGAATAGAGTAGGACGTAAGTACCAAAAACTGTCTGAACAACAGAAGAGGCTTACGTAGTCTTGTCTTTCACGATGGCACAAAAGTGCTGGTGATCCAGAAACAACTTAGAAGACTGCTGTTGTGCCTGGCTTTTCTTCTTTTTATTTTATTTATTTATTTATTTATTTATTTTTGGTGCCAGAGATTGAACTTGGGTCCTTGCGCTTGTACAGCAGGCGGTGAAACCACTGAGCTAAATCCCCAGGCCTTTTCTTCTTTTTAACTTTGTCATTTTGGCTGTTAAGTTTCCATTAAGGCCCTAGTCAAGCCTTTAGTTTCCCTCTTTTGGGCCAGGCCAGCTCTGGTCTCTGGAAACCTTTTTGACTGGTCTGAAGACGGCTGGCTTTTGGGTCAGGTACCAAGTGCTTCATTTTGTTCAAGGTTGCAGGGTTACGTGACCCAAAGCATGGCAACCTAAGTAGGAGAGATGGCCTGTGGCAGGCATTCAGATATCATGGATTGTTACAGTTTAAGAAAAATAAGGACAGAGCCAGGAGCACTGCAGGTGAGCTGCTGGGAGGTGCAGGAGGGCCGTTAGCAGCGCTGGGGAGGACGGACCTTGAGGAAGTGAGAGCACGAAGGAGCTAGGAGGGTTTGATCGTGGGATTAACGTGGTTAGGGGAGAGAGAGGAACAAAGGGCCTGAAAGTTTGCAAGAGCCAGGTGAATACTTGGAGACCTGAGTGGGAAGAAATGGGTGTGGTATGGTGAGAAAGGTGAAGTTATCTGGAGATAGGTCTTAACTTTCTGCTTGCTTGCTGCTTGCTTCTTTCTTACAGTCCAGCATGAGTGCATCCCTCAGGCCATTCTAGGAATGGACGTCCTGTGTCAGGCCAAATCAGGCATGGGAAAGACAGCAGTGTTTGTCTTGGCCACACTGCAGCAGCTGGAGCCAGTTACCGGACAGGTATGTTTGAGGAGAGTCGGGAGGGTGTTTTGGGTAGGACCATATGGGAAGGGTTTTAGAGTTCCGAGTGCTTAACTGCTCGCTCAGGTGACTAGTGTCACCCTCGACAGCTAGGAGGAACATACTGTATTAAGCACTCAGCTGAAGGCATTTATGATCTGCCTGGTATGCTTTTGGGGCAATCACTTCCCTAGAGGGAGCAACGAAGGTGTGTACTTTCTGTGTGATTATCTCCACCTGCTTTCCTCCCAAGGTTTCTGTGCTGGTGATGTGTCACACCAGGGAGTTGGCTTTTCAGATCAGCAAGGAGTATGAGCGCTTCTCCAAATACATGCCCAATGTCAAGGTGAGCCAGGCTGAAGGAACTGAGAGAGGGAGGGTGTGGGGAGTTGCAGGGCCCGGGAACTTCATGTTAAACACTTGTGTGAGCACCTCAGCACACATGTAACTCACAGTAGGTCCTGCAGACTTAGTGTGTGGCAGAGATTGTATTGAAATGTAGGGCTCTTTTGGTTTACGATCTCAGATGCTAGCTATAGTTTAATTTTGGAAAAGCTTAGTTTGCCTTGGCTTCACACAGTGTAAACACACCTGTGTTTCATGAGACTATGTGATGGGGCTCTGCTGATCCTTAGTAGACCACTCTTTTACTGCTTTTCTTTTTTTTTTTTTGGTACTGGGGATCAAACCCAGGACCTTTCGTTTTCGAGGCAGGCACGGTGCCACTGAGCTAAATCCCCAGCCCTGTTACTGCTTCTCTACACTGACTGAAGCAGAGTTTTGAGAGTTTTGGGGTGTGGAGCAAGAGAAAGCTGGAAGCTCCGAAACAGCTCCAGTGTGGTGCTTGGCTTTGAGAGTTGTTTAAAAGGGTGGGAAATAGAAAGCCACCTGGGGGCTGCCACAGAGTTGGTTTGCTTTATATAATCTTGGTATTCTTTTTTTTTTGGTACCAGGGATCCAACTTGGGATCTTGTGCTTTCGAGGCAGGCGCCAGAACCACTGAGCTAAATCCCCGGCCCTAACCTTGGTATTCTTGGTGTGGGTCCCATACCAGTAGGTTCAGCATCATTTGGGAACTTGATGGAAACAGGTTGTGTGGGTCCTGTCCCAGGTCCATGAGTATGGAAACACATAACATAGTAATCCTACACCACTGGAGGTGATAGGCACTGATTTAGGGTTTCCTGTCATCCTGGCTACCGTGAAGAACAGCACTTTTGTTCAAATCATTACAAGTTTTCTATCTATTATTACTTTAAAGGAGCTAGGAACGTTTGAGTCATAGACCTAAACCAAAAATTTCTTAAAAGTCAAAATAGTAGTCATACCTGTTCGTAAGTAACTTACAGTGTCCTACAGTGAAAACATGTGTGTCTCCCCCGCTCCCCACCCTGTTTCACAGAAGGCAATCCCCTAACACGCCCCGCCCCCCAGTTAATGGTGCTGGGGTTTGAACTCTGGCCTTGCACATGCTAGCTGCACTCCCTGTCCTAGGCACTGTTTTTTAATTTGTCAGCTTACAGTACTTTCTGACTTCATGAAACATTAGTTTACACTCTTCTGATATTTTGAAAACTGTGTTAATTCTTTAAATGTGACCTGAAGGCCAAATGTATCTCAAATTGCCAGTCTGTAGATGTAATTTCTATCCTTGCACCAAGCAGTCTTAATCTGTGGGTTGATTCTAAGAGCTGAAAACCAGGAAACCATTTACATTGCTGTGCCTAAGGAGGTGTTTATTGTTGAGTTCATTAGTGAGCAAGGGCTGCGGTCCCCCTCTCCAGGCCCAGTTCAGTCACTGTCATCCCCCTCAGGAGACTTAGTGTCATGATCAAATGGGACTGGGTGCATCTGAGCAGGTAGCTGTAGTCCCAGCCACATGGGAGGCTGAAGCAGGAGATCGCTTGAGCCTAGGAGTTCAAGGCCACCTTGAGAAACATAGATTCTGTTGGGAAAAAAAAAACAAAACCAAAAACAAATATAGAATTCTCATTACTTAACTCATTCCTGCTCAAAATTCCTGACTGGTTGGAGACTGGGCCAGTTCTGCAGAATTCCCATTCTGGATCTGTGTGGTTACTCCCTTAGTGTTTGGCTTGCTCTTCCTCCTAGTATTTCTTATGGGCTGAAGTTTACATTTGAAAGCTTAACTGGTTGAAGTTAAATGTTTTTTGGCAACAATCCTTCGTAGATGATGCTGAACCTCCTAGTTTGCTGCAATTAGGGTCTTGGGCCAGGGATTTAGCTCAGTGGTGTCGCCGCCTGCCTTGTAAGCGCAAGGACCCGATCCCTGGTACCAAAAAAAAAAAAAAAAAAAATTAGGGTCTTGATGGTCCAATCCCTTCGCTGTTTTCCCCTTGAAACTGGAAAGCAGTTTCTGGTGGTGTTTGTCACAGTATTAAGGCTCAAGTCTTTTTTTTTTGGTACCGAGGAACGAACTCAGGACCTTGCACTTTTAAGGCAGGCAGTAGAACCACTGCACTAAATCCCCGGCTTGCTGATCTTACTCTTACAATGAAACCTGGCTGTAAGAGTCGGGAAAGACTGGTTAGGGTAAGACATGAGAACTTCATGCTGGTCCTGACTGCTTCCACTGGCTGTGTGACTGGGAAAAT
This sequence comes from Heterocephalus glaber, assembly GCF_053883595.1. NCBI lineage: Eukaryota > Metazoa > Chordata > Mammalia > Rodentia > Bathyergidae > Heterocephalus > Heterocephalus glaber. The sequence continues at coordinate 856,079 of NW_028258201.1, read as the reverse complement.
CACTTTTGTTTGTTGCCTCAGTATTTGGGCCTGTGTGAGAATTGTCGATGAGGTGATCGTTGACGTCTTCATTCGTTCTGAAGTGCTCCGACAGTTGATTAGCAGAATCATCCTGAAGGAACAGGAGCCGGAGGTGGGGATTTTCTTTCCTTGTGAGACTCTTCCCTGGCCTGCAGGTCGCGGTGTTTTTTGGTGGTCTGTCTATCAAGAAGGACGAGGAGGTGCTGAAGAAGAACTGCCCGCACATCGTCGTGGGGACTCCTGGCCGCATTCTCGCCCTGGCTCGAAATAAGAGCCTCAACCTCAAACATATTAAACACTTCATCCTGGATGAGTGCGACAAGATGCTTGAACAGCTCGGTGAGTGGTGGGCTGGGGAGCGGCCTGGCGGCGCCCCAGGATGCTGGCTGTGCAGGAGCACTTCTGCGCTGGGACGCCTCGTATCTGTCGCCCATGGCTGACGGCCCAGAGCCCCCAAGACCTGCTTTTCCTCTCTTTTTGCTTGTACTTGGGACTGAACCCAGGGCCCCTGATCTTTGATTATCACAGTGTTGATTTTCTTTTGTAATTTCCTGTTCTTCTGGCAGACATGCGTCGGGATGTCCAGGAAATTTTTCGCATGACCCCCCATGAGAAGCAGGTCATGATGTTCAGTGCCACCTTGGGCAAAGAGATTCGTCCAGTCTGCCGCAAGTTCATGCAAGATGTAAATACCCTTCTACCTTCTCTCCCTCCACTCCCCGCCCACAGCCTCCTCCCCCTCCTCGCCCTCTTCCTCCAGACTCCCTTGTCCTTCGAACACCAAGAAGGGGGCCTGTGCCCGTCAGGAGCGATGACTCCCTGAAGAGACAAGAGGCAGAGACAGCTAGCGCCAGGGTCCGTGCGCAGCTAGGGAAACTCCGGAAGACTTGGTCGGGTTAACGTGAGAGCCGGTAGTGTTCGCCTTTTAAATCCCAGCATTTTGAACCTCTTCTCCCTTTGGGGGAGGGCAGATTTCCTGCCCTGCCACCCACCCGTCATCTGCGCAGCCCCTCGCAGCCACGCATCCTCGAGGTGGCGTCGCGTGTACCTCCCTGGGCAGGAGAGCAGAGAGGGACAGACAGACGCAGGGCATGTCCGAAAGAAGACGACCCAGCTCCGATTGCGCCCTCCCACTGCAGGGGCGGGGGCCTCTGGCACCTCGGTCCCCTTCCCCTCCACCTTCCCGCCCACACCTCCTGCACCCGTCGGAGCCTTGGCTGATGAGAGCTGGCGGCAGAGAAGCGGCGCGCGACGAGGGATGCGGACGGCGCTGACAGTGGATGGTGGCAGCGGAGGCCGCAGGAGCCCTGACCAGGAAGCCGAGGACCAAACCAGCCTCTTTTTCTGTTCCCGGTTTTTCCTGAACCTTGTGCTGCGCCCGTGTCTCCCATATGTGTTGGGGGAGGGCTGTCCTAAATGGGGTGGTGGATTTTTTTCTTCTTTAAAAAAGTCATTTTTAAATACTGAGTGGAGAGGGACTAGGCCAGGTAATGTGGAGCAGAACCACATGGAGTTAGGGTAGGGGCTGGGTGGAGCCGTGAGCAGCGGGCTGTGTCCCTCCCCTGCCGACTCCTTCCCTGGGGTGACAGAGTTCTCACCACCTCTGCTTAGGGCCAGAGTTCGATTTGAACTGCGTTTTGGAAAGCCTGGCTGGCTAGTCTGCCTTCCGTGGGCATCTACTTTTCTCCTGTGACACTTACTTCCTGTCTCAGTCCCCCGAGATGGTCCAAAGAGGCCTAGGGAAGTCGGGCTTTGGAGTTGTCTTGTGTCAGTTCCTGGCCTTTTATCCCCCACTCCCACCCTTCAAGGGTGAGTTTTATTTTTAATGGATGCATACGTGCTGCTGTGTTTGCTTTTTGGCACCAGTTACTGTTACTTCTAGGTAAACCTGTAAATGGTTTTACCCTTAGAGACCAGTGTCATCCACACTATTTGCTTGTGCTCTGAGAGCAAGCTGTTACTGATCTCGAGCAATTTTACTTCTCCTAAAAGGCATTTTGACTACAGCCACTGTAGCATTCTGACCTTGAAGACATCCACTTTCAAATGTGCGTTTGGCTGTGTAGTTGAGATGAAATGGAGCATTCCTGGCTCTCCCATGCTCTCGAAGCTGGCTTTGATGGAGGTTTTCTGACCCACGTCCCTGTTTCCCATCGCCCTAGGGTGCTGGGTTGTGGCCTCCCCTTTGTGCATCCTCCCGTTGTTTTCCTTCCTCCACTGCCTCTGTTGAGGTACTGGCCTCTTGGCATTGGGTGGTTTCACTGCCCCGTTATTTTGTGAAGTTCTTTCCCATGAGTTTTCAGTTGGGCAGTCTTAAAACTCAACTCACGGGAAGAACATGAGACCTGATGTGAAGGAGACCACAGTCAAATGGGTATTTTTGGTGGTGGTGGGGTTTTCAGTCTCTCCTCCCCATCCCCTGTGGGGTGTATTGGAGATCAGCTTCCTCCGCCCCCCCAGGTTTAACCCCCCCACTCTGCCCCTCCCATCCCCCACCCCTCCTCCCCCTCAGCCAATGGAGATCTTCGTGGACGATGAGACGAAGTTGACGCTGCACGGGTTGCAGCAGTACTACGTGAAACTGAAGGACAATGAGAAGAACCGGAAGCTCTTTGACCTTCTGGATGTCCTTGAGTTCAACCAGGTCAGTTGTTCCAGGTCCAGTAGGGTGGTGAGCCTTGGACACCTCCAGCTGTAGCAGCAGCCTGCGATTGAGTAATCTTTATTTAGGGAGCCACATATCAGTTGTGTGTTTTTTGGTGCTGGGGATCAGACCTACAGCCTTGTGAATACCAGGCAAGTCCTCTAAAACTGACTGCATTCCCCCTCGGGAGAAATCCCCTTTGTGAGGGGTGGTGTGGAGGCGGAGCCCAGAGCCTTCACGCCAGGCTGCATCCCCAGATCTTTTGGGTTTTACTCGGGCTGGTCTTGAACTTGGGACTCACTTGCCTCAGCCTCCCAGGGTGCTGGGATTACCGCTGTGGGCCACCAGCTGGCTGAGAAATTCTCTTAAATGAGAACATTTATTGGGAACTGAGCATGAGCAGGATGGAAGATGCTGAAATGGATAGACAGTGAAGGGCTCAAGTAAAATAGACCTCAAAAAGTCAAACCCTTGAAAGGTCTTAGCCGGCGTGTAAAAAGCTGTTTCGGTCACTTAGGGCTCTTAGTCTGTGCATTCCTTATCGGAGAAAACGTCCCATCAGTCTCCCTGCTGTGCGGTCTGTTTGCCCTAAGACTGCTTCTGGAGTGGGAGCTAGGGTCCTCAGGGTGAGCGCTGCGGGAAGGAAGAGCAGCCGCCGTCTCGGCAGCCCTGCGTTCTCGTGCTGACGAGTCCATGGGTAGCCCCACCCTTGTCTCCTAGCGTGTCTGGCGATCGCTTACCACTCTGCACGCCGCCTCAGGCCCGCCTGCTAAGGAGAATCAGCCGAGAGAAGGGCTAAGTTATCTAGAGCAGAAGAGGAGTGCGTGACGGAGAATGAGGGACTAAGACCCTTTAGAAGAATAAAACTCCTGACAGCTTCACTGGTAACTTCTCTCTTCCATCACGGACCCGCGCCCGCTCACCACGCCCTCGCAGGTGGTGATCTTTGTGAAGTCCGTGCAGCGGTGCATCGCCCTGGCCCAGCTCCTGGTGGAGCAGAACTTCCCCGCCATCGCCATCCACCGTGGGATGCCCCAGGAAGAGAGGTGTGGGGCGGGGAGTGCGGTTCCGGCGTGGGTGAGGAGCCAGGCAGGCACTCAACCATTTTTCTCATTTCCTTTCTCATAAAGGCTTTCTCGGTATCAGCAGTTTAAAGATTTTCAGCGACGAATTCTTGTGGCTACCAACCTGTTCGGCCGCGGCATGGACATCGAGCGGGTGAACATCGCCTTTAACTATGACATGCCCGAGGACTCCGACACCTACCTGCATCGGGTGAGCCCCGGCCACCCGTCAGTTCCCTGTGTCCTGTCCTCTGGGTGGCTTCCTCTCCTGGGTCCTTCAGTGTGACCCTGTGTCTCCTTCCAGGTGGCCAGAGCAGGCCGGTTTGGCACCAAGGGCTTGGCTATCACGTTTGTGTCGGATGAGAATGATGCCAAGATACTGAACGATGTGCAGGACCGCTTTGAGGTCAATATCAGTGAGCTGCCTGACGAGATAGACATCTCCTCCTACAGTGAGTAGCCGCTCCCCTGCTCAGTCTCCTCATCGTGATGTTTGTCCTGGGTCCCCTGCGCAGGGCGTGGGCGCTCCTGGTCCTAGGGGCCATGTGGGGACCTTCCTTCCTTCTCTTGTCACATGATTTCTCTCTCCACTCCCGAGCCCGTCTCTGAATCCACACAGCACGCAGGTGTCACAGGAACATACCTGTCTCTCCGGAGTTGGGCCTTCCTGTGCTCTGTCGTCACAGTTGTGTTTTCTCTCCAGTTGAACAGACGCGGTAGAGGACGCCCGTCCTAGAATGTGACAGTCTCTGCAGGAGGGGACACTGGGCGTGGGGGTGAAGGAGACGCTGCTGCCACCTGCCCCGGCAGCCCCGACCCGGTCCGAGGCTTGCTCCTTTTGCATCACCACCACTCCTAAACTCCGTTCCTGATTTATCAGCATTTTTTTTTTTTAACAAAACTAAAAATGAAACACAGACGTGTCTGTGGTATCCGTCAAGTGGTCCGTCCTTTATTGTGTGTTTGGTCAGGTGGCTGTGGGCTTGAACCAGGGTAAAATGCAGGGCCGCGTTCCCTGCTGTGGGTCGGCGTCAGAGGGTGTGGACTAAGCTCCTGCTCCTGTTCCTGGCTTTTCCTGTCTTCTCAGTGGCCTGGGCGGGACAGGAGAGGCCAGGCTGTTGCTGGAAGGGCTGGTGGGCAGGGCCCGGGGGCAGCTCAGGCGACTCCTCCTGGGCTCTCAGTGTCTCATTTGTTCCTTCAGCTTCTGCACCCTGAGCACCAGGGCCCGGGCCTCCTCCTGGCCTTCCACCAGGGCCTGGTGCAGCTCGGGCTGCTGCCCCAGCAGTGCCTCCTCGGCGAGGGGCCCCTGGGGAGGGGCCGAGGCCCTTGGGAGCTGTGTAGCCGAGTCTGGTGCTAGGCCCCCACCTACTCCAGAAATTTTTTTGTGGTGCTGGGGATTGAGATCGAAGCCCTGAGGTGTTCTTTTGTTTTTGTTGTGTGCTTCTGAGGCAGTTAGCCTTGCTGAGTTGTCGAGATTTTGGAGGGTTCAGCCCGTGCCCGTGCCCGACCCTTCCCCTTCATCCACCCGTTAGTTTAAGGTTGTCTGTGAAGCCGAGGGAGGGTCGTGTCTCAGGAGGGCACAGGTACACGTCCCTGTAACAGCTCGCTCAAGTGTGTGGGGAAGAGGAGACTGGCTCCCTCCATCCCGGGAGTAACTTAGATGCGGGGGAAGTTCCAGTTGAAGGGCTGGACTGGGACTGTGGGACTGGACCCTGGAGGAACGCGTGCGGGGAGGGTGTGGGGCTGAAGCTCTGGGAACGGCAGGGTGGGGGTACAAAGCCCACGCACCCCTCAGCCTTGGTGCCGCTTACCCTGGGAGGTGACCCCGTTTTCTCTGCGCTTGGACCTGGTCCGTGTTGCCATGCTGGGCTCGGTTCTGGGTGCAGCACCCCCGGCGGGGCTCGGGAGGCGAAGGCGGCAGCAGCGAGTGAGCCAGGGCCGAGGGGGGAGGACCATGGCGCACGAGGCAGGGAACCCACAGCCACCAGGGACTGCCTGCTCCGAGCCTGGCCTCGCCTGCCCAGGCACCCGCCCGCCCCACCTTCCGGCCTGGTCATGCAGAGTGGGAACTTTCCTTCCTGGTGTAAAACATGTTTCTTCCGGTTTAGACGGAACTTTAGGACGCTGGTGTGCAGCCTACCGCCTCGTGCGTCTCTCCTAGCACTGTAGGATGAGGTGGCTGCCTGCAGATGACCTGGCTCTGATGCGCTCCCCAGGGCTCCCTGGGGCTCACCGGGTTCAGTCACTGGGCACGCGTCTGGGGGCCGGCTCCGCGCGGAATGTGATGGAGCCTGCAGAGCTGGTTGGTGGAAGAGCCGGGAGGGGTCCTGACCACATCCACCGCAAGCACCGCTCTCCCTCTTACCTCCCTGACCAGAATGGCCTTGGACTTTGTCGGTTCTGCACGTGCATGCCGTAGGTGTTGCCCCCCTAGTAGGTCTGGGCACCTCTATCACCCGTCGCTGTGGCTCCTGCCCTGACCCCAGCCCAGGTGTCAGGCTTGAAGCGGCGAGCACTTGCCTCACGTCTGCACAGAAGGAAGGCCTGTCCACGTACTTCGTATGTGAGCCTTGTGGACAGATGCCAGTTTCCTGCAGTGTGTTCTGGAGTGTCCTTTGGTGGCTGCAGCCCCAGCCATGACCTGTGGACAGAAGTGACGCAGGATGGGTGCTCTCGGTTTTGGTCACCTGGAAAAGGAAGGCCCTTGGAAAGGCGTGCCGTGCCGCAGAGGCCAGGGTTTCTGGATACTGGACAGGTGGTAGCCAGCTCACAGTCAGCGGGACCCCACTCAGGATTTGCAGGGAAGGTGGCCTTGTCATAGCAGAGGGGGCCGGGAGCCAGGCAGGGAGCCGTCCCTGGGGGTCAGTGCTTATCAGAGTAGGGGCGGAAGTGCCCTTAGATGAGGCCAAAGACCTCGTGTTCTCTGTTGGCTGACTGCTCTCTTCCAGTGGTAAAAGAGCCAACAACCCCTGTAAAAGTTCTAGGGGGAAGGGTGTTCTCACGTCCTTTAGCTACAGGGTTATGTGTAACGCCTGTCTGTACTGCACACATGGCTTCATCGTCCTGAGAAATAAGAGGCTCAAACTACTGTTGCTGCAGGTGTACCATCCGGTCAGTATGAGGCTGAACAACCATAACCAACACTCAAGCTAAACTCACCTCATTTGTAATTAAAAGCAGGATTGGAGATGTTCAGGAAAAAAGTGACAAATCAGACTTCTGCGGGACAATCTAAATGTTGCTCCGATAACAATTCTTCCTGAACAGCAGACATTACAACTATCTGAGTTTTTGTTTTAGGTTGCAAACTTCAGAGTGGACTAACTAACCTCCGGCATTTCATACGCAGTCGGCGATCCTAAACCAGTCTGAATGTTGGCTTTGTTCATCTGTGAAAACTGAAAAAAGTGTTGGGCTCTGGGTCAGTTGAAATTTACTGGCTGAGCTGTGAATCTGATAATCGTGGAAATGGAGATAAACACACCAGGTCACCTAGTTTTGTGTTACTGTGTATGTTTACCTTTTGTTATTTGTGAGTTTTGATAGCATTTTATTTTTTGGTACCGGGGATTGAACCCAGGTCCTTGCGCTTGCGAGGCAGGTGCAGTGCCACTGAGCTGAATCCCTGGCCCTTGATAGTGTTTTAAACAGATGGAATTCTGGCCTGGCCGTTGCAGGGGGGCCTGACTTCAGCCAGGGTCAAAGGGGACTCTGAGAAGCATCGCCCACAGGTCAAGTGGCTGCAGGGCCACCTGAGGCCACTATGCAGGTGGTCCCCACAGTCTTCCCCCTACCCACTGGATTGGCAGGACCGGGGTGTCACCGTGGCCGTCATGTGAAACTCCAGAGAGGGGGACTTAGGGTTAGGGCTCCTCCTTGAGACCCTGGGCTGGAGGCTCAGCAGACTGATCCCAGCTGGAGGGGCTTCCAGCACTACAGCAGCAATGGAACAAGCGACAGGGACTTGGGGTCCACGGTCTCATCCAGGAGACTGAGGCCACCAGTGCACTTGTGTGTCCATCCTGGACCCAGGTGCCAGCTGCGTGGGCTGGAGACATCTCTCTGCCTTGCGGTCACTCAGTGGCCAAGAAACATCCGTGTCCACGAGGTCTTGGGAATCGGGTCAGACCCTGAGCCTGACACGTGGGTGTCACCTCCCTGGTTAGAGTCCCTCACTGGTTAGAGAGACCAAGGTGAGTTGAGGGAGCACGGGGGCACAGCCACTCCGCTCTCGATCCGGCCTGAGCAGGAGGCTGAGCCATGAGGCTGGCAGGGAAGCTACCTGGGCCAGGCCTCACTGGGAGAGGAAGACTGAGCAGCCCTGGACTCGATGTGTGGACGCTGCAGCACAGGTGGGCTTAGGAGGCTTTGTGGCCTCCTTGTCTCCTCCCTGCCACCCGTTCAGCCGGCCCGCAGATGACAACACCCCAGACCATTCCAGGGCGGAACATTGTCCTACCCAGTCCTTGATGGAGCAGCCAGAGGAGCAGTTGCAACTCTGCTCTTTAGGAGGCTCAGGGGACGCTGCAGTGCACTCATCTGACTGGGCCCTGGGGGCTGGGGAGGAGGAAAGTTTGCCCTGTAATCCTAGTGGAAAGTCTGTAAGGCTTTTTCAAAAAGGTACCACCTGCCCTTTGTCTGCCACTGTTCCTTTGCCCAGATGTGGTCTGTTGCTCCTCCAGCCCAGGCAGGTGTTCGCAACTCGGGGCCCTGCACAACTGATCCCTGCCTGACAGTGCATCCCCAGAGGCCACGTGGCTGCCAGGCCTTCTCCCCACCTGTCCTCACGGGCCCTGGCCTGCCACCTGCCATGGCGTCTCCAGCTCCCTTCATCTGCTTGGCTTTGGTGCACAGCCCTTCACGCGCAACAGAAAATAATAGTCTCCTCTGGAAGATAAGATGCATGAAGACAAGGACAGTGAATTTGATTTGGATCTTGATCTTGATCATCTCAGCTATATTTCCAGTGGCCTGAAGTGTTTGTGGTTGCTGATTTAAAATATCTTTTCAGATTAGGTGAATTTCTTGAATTCGATAGACCATTGGATTCTGTTTGTATCCAATCTGCTAATCTGTGTTTTTTAATTGGAGGGTGGAGGAGGCCTTTAATGTTGAGCTATATACTGATATGTGTGGATTATTTACTCTCATTGCATTCTTCCTGTTAGTGACTGCTTTTCCTTTTCCTGTCATTTTTTGTTGTTTATCTATTGAACTTGCTTGGTGTTTTCATTTCATCTGGGGTTTAGCTTTATTGGTTTCATTACTTCTGCCCAGGATATTCTTTTTTGGGGGGCCGAGGGGCTCAGGACCTCGAAGTTGCTAGGCAGGTGCTGTGCTGCTGAGCTACATCCCTGGCCCTAGGATACTCTTGAGTAATTTTTGAATTTTCTTTTTCTTTTTTGGTACTGGGGATCGAACTCAGGACTTTGCACTTTGGAGGCAGGCGGTGGAACCATGAACTAAATCCCCGGCCCTTTGAGTAATTTTTGGAGTGCTAGTTTAGCATTTATATGTTTCTGGAGCTGTTCTTTCTCGTGAAATGTTCTTATTTCTCCATCCATTTTGAAGGAAAGCTTTGTTGGGTATGTTAATCTAAGTTGGAGGTTATTTGCTCTCAGGGCTTGACGCACTTCACTACAAGCTCTTCTTGTCTTTAAAGTCTGTATTGAGAAATCTGCTGTAATTCTAATTGATTTACTTTTTAAAAAATGAGACAGGGTCTCGCTAGGCAGTTAAGGCTGCCCTTGAACTCACGTGTGCCACCATGTCCAGCTAATTGCTTTACCTTTATATGTGATTTCTTGTTTTTCTCTAAGTGCCTTTAAAATTCTGTTTTCCGGGTGGATATCTTTTTTTCATCATAGTTGTTTGGTGTTCTGGAAGCCTCACTTATTTGTATATTGAGCTGTTTTCTGATATTGGGGAATTTTTCTCTATGATTTCTATAAATATCTGCATAGTTTCACCTGCGTTATCGTCTAGCTTTTCTCTAACTCCACCGCGCCTTAGGTTGGCCTTCTTACTGTCATCAAACACTGCCGGCTGGTCTCTTCCTGTTCCCTTCTGTGTGTGTGTGTGTCTTAGGGTGCTTCTTCATACTTTACCATTTTCGTCTCAATTTCAGACACTCTGTCGTCCCTTTAGTCAATTCTGCAAGTTTTATATTCTATGCAGTTTTTTAAAATTTCACGTATATCTGCCCGGCATCTTTTGAAGGAGTGTATGTCCTTCTTAAATCTGTCATTCATGTGTTGAACCGTTTTGTTCAGCTTGTCCATTTTTTTACTTATTTTCCCCCAAATCAGCTTTAGGTATACTGAGTGACAATGCCATGTACTGTTGGTTTATTTTGAACTCGTGCAGTTTCTTCATCTCTTCTCTACACATTCACAGAGTTCCACTACCTGATATTCACATTCTTCTTCATCTGTGCCCCCGTGCTCTGCCTTAGGAGAGGTGGGAGTTCTTGGGGGTTTTGTGTTGCCTTGCTTTCCCATAATCCTGTGTGCATGTATATCTATTTTTCATTTTTCATCATCTCTTTGTATTTTGTTTTCTTTCTTTTTATTTATTTATTTTTGTACTGTGGTTTGAGGTATGATAGAATTGAAGAGCTTGTCATTTATATGAAGATTTTTGGTAAGGTGCTCCACGTGAAGTATTTTCAGCTTTTTATGTCCAGAGTTAGGATTTTTGCCTTCTGTTATTTAATTTCAGCAATTTTGACTCTGTCCTTATGTTTTGCAGAAAGAAATAATTTCTTCTGGTTATCATAGCATCAACACTCTGATCATAAATCACTTACATATATATGATAGAGCTTGCATTTATACTTCCACCCTTTATCTATCCTCTATGCAGACTATGTTCATTTATTGTTTTTTGTTTTGTTTTGTTTTGAGTTTGTTTTTTCTTTTTTGTACCAGGGATTGGGACCTTGTGCTTATGAGGCAGGGGGTGGAACCAAAGAGCTAAATCCCTGGCCTTTGGTTTTTTTTTTTTTTTTTTGAGACAAGATCTCACTGTGTAGATCAGACTGGCCTTGGACTATGTATCCTAGACTCGCCTTGACCTCTGGGTGATCCTCCTGCCTCAACCTCCCAAATGCTGAGATTACAGCCGTGCACCACCCACCATGCCCATGTATTCATTTATTTTTAGCAGTTCTTCTGTAATGGGGTAGGAGAAGTGGAGAGAGGAGAATGAAAGGTTGCTGGTGAGGCTTGTATCTAGACGTCCCCTCAAAGGCTCTTGTGTTCTGGAGGTGGCTGGATCTAGGGTGTGTGATATTGGGATTAAGGGTGTGTGGCTACTGGATTAGTCTGATAATTGGTTTATCATAGTTCTGGGTGTGGATAATGGGAAGGCCCTACCCTGGCTGTGGGAGGCCTCACCCGAAAGGCCTGAAGGGAATGAAAGGGAAAGAGGGGCTTGCTACTTGTTCTTTTGTTGCTTTTTTGCCTGCTTGCCATGGACTGTTTCTCCTCTGAGATGCTCTTCTGCTATGCTGGCCTGTCTTGGAGCCAGCTGACTATGGACTGAAACCTCTATAAACTGTGAGCCAAAGTAAACCTTTCTTCCTTCAACTTGTGAGTGTTGGGTAATTTGTCTCAGCAATGAGAAAAGTAACTAAGACAGTGGTTGAATGAGGAATGTAAAAGGGTAAGGGAGAGGTTGGTAGGGGTTAGAGTGATAGGTGAGAAAAAAATTCTGATGTGGAGTCTGATTCTGTTGGAGTAGTTTTCAGTGAGTTGATGTGTTAGTATTGGGAGTTTTAAGAAGATATATGTGGCTAGGGATTTAGCTCAGTGGCGCTGTGCCTGCCTCGCAACCTCAAGGTCTTGAGTTTGATCTCCAGTACCAAAAAAAAAAGAAAAAAAAAAAAAGATACATGTGGGCACAAGGCAAGATGTGAGAGGAAGGAAGCTTACTTTTTGATTGAGGAAGCTATGTGATTGTTGGGAGGGCAGGGGGCAGGTGAGATACAAAAGAGCCCAAGTCTTAGGGTGACATGGAGCAAAGGTTAATACTAGAGAAGACAGGAGTGACTTGAGAGAGCAGCATACGGCAAATTAAAAACTTGGAAGAGTTTATATATTGGGCAAAATAATTAAGAAATATGGTTATAGTATTGCTCTGGGGGTTTGAGGTACAGAAACTAGATAGGGAGTTAAGAAGAGTAAAAGAACTTAGACCCCAATTAAATCAGAACAAATGGAAGAAAAAATACACAAGAACAATAGCCTAATAAAAACAAAAAAAGCCCATAAAAAAGCAAACCATAACCATACACTACAAAACAAATGAAGAAAAAAACACAAACCGTAGAAGTTATCCAATAAGAACTGAATTTATTCCCACAAGAAAGTGTGTATGTAACTCACACATCAGCTCTTTGCCAGACAGCCTGGCTGTTCCCTCCCCAATATCACCCTGACCTTTCCCTGCAAACTGACACTATCCCAGACTCAGGACTTCACTCCCCAGGCTGCAGACATGAAGCCAGAGCCTGATGTTGAAGGAGCTCTTGCTGTCCCCTCCCTGGGCATGAAGATGGAATCAGCAGGCAGGGGTTACCGGCACATAAGGGTCCACCAAGCTGGGGGTGTGGCTGTGGAATCAAGTCCGTGACAGTGGTATCCAGTATGAGCTACAGCAGTGTCAGCCAAAGCAAGCTGGGTAGTAACAGACAATGAGACCCAATTCTGTGTCACCCTTAAGCCTAAGCCTGCAGAAGAAATCCACAGTTAAGGAGCAAACATCAGGAAAACCCAGGCATCAATCCACAGCTAATATGCACTAAAGGTGACAGCTATGTCTCCTCTAGTGGTAAAAAGCATTCAAGAGGGCCAGGGATTTAGCTCAGCGGCCCTGGTGTCTGTCACACAAGTGCAAGGTCCCGAGTTCAATCCCTGGTACCAAAAAAAAAAAGCATTTAAGAGTAATTTTATACAGTCAGTTATCTAGAAAACCAGTATAGCTTTAAGGTTTTATTATTAAAGATATAGGAGGATGGGGAAGGGAGAAAGCAAGAAAAAAATATTGAGGTCTTCAACTGTATGGCAGGGAGAGGGGAGAGAGGAGAGGCACAGGGTCCTCATGGTGTAGAGCATGTTATATACTTAGACGGGTAACTGGAAAAACTGGTGAGAAATTGGTGGTGAAAAAAGGAGAAGAAATTATATGATAAATATAAATATGAGAGAAAAAGTTAAGAGAGACAAATTAAAAAGGGGAAGACAAAAGAAAAAGAAAAAACAGGAAACAGGTAAGAAGAAAAGAAATGGAAAATAAAGAGAGGGAAGAGAAAGAACAAGAGGGAATTGCCCTACTCTATAAACTAGAATAGAAGAAAAAGAAAAGAGGAGAAAGGATACACAGACACTCACAGAAGAGAAAAGGAAAAAGAAAAAAGGAAGGGAAGACGGATGGAGAAAGGGAGGAAAGAGGAACAAGGGGAGAGAGACAGACAGAGGGGCCGTTTGTTTCCCTGCTGTTTGGGCGCAGTGACCGCAGCGGGCGCAGGCGCCTCAGGCCCAGGGCGGCGCTCGGTGAGGCCCGTGCGGGGCGGGACGCGGGCTCCGCTGCTGCTGCGGAACCCACATGCTCAGCCGAGCGGGCCTCTGCCTGGCGCTGGGCTGCGATCCGATCCGCCCCTACCTGGACCCCGACCCCTGGGCGTCTCCCAGGGCCGCCCCTGCGTCAGGGGCCGGGAACTCCACACTGGGAAGTGGAGTCAGGCGCCCGGCCGGTTCTGCAACTCAACACTACACCGTTTTTTCTCAAAACAAAGCAAAAGAAAAAACAAACACCCAAATCTCTTATTATCCAACTTTCCCCACCGGCCCTGCTCCATCTGGGTTGTGTTTGTGTGATCTCTGTGAGCTGCTAGTGAGCTGTTAAACAACAGTGCATCACCAATGCAGCTCTCTTGAGTTCCTGTTATTCGATAGATAATACGCACACCTCTTCTATTTCCTCACAGCGTGATGAGGCTGTGCTCACTATTTCCTATAAGTCTCCGGTTGCCTTTGGACTTTGTATTTTCTCCTTTTTTTTTTGTACCGGGGATGGAAGTCAGGGCCTTGGGCTTGCTTGCCAGGCAGGGGCTGCGCCACTGAGCCACATCCCCGGCCCTCCCTCTTCTCCTTTCCTCCTTCTTTGCTTTTTATTCCCTCTCTTCTCTGCTTTCTACTTTGGAAGATTCTTCCGTACGAAAGGCAGCAGCACCCGCGTGTGGCGGACACTGCAGAGCCACAGTGTGTGGAGGGAGAGAGGAAAGGACGCTGCTGAGGGAGCGGGCGCTGAAGGCCTGGGCTGGTTCTGTGGCCAAGACAGGCTCCAACCTCGCTTACTCACCTTCAGTGCATTGTTTTCTCTTCAGAGCAGCAGCCTCATGGACTCCCACAGCTTCCTGGTAAATCACTAAACTGGTGCAAGCGCTGTGGAAATTAGCGTGACCTAGAGGGTGAAGAAAAGAGCCTACAGAGCAGAATAACCCTCCTCTCCAGCCTGTTCTGGGGACTTTCCTGCCTGCGTCCCAGGAGACTCATGTGCTGACCTGTGAACCCTAAGCTGCAAACTGTCAGGAGCAGGTGTGCATGGAGGAGGGATGACCCCTACATGCTCCGTGTGACACAGCTCGAACAGCCTGGGTGCACTGCACAGGCAACAAACAGGCAGCACCAAGTAGCATTTGTCTTAAGGATGACACATGAATATTTAAAGAAGCACAGGGCGCAGTGAACATGAGGGCCAGCACAGAGGGTCTGTGCAGGTCGGGACTGGACGGCTGTTGCGCAGCTCCATTTCTGTGGCTACACAGAAGGCGTTAGCACCACCCAGCATCTGTTTATTGGGCCTCCATCTTCCAGCCAAGACCAGGTCACCCACATGAGGAACAACCAGTCCTGCAGCCTGATTCTGAGATGGACTCCAAGGCCCACCCTGATGGTCACCTCCCCAGTTATTCAATCACCTGCTGAAGTAGGTGCTGCTGGGAGGGGAATCCTAGGCATAACTAGGATCCCAACTCAGCCTGTCCCAACTGGGGAGCCAAAGGACAGAGCTCTTTCTGAGCCCAGAGAGGCAGGTGAGAGAGATTTCCTCTCCTGTGGGCTCTGAAAGTGGAGGGGCCCGGTGGCCAAGAAGGCCATGGCTGCTGGGATCCTAGCCCTCAGTCCTACACCTGCACCTGCTCTGTGTGAGGTGGAGGAGAACCCTGCGCTCCACAGAGGACGGGGCTTTGTGAAACCCTGAGGAGAGTTCATCCTGACTGGGTCTGACATCCTGACCAAGGATTGGACATGAAAAGTGGCTCTTTTAAAGCCATAGTGTGTGGTAACTGGTTACGCTTGTGTTCAAAGGCTGACACACAGTCTCAGCCTACGCAGCAGAAGTGCCTTCCCCACAAGAATGAATTTGTCACCTGCCCCCCACACCAGGAGCATGGAAGAAAATCTCCCCTAATTCTTTGTATTCGCCTTTTATGACTTCCTGTGGTGTAATTTCATCTCGGCACTGTCACACATCTTTCATTCAGGCACAAATGCTGATGTAGCACCTGCTGTGCACCAGGTCTGGCTTTAACTGCTGGGGCTCCAACTGTGAAATGCCCAGCCCCGAGCTTCTGGGCCTACTGCTCTAGAGGTTGGAGAGTGAGGAGGAGTCAGCCTGAAGGAACCACACGGCTGACTCCCAGGAGCAGGGCGCTGAGCAGTGACAGCAGCACAAGGCAGGAGAGGGGACAGTGCCAGGGCCACAGTTCAGGAGGGGTCGGCAGGGACTGAGGGGAGATGAAGACCTGAGGGAAGACGAGGCAGAGGGCAGGGTGGAGAAGCAGGAGGGGAGGAAGAGAAGCAGAGGTGAAGGTTCTAGAGCAGCGGGTTCCCAGGTGGAAGCACCTTTTTAGAGCTCTTTAGTGGCTACTGCTACAGAGCCCAGAGGCAGGCTTTGCATTTGCTGTTTAGGTCAACAGGTTTGGTGGAGCTGCCTCAAAGGAACTGCCTCCTCATGGCAATCTGGTCAAAGACAACAAAACCACTTTACCCAATAAAACGTGCACAAGGCCTAGAAGTGAATAATGCATAAAAAGAGAATGGGTGATCTTTGGGGAAGGATATTTGACTCACTGAACATAGGCAACTTTGAAATAATTTGTTTTGCCAATCTGGTTGAAATCTACAGTAACAACTTGGGTTTTCACATTGTTTCCCTTACCAGGAATTTACCAAGGTCTGGAAAGATTACTTTCAAAATTGTGGACAAAAACATGCTTTAGAAGTTGGGCTTCTCGGCTGGCTGTGGTGGCTCCTGCCCGTAATCCTAGCTAGTTGGGAGCCTGAGGCAGGAGGACTGCCTGTTGGAGCCTGTCATAAAAATAAAGGGGCTGGTCATGTAGCCCCGTGGTTAGGTCCTGCTTCAATCCCCAGCAGTTAAAAAAAAAAAGACAAACTGCACCACAGTAGAACGCCCCTGGCCTCCCTGCAAGGTACTAAAAATACAAACAGATTGAGCAACAGAAAAATTAAAAAACAAATACCAAACTTGGTCCTTTTCTGAACAGTGCTTTCAGTCTCTGGCCAACCTCTCTGTCCCACCCCAGCTGCTCGGCGCGCGGCTCGCGTGGGTGTCAGATCCGCGGCCGGCGGTGCCGTCACTCGCCTCGCTCGCTCCTCTCCTCAGGCTGCACCGCGGCTCTCAGCCCTCCGCTCCCACGGTGCAACGCACTCCTCTAGGAGAGAGATCCGGGTCACGGGCATCTTATTGCACGGTGCGGCTTAACTTCCCTTTCTCATCCCTGGCAGGGATTGCTGTCGGTTCCCTGTGGTGCCTAATTGACGAGATGATCTCCAGCACAGGTTCATTTGTAAAGTGTGGGAGACGCACAGTGCACAGGGTGGGTGCGGTGCCGAGACTCAGGCCCCGGGGTCTCGGCTCTCTGCTCTGAGGAGAAGGCGGCGCCACAGTGCCCAGGTCGTGTCCTGCACTCGCACACACACACTCAGGGATGTGAAATGAGGGTGACTGCGGAGCACACGAGCCTGCAGGCGCAGATCGCGCCGTGGGGAGTCAAACCCAGGGCCGAGGGCGGCGGCACGGCCCTTCCCACTCCCTCAGCGCAGGGCACAGAGCCCCTCCCTGGGCCCAGAGGCCTGGCCGCTCCGGGCCGACCCGCTGCGCCCCTGCAGGTCATAAGCACGGAGCGCCCGGGCCCGGAGTGTGCGCGGGCGAAGGCACAGCCTTCGGGGTGCAGAGAGGCCCCGCGTGCGCACCGCGGCCCAGGACGAGCTCGCTCCGCCGCTGTGCCCCGGGCGCGGCGTCTTCAGGGGCGTCCGGGCCGGGGAGGAGTCGGGGACGTGACGGAGGGTCCGGGCCGCGAGCAGGAGGACAGGGCTGGGCCGCGCTTTCCTCTCCGGCCTCTGCAGGACTCAGGACTCGGGAGGCCGAGTGACAGAGCGCTCGGGGCGGGAGGAGAGGGTCAGGGCAGAGCCCCCGGTCGGGTCGGCAGCACCGGCTGTGACGTAGGCCCTGGCAGCTCTGCCACACCGGGCTCCACCCACTTGCGCTGTGTGATCAGAGCGGTCGGGTGCGGACGTTCATCACCGGGGAGCCCGCCTCTGCCTGGGTTTCACTTCTGCCTCTGCCAAGCCGTGTCGGGTCTTTCTGCCTGGACACTCGTGACGCGGGCCCGCTTACCACGCCCATTGGTTGCGGGCTCCTACAGCAGCCAATCAGCGCCGCCGCGGTTCCCGTTATAAAGTCCCCACAGAGCGCCAGCCTGAGTCCCGCAACCTGAGGATGGGGGTGATGGCACCCCGAGCCCTGCTCCTGCTGCTCTCGGGGGCCCTGGTCCTGCCCGAGACCCGGGCCGGTGAGCGCGGGCGGAGGGAGGCGGGGAGGAGCGAGGGCCGGCGCGGGCCGAGGTCGCGGTCTCACTGCCCGCCCCGCAGGCTCCCACTCGATGCGCTACTTCGACATCGCGGTGTCCCGGCCCGGCCAAGGGGAGCCCCGGTACCTGGAGGTCGGCTACGTGGACGACACGCAGTTCGTGCGCTTCGACAGCGACGCCGCGAGCCCGAGGGTGGAGCCGCGGGCGGCGTGGATGGAGCGGGTGGACCAGGCGTATTGGGACCGGGAGACACGGAGAGCCAAGGGCAACGCACAGCTTTACCGAGTGAACCTGCAGACCGCGCTCCGCTACTACAACCAGACCGAGGCCGGTGAGTGAGCCCGGCCGGGTCAGAAGTCACGGCCCTGCCCGTCCCCACCGACGGGGTCCGAGGTTCAGGCGCAGACCCCAGTCCCGGAAGAGCGCGGGGAAGCGACCGGGTTTCGTTTTCAGTTCGGGTGAAAAAAATCCCCGGGTGGGGGCGGGGCTGACCTGGGGGCGGGGCTGACTTAGGGGCGGGGCCAGGCTCTCACACCTTCCAGAGGATGTACGGCTGCGAAGTGGGGTCGGACGGGCGCCTCCTCCGCGGGTACACGCAGTGGGCCTACGACGGCGCGGATTACATCGCCCTCGCTGAGGACCTGAGCTCCTGGGTGGCGGCGGACACCGCGGCTCTGATCACACAGCGCAAGTGGGTGGAGGCCGGCGTGGCAGAGCGCGACAGGGCCTACCTGGAGGGCACCTGTGTGGAGTGGCTCCGCAGACACCTGGAGAACGGGAAGGAGCAGCTGCAGCGCACAGGTACCAGGGCGGTGAAGAACCTCCTGCCTCTGCCCGGGACCTCGCGGTACTGCTGCCCTCTGGCGTCAGAGGGGAAGAGGGTCCTGGGACTGCGCAGCCCATAGCACTTGGCGCTCCTGAGCCCGCCCTTCCCTCAGGAGGGTGAGAGTCTGTCCCAGGCTGGTGGAGGGAAGATCCCTGAGCTGCGCCTCAGCCCTTCCCTTGCTCCCTGGCTGCAGACTGAAGGCTGCCTCTCAGGCGTGTTCTCTGCCCCACAGCCAGTGCCTTGGAGATGCGACTGCAGTTGTCAGAGTCCCTGAGTCTCCACCCACGCGGGACTGCAGGTCCCTTTGCCTCCCCTCAGGGACCCCGAGCCTGCTCCCCTGGGCCCACTCACCGAGTCTGGAACTTTCCCAGGAACAGACCATCCCGGATGCCTGAGTCGCGGCTGCTCTCTGGGTTTTGCGTCTCCCCCGCTGCACTTGTCCTGTCCGTGCTCGGGACGGGCACATGAGCGCTGATGCAGTGGCCCGGGAAGAGTGCAGTGTCTGAATCTTCCCTCTCTGCCTCAGACCCCCCAGAGACACGCGTGACCCGCCACCCCTTCTCCAAGGAAGAGGTGACCCTGCGGTGCTGGGCCCTGGGCTTCTACCCTGCCGAGATCTCCGTGACCTGGCAGCGGGATGGGCAGGACCTGACCCAGGACATGGAGCTGGTGGAGACCAGGCCTGCAGGGGACGGGACCTTCCAGACGTGGGCGGCTGTGGCGGTGCCCTCCGGAGAGGAGCAGCATTACACGTGCCGAGTGCAGCACGAGGGGCTGCCTGAGCCCCGCACCCTGATGTGGGGTAGGGGACGGGGCACAGGGCCTCTTTTCGGGACAGCTGGAGCCTTCTGTGGGCCCTAAGAGCTCAGGGCTGAGACCTGGCCTTGGAGCCCATTCCCCTCCCCCCTTCCCAGAGCGGCCGCTTCATCCCACCATGTCCAGAGGAGTGGAAGTCATCGCGGTCACTGCTGCCCTCCTCGGGGTGGTCCTCATAGCGGTGGTGGCTGTTGGGATGTGGAGGAGAAAGAGGGCAGGTAAGAAGGGGCCGGGTCTGAGTGCTCCTGTTTCAGAGCCAGGGGAAGTGGGGCCGCCTCAGGTGGGGACCCCACACACACGCAGGTGCGCACCCAGCCGGGCCGGGACACTTGCTCTGTTCTAAAGCACCTGGAAAGGAAGGACAGCTCTGTCACCCGATGGGTGTGCTGATGCCGACCTGAGCCCAGCAGTCGGGTCCTCAGGGAAGTCCCTGCTGATCAGGGCTCCAGGAGGGCGGTGGTCAGGTCCCGAGCGTGTCCTTCCTCGTGCCTCCTGGTCCTTGCCTGGCTCTGCAGCCCCAGTTCTGGAAACTTCCCTGGGGTCCAGGCCTGGGCCGTCCTTCCAGGCTGTCAAGGCCCTGCCTGCTCCCTGGCTCCTCACAGGGCATTTGCTTCCCACAGGTGGAAAAGGAGCCAGCTATGGCCCGGCTGCCAGTAAGTATGGGGGTGATGCCGAGAGCCTGGGGTGGTGCAGTCAGGAGCTCGGGGAGCACCCGCCCCACAGCGCCCCCTCCAGCTGCGTGTGCTGTGGGCTCTGACTGGGTCCGGCTGTGTTTCCTACCCCAGGCAGTGACCGTGCCCAGGGCTCCGACTCATCTGTCATGGCCTGAGAAGGTGAGAGCTGAGGCCCGACCGGGAGAGGGGAGACGGGGCCAGGCCTGGTCACACTCTGAGCGGGAGCCTGGAGGGAGCAGCAGCAGGTTGCTCAGGCTCTGGCCATTGGCCCCGACTCCCCATGGCTCACGGCTCTTCTGTGTGAGCCCGAGAACGCTGCCGGGTGAGGGACAGAGGGCTGAGGCTTGTTCAGCTCAGGAACCCTGGGCGCTGTGTCTGCAGATGGCTTCTGACCCTGTCCCCTGGCAGAATAGGGGATCAAGCGACAGCAGCTCTCCCTGGGCCCACAGTGCCCTGGGTTCCCTTCCTGCCCAACTTCCCTGTGTCAGCAGAGGCGCGGCTGACCTTCTCCCTCCCGGTGTCAGCCTCAGGTGCCCTGGGCTGCTGCTCCCTCCTGCCCTGCTGTAGTGAGGATTGTCCTCCCAACCTCGGCCGAAGGAAGGCCATCTTTCTGTTTTTTGTCTTTTGAGACTGGGTCTCACTACGAAGTTGAGGTGGGCTTGGACTCACTATATAGCAAGGCTGGTCTTGGACCCACAGTGATCCTCCTGTCTCAGCCTCCTGAGTGCCTGGATCACAGGCCAGCACAGCCAGGCCCGGCTGCAACTCCGTCTTCTTCTAGGCCCCTACCAATAGCTTAGGCTGTGCCAGACTGCAGCACAACAAGCCCCCTGCCCGCAGTGCTCCATGAAGCCCTGCAGAGCTTCCTGATGAAGATCAGATGGCGTGGAGGACACACAGCTCCGGCCAAGGCCGCTTCCCGCTCTGATCCCCACCTTGTTTCAATCAAAGCCCTAAAACCACTTGCTGAGCAGTGGGGTTGCTGACTGCAGTAGTGCTGGGACCCCAAGTCCCCTGCTCTGTGAGTAACCCTAATAAACTCATGTGCTGGCCACGCTGGCCTTGTCTGAGTTGTTCTTGGACCGTTGACACTCTCTGGGCTTGGAGGCCGGCGTTCCTTTAGCATCTCTTGGAGATTCCCACACAGGGACATAGGCCGCTGAATGTGAATTTGGTTTCTCCAGTTCCTGACAGAGGCTGACTGGCTAATCACAGCTGAGTCCTACACTTCCGGGGAGAGGTCAGCGGGAGCTCTGAGGACCTCCCCTCACTGTGCCGTGCTGAGTCTGCTGAGGCGGGCACGGGAGAAGGCTGTGAGGAGCCGAGGGGGGACAGAGCTGAGCGGTCGCTGCCCGGTGCTTGCTGGGCTTTGCCGTGGTCCCTCCTCAGCGGGGTCACCTCTGCTCCCGGGTCCCTGTCCCTCCAGGAGAGCCTTGTCCCTGCGTGACCTGTCCTCACGGGGACTTAGACGCCTCCAAGTCCTTGTCCTGTGTCCAGGCCATGGACAGCAGTGGCTTCCTGTGGCCAGGTCAGCCGGGCTGGGCCTGGGCGTGGCCTCACCCCACCCTCCGTGTGTTTTTCCTGGTTCTTCGTTTCCTCAGGGGATTATTCTGGCCTTGCTCTTGCCGGGGAGCCCAGACTCATTCTCTTTTGCGTGTTCCTGTCTCTGACAGTGCCAGGTGTTCGTGCTGCCCTTGTCCCAGAGGGTGGAAGTGACGGCTCCTCACGTGGCATCTTCCTTCCTCTTTCGTTTTTCTCCTCTGTCCTTTTAGAACTTTCCCAGGACTTTCTTCTTTTCTTCAGTCTTTTAAATCCAAATCCTGCTGCTAGGATTAGCAGAGAGGAGGGATCCCATACTTTCTCATCTTAGATAAATTCTTTCCTGCTCCGCTCACCCACCCCTCCCCCTGCCTTTAGCTCTGGTCATCCAAGCCCTGGCTCCAGTGCAAGCTTAAAGACCCATAGGACAGAGTCTAATATAGATGAATGTTTGCAAAACAGGACCATTGACTTGAAATGTTTCTCTAAATGGGCAAATGAACCTGCTGTGCTGTGCAGAAGGGCTGCTGAGGGGGGCGGCAGGAAGGGAGGCAGCGCCTGTGAGAAAAGCCCAGGGCCCTGACCTCAGTGTGAGAGGTCCTGGCACAGCGCCTGGCTTGAGACCCGCCAATAAAGACCGTGAGTCTGAGCAGCCACTGAAGGGGAAGCAACTGCAGGTGTGCGTGCGTGTGCATGTGTGTGTGCGTGCACAGCTGTGTGGACAGGGAAGCGGGCAGGTGAGTTACAGTCCCCACTCCCTGACTCCCTTTGCTGTTCTCTTCTGTCTCCCTCACACCTGCTGGCAGTGGGCATTCATATTTGGATTCTTTTCATTCATTTCCAAATTTTCAAACATTGTAGGGCTGGGGTGGCAGGAGCAGCAGGAAAGGGGAAAGCAGGAAAGGAGCAGCATGGGAAGAGCAGGAGGAGGGCGTGGAGATGAGAGGATTACCCTGGCGTGAAGGGACTGAGTCCCTGAGGCAGTGACAGAATTAATCACTCCTTGTAATTACCGGTGTGTCTTGGGAAAACTGAGGCCCTGAATGACACTGCAAAGAACTAGAGTTTCTGAGTACAGAAACGTGGAAGGGCGTTCACTGGCCCAGCTTCCAGCCTAGATGAAGGTGAACGTTGGGCCTTACTGACAATGTGATTTCGGAGGCCTGGAAGTTTTGCCAGAGAAACCTGCACATCGTACCTGCCTCCATCTGAGTGCAGACAGAATCCAAGACCCGCATGCATGGAAGCTCGGCACAGTGTTAGAAATCTGGAGAGTCTGGCTATGTTTCTCTGTGAGATCACAAACCCGTTTGTTTTGGAACTGTGGCAGCAAATCCCAGACTTCGATGGACTCGACCAGGAAGAGAAGGAAGGACCAGACCCGGAAGAGGAGGAGGAGGAGCAGGAGGAGAAGGAGGAGGAGGAGGGAGAGGAGGAGGGAGAGGAGGAGGAGGGAGAGGAAGACCTTTGAGGGAGAAGAGGAGCCAGATGCTGAGAAGATGGAGAGGAAGACGGTGCCGAGCTCAGCCTGCGGCCTCGTTCCGTTCCCCGCCATCCTGGTGTCGGTGGAGCGAGCGCAGCTCTGCCTCTGTGTGTGCCAGCAACTCCCTGCACAGGACAGCGAGACTCTGCACAGGAAGAGTGTGACTCTGCTCTTCCCGCCTTCTCCTTCCAATTCCGATCTGCTGTCTGCTACTGATCAGCCTGGATGTAGAGGAAGAGTTCCACCGACCTGTCCACTGTGCAGCTCTCCAGCAATTGATTTAGAGTCTTGATTCCCTAATTCACGCTCACTGTGTTAGTCATGTTTGGCCCGTGATTCAACGTGATCTCTGTTATACAGGGGAGTTGGTGCATTTCACTCAAATATGGGTTTTAATGTTATTTATATATTAAGTGAAAGTACAGTGAGCAGTAATACGAAGTGACAGAAGTCTCTTGAATAATAAGGTGAATATTTTTTTAGAAGTAATTGAGAGATCTTTGGTTTGTTTGTGCTTTTTTGGTACCAGGGATCGAACTGGGGACCTTGGGCTTGGAAGGCAGGTGCCGGACCAATGAGCTAAATTCCCAGCCCGAGAGATCTTTGGTTTGAAGGCAATGACATTTATTTGGCTAACATATTTAGATGTTTGTTGCGTGAGTAATGTTGGAAATTAGACACAGAATAATGCAGGCCCACTAAGCAATATAGTTCGTGGATTTTGGGAAGTTGCTGCTCAGTAATTACTATACTCCATGGATTTTGTGGTGCCCGATAAGATTTTATTTTTGAAGGAACAATAACTTATACTAAGTCCAGAGGCACGCAGGTGAGCCCTTTCTTGGGCTGCAGATCACGACAGGCCCAGTGTTGTTTGTTTTATTTTGCCCGGTGTTAGGCACTCTCTCTCCCTCTCAGCAGTTTCTGTGTGATCGCCTCCCTTCCTGTTTCACTCCTCTCTCTGTCCCAGAGGAAGGTTGGGCAGCTTGTGGATACTCAGAGGACCTTCAGTCTTTTACCTCGATCACCTTTTAGACCTGTCTGGGTTTTAAATAAGTGAAGTGGAAGAAATTTAGTATTCTTGGAGAGTTAATGTTGCTGATATAGTTTTATTCAACAAGTTCTGCTTACTGTAAATGTTCTTTGGTTTATATAATGGGAGAATATTATTAGGAGGTTGGAAAAAGAAAAGAAGTAAAGGAGGCTTTTGGAAGTAGTATTAGTGTATCTCAAAAATCTGACCAATTGATTGTTGATAAGTAAATTTAAATTGGCTTGGGCCGGGGATTTAGCTCAATGGCGCAGGGCCTGCCTCATAAGCACAAGGTCCTGAGTTCGATTCCCAGCATTGCAAAAAAAAAAAAATTTTAAATTGGCTTCCCAAAGGATTTGGATACCAACCATGTGAAGTATTTTGTTTTTCTAAGTAGAATTTTAATTAATATTCCTATTGTTTTAAAGCGTTACCAGATATCACGAAGGAGTAGAAAAACTGGGATACTCAAACAGAACACTCTGACACATGAAATATCCACAAATTGGCTTTAATGCTGGCAGCTCAGCGAGTGACTCCTGTCTTGAGAGCCCCGAATCGAACTTTACTCTCTTTATATAGCTCCTTTTACATTTACAAGGCTTAATTTCATTGCAGTTTCCCTGGGTATATAGCAAGCAGGATCTACACAAAGCAGAGCAGTGGGGCGGGGGGCCAACAGTTCTGGCAGGGCTTTCTGAGTCTGTTATGCTCCTTTGGTGACAGATTACAGAAGTTGTCATCGTCATTCAGGTGCATTCCACAAAGAGCACAGTTACCTAGTTAACCCATAGTTGCCCAATTCCGTACAGAGGGATGGTTTCTTGTCTCAGTAACATCTTTGCAATATAGTGGGTAGTTGGAAAAATATTTAAAACTAAATCAATGTTCTACTTGCTTTTCTTGTTGCTGAGACAAAATACCTGATGCCTAAAAGTAAGAGGAGGAAAGGATTATTTGGCTCACAATTTGTAGGTGTTTCAGCCAATAGTTGGCATAAAAACACATATGCAAATGACATACAGTGGCGAACCCCAAAATAAATCCATGCATGTACTCAATTGGCTATCCACCAAGGCGTCAAAACACATAAAGAAGAAAAGACCAATACATGTTGTTGGGACCACTGGATATCCACATACCAAAAAAAAAATGAAGGTAGATCCTCATCTTTCACCATAGAACTGAAAAATGCGCTAAAGATATAAAGATAAGACCTAAAACTAAAGTTTCCAGAAGAAAAGAATGGGAGAAGGCTCCATGGCCTTGGTCTCTGGGACTACTTTTCAAATACGACCCAAAACTCATAGGAAGCAACAGTGCAAAGAGGCTAACGAGATTTCAGGAAATGTGAAATTTTCTGCACAGGAAAGGAAACCATCAATAGAGCGCCGAGACAGCCTACATAGTGGTAGGAAACGCTCGCAAGCTAAGCACAAGGTTAGGGTTAATACCCTACTTATATAAGGGACACCAGCAGCTCAGTAGCAAGAAAAGAAATACTGTAACTTGATTTCAAAATGGGGAAAAGGGGCCGGGGATTTAGCTCAGTGGTTCCGCCGCCTGCTTCCCAAGCACAAGGTCCCAAGTTCGATTCCCGGTCCAAAATAAAAAAATTTAAAAAATAGAAATGAGGAAAAGACCCAAAACACATTTCACAAGAGAAGACATACAAGTGGCAGACACGTATATGAACACATGCTCAACATCTCTAATCTTCAGGGAAAAGCAAATCAAAATGACAATGAGGTATCATCCCTCCCCAGTTAGAATGGCTGTTACTTAAAGGTGAAATTAATGTTTTTCTTATGCCAAAAATTGTTTGCAAGGATATGGATGAAGGGGAATTGTTGCCCTGTGGTTCTGGGAATGTAAATACATAGGTTCAGTCATTATGGAAAATGGCATAGAGATTCCAAAAAAAATTCATAATGGAACAACTATGTGATCTAGAAATCCCACTACTGAGTACGTACACGGAGGAAATGACCGACAGGAAAAGAAGTATCTGCGTGTCATGCACTCTTCTTAGACTGCCGCCTAGAGGCAGATAATGGGATATCATCTGTTTAGGTGACTATTTCTCAGCAAGAGGCTCTGAGAGCCACATGTGTGGGGAGATTTTCAGGGGTTTTGGCTTCTGTGGAGTAGAGCGCTTGCTATCCCTCCCTACACAGGATATTATGTGGTTTGAGAATCAGCTACAGTGTATCCAGCCAGTAAAGCCTCTCAGTTCTGAACTCTGTCCAGAAGAAGGGTTGTGATCACAGGGAAGAGTCTAAAGTTCTGGGCCAGGAAAGTAGCTCAGTGGCACCGCCCCTGCATCAGAAGCTTAAGGCCCTGAGTTCGATCCCCGGTACTGGAAAAAAAGAAAGAGTCTAAGGTTCAAAAGGAAAAGGCTGGAGATGTCCAGTCCCAAGGGGCTCAGCTCTCCTAGGTGACACAGACACAAGAGCTGGACAGGATCACCGTTAGATCTAGAAGGTGCCCTGTCAGACTCCCCTTGGGAACTGACTCAGGGAAAGACTCTGAGGCTCCTGTGACCTCACCCCAAGGGCATCAGCTCTGTCAGTTCCCACACGCTGGGTGGGAACCATCAGGAGCTGCCCTGTCATTCCCAGTGCCAGGTCAGGACCCAGTGCAGGGCTGGACCTGCTGGGACCCACAACCTAATGTTTACTCCTCCTGGCCACAGACACATCAAGGAGATCTTAGTGGGTACGCAACAAAGGATGCTCAGGCCTGTGAGCTACAATAAGCTCAGGTCCATAGTCGGGGCTCTGTGAAAATCCAGTTGCTTCTCAGCTCCGGCTTGAAGAGGCTCAGTGAGTACACTCATTTAGACTCTGGGTCTAGAGAAGGTCGGGTCATCCTAAGATAGTTTTTTATTAGTGAGGCAGCTCCAGATATTAGGAAAAAGCTCCAGAAACTCCAACAGGGCCACAACAGTTAAGTCAGTTGGTGGGTGTGTCTTATTCAGTCTTTAATAACTGTGATGAAGTCCAGGACAAATGAGAACTGAATAAGGAAGAGAGGCAGGCTGAAGCCATGCTTTCCCTGATGGACAAAGCCCACTGCACTGAGCAGAACTGAAGGGATCCAGAGAGGGATGGAAGCACATCAGAGTGCTTCAAACCAAGCAACGAAGGCACTTGGCAAAGGAAAGGCCTCAAAGCTGCCAAAGCCTTGTTGGGCCATCGGGACCTGGAAGAGGACCCTTGGCATTGGGAAAGGGACTGTCCTGGTTCCCCGACAGGGATGAGGGCACTGGCCGCCGTGGTGTCCAGGGAAGGAAGCCCAGACATCTAATGATGGTGCACAAGGTGGTCTGTGTGGCTCTTGCACAAGCAGATTCCTGTCACCTTACAGGAGACTCGGCTGATGCTAGGAGTAGCGAACAAATGACATTTCTCTGTGATGCTGGGGAAAGTTGTTCAGTTCTGGCATCTTATTGGAATGCGCTTCCATGCCATTCTAAAGTTGTCATGGGCCCTGAAGGAGTTAGCCAGATAGTTTTCTTTCCTCCCACTCTGAACTGCCAATTGAAAGCTTTCCTTTTCCAAGCAACCTTTATGGTGATATCAGAGTACTCCACACCGATAACTGGAAGACATATACTCCTCCTACTCAGAGTCACTTTGACACTCAACCCTGTGTCAACCCATGTCCTGGTTGCTAGGGACCCAAGCAGCATGGCAGCATGGGCCCTGATGTCTCTCCCAGGAATGAATCCCCAGGGATGGTAGATGGCAGCCCGGGTAGGGCTGTGAAGGCCACTCCAGCAGTCACCCAGCTAAAAGACCCACTCTACATCCTAACAGTAGACAGTATTACCTTAACAGAGAAGCCAGACAAGGGCGAAAGCCCATTCTTGACAAGTTTTTGGCCACAGGGTGATTGGTGCCATGCCAGTCCCTGTGCCATACACCCATCTTACCAATAGTCAAGCCCTCGGGAGAAGATCGCCTAGCACAAGATCTCAGAGGCACCCATGAGGCAGTAGTACCTGGTCACTCATCCATGTGGCAGGCCCAAATACCCTTTCAGGACAGACCCCAGAAGACCCTGAGTGGCTCTCTGTCTTTGATCTCAAAGATGCCTTCTTTCTATACTTGTGGATCGTAACTCCCAATGTGTTTGCCTTGGGATGCAGAGGCCCTTACCCAACCTTTCTAAACAACTTCTCTGCCACTGAGGCACAGGGGACAGATCTAAGGACTCACCTCTCCAGGCTAAAACCCAAGCCACCTGAGGCGCCAGAAGATGAAGTAAAGGGGCCACAAACATTGTGCACCTGTGAACTAATGGACACCCCAGGCTTCTTTTCAGAAAAGAAAATACCAGGCCGGGGATTTAGCTCAGTGGTTCCACCACATGCCTTGCAAGCCCAAGGTCCCAAGTTTGATCCCTGGTACCAAAAAAAAAAAAGACAAGAAAAGAAAATACCAACTGACCTATTGAGCCAGATAAGTAAAACATTTTGCTCCCTCTGAGTACAGTGAGGCTGGTCCTGCTGCTGTCTTTCTCATACTGAAGGTCCTTGTCCCGTGTCACAACATAACCTCTTTTGGTTTTTTTCTATTTCTCTTGAGAGTCTCCTCAATGGTTCAAAAACTTCATCTAACAGAGATGTTAACAGTGATGACTTATACAGAACCTTAAAGCTAATCACATCTTTCTTCTATCACCAACAGCTACCTAGGAACTTGACAGAGTCTAGACAAAGCTCAAGGATTGCCATTCTTAAAACTCAAGTAGATTCACTAGCAGCAGAAGCCATGCAACATCGTAGGGGACCATATTCCTTGTAATGGGCTATACTAACTTACCTTCCTACCAGCAGGACATGAAATTATTCCCCTTTCTCTGCATTGCTGTCAGGTTTGATGTTTTTTTGTCTTTTTGGTAGTGGCCATTCAGATTCGAGAGGCGTGAGATGTTATGGGCTTCTCATTTGCATTTTTGTCCTGTAGAGTAGCAATGTAGAACATCATTTCACAGGATTTCTGGCCATTTTTATTTCTACATTAAGCAGTGTCTCTTTGGGTGCTTTGGTCATTTTAACTGGATTATTTACTGGAATTGTTGCTGTTGCGATTTCTAGCTTTGTCATACTCTGGATATTAACCCTGTGTGCACTGAATGGTGCACTTGTACTTTCTCCCGTTCTGTATGCAGCCCCTCGCTCTGTTCACTGTCAACTCTCGCAGGACCTTTCTAGTCTGGTATGATCTCATGGAGACTGTTGGTGGCAGAGCCAAGGCCCAGCAGGGGGGCTGGGGCTCTTTCTGGGTCTGCAGCTCGCACCGCGGTCTGGGACCCTTGCCGGGCACCAGCTTGCCTACCCAGGGCCCTTTGTGGGCTTGGGCCCTATCAGTCTCACAGCCTTTTGCCTGGGTCCCATGGCTCTGCCAAAGACATTGGATGATGGTTAGCTGCTGACTGTGTGGCTCCGGGCAGACAAGGGGCATATGTCCTATTGGGGCGTCTCCCTAAAATCAGCTCTCTTGAGATTTATACACATTGTCTTTATATCTTTAGGTCTACAGAGGGGAAAAGCAACTGGGGTGTGAGAGAGTTGAGAGGAGGTAGACGACGTAGCTCCCACATCCACAATGGCGGCAGGAAATAGTTTCCATTCGTATACATGAAGGAAAAACCTGCCACGACTATTAACGGGTCCAAGGGAGCCAATCAAGAGTCTCCAGGTGATGGCCACAGTGTGACCAGCGCACTCCTGAATTGCCGTCAGGGGGTGCTGGAGACCCCAGAAGGCAGAGATGAACACCAATGTGGAGGCCAGACCATGGGTGAGGAGAGTCACAATCCCTGGAGAAATGTAAGAAGCCACAAGGTGGACAGAACCTGTGAGCATCAAGAAGGTCAGCAGCGCAGTGAAGGGGTGGCCAGCATGCTGGGAACTTTCCCTTTGTGAGAGTCACGACCACCCAAGAATGGCTGCAGACCCACGCTGCGGCTGCCTACAGCCCATGCTGCGGGATGGTGCCTGGGAAAGTTGAGTCCTTCTCTAGTCGGGGTACAGATGCTTCTGTTCCAATTCCAACAGTGCCACTGCGGGCCGTGGGTGACTCCTGGCTGCCACAGAACAAGTCTTTTATGGTGCTCGAGTACGTGCGTGACCACTACGTGGACAAATGAGAACAGTCCACGACAGGGGATGAGGATGTCTACGTCCAGGTCATCTGCAGTTTCCCGAGCAGGCTTAATAGCACTGAACCCCCCTCGGGCTCTGGGGACCAGGGGAGAAGTGGGGCGCCTGGCAAGGACTTCTCTGTGCAGTGGGGGTCTGGGGTGACAGCGACCCAGAAGGAGCTTTGGAGCATGGCCCCACAGCCTGGCCAGTGTCTGGGAGAGGTCCGCACCCACGAGGACAGGGAGATGGGAAGGTATGCTGGAAGTTCACACGGGCGTGGTGGGTCCCGTCCTGGGAGAGGCAGCAGCTCCTGTGAGAACTGAACGGAGCGAGAAGACATACACTAGAGGTCTGCATAACAGTAAATTCCCTGAGCTGTCGCGTAATGTCCCAACAACAGCCCACCCTAGCAGTACGGATGGCACAGTACATGCTTAGCCACAAAATCACCCAGCTTGGCGTCGCACAATCCAGCTGCCCTGAAAAACCATCCTGATGACCAAGTGCAGCAACACAGAGACAGGGAAGACGTCCAGCTGCGCACTCCCCTTCCTGCATGTGCCCCGGGTCCACCAGCTGGTGGAGATTCTGCAGTGGGAACTGCTTGCATTTGGGCTCTGACAGCAGACGCCCAGCCCGAGAGGAAGGCACTCTTCAGAGGGAAGCTGCAGGTGACACCGTCACGCAGGTAACAGAGGTGATCGACACCAGTGCCAAGACCGGAAGGAGCATCGCCAACTTCAGGCAGATCCAGCACGGCCACCAGCTCAGGAGCTTGGAGCCCCGGCCAGAGCACATCTTGGACCTGCTGTTCTTGTACAAGGAGCACGAAGGGAAGAAAGCGATGGTGCCGTGCAGAGGCACAGGTGCCTGCAGCAGACCTCAGCAAGATCCAGTGCAGGGAGCACAGGAGCTGGGCCCACAGGAGCTGGACACCGGATCAGTCAGGACTCGGCTCCCTGCCCTTCCTCACCAGTGCCCTGCAAACCTTGTTTCCTTCCAGCTCTCCAGATCCGAGCTTGAGTGCAAAGAGCTGAAGGATCAAAAGATAAACATCCTGATTCCTTTGTGTGGACATTTTGACAGGGTTGTGAGATTTGTGGGAAAATTTGAGAAGACGCGTCTCATTCTAAATCAAGCTTGTTGTTCTGATTTTCAATTCCAATTCCACCTCTAATAAGGTCGAGCAAGTTCAGCTGATGAGGGATTATCACAGAAGTATCCAAAGCTGATGTGCAGATCTCGCCTGTGCCTGCACAGTTTTTGAGAGCTCTGGCCCTCCGTGTAGGATCTTCTCGGTTTCAGGATGAATCTCTACTCTTCTGTGATGTTGACCTTGTGTTTACTCCAGGATTGCTGCAAGGGTATCGAGCAAATATGGTTCTAGGAAAAAGTTTATTTCCCCATCATCTTTTACCACTATGATTCCAAGACTGTTCATCGTGGGAAAGATCCCGGTGACAACCGTTTTGCCTTTACTCAACAAACTAACTTCTAGGGAAACAAGGAGTTTGGGATCACTTGTGTTCATAACGGACACCTTGTCTGGTGGGTGGCTTTGATCTTTCCACCCAGGGCGGGGCTGGAGGACCTGGCCTCTTCCACAAGGCCATCAGGAGCCAGGGAGTTGGAGTGGAGTGGTCCACAGCCACCAACCAGCCTTCTGTGACCAACCTGGATCCCAGACAGCATGAAATGTGCTTGGGTTTCCGAGCATCGACATGCGGGTCTACGCAGTCCTCGGCTGAAACGTGGCTGGAAATAAACGATCCAAGTTATGACGGGAGCAAAATAACAAGGGCTCCAGGACAGCCTGGTGTCCGGCTCTGCTGGAGAAGACGATCTCACTACCTAATTTGAGTTTCAAAAGCTGCTTATATGATCACATGTTGAAGTCCATACAAGGATATATTTTTCCAAGTGATTTTCTTACACAGGTCTTTAAGACTGAGGTTTCTGAACAAAAAAAATGTGACAGCATCTGCTTTTGAACACCTCTTCCTGCTGAAGGTTACTGTAGCAGACCCACATACGTCTGGCTTGAAATGCACTCGATGAACAAAACTTTATGTTTTTACATTTCTTGTCTAGACTGCTTTGCTATAGTCCTATGGCAGAAAAAGGGAACATTCCTGCAAAGTAACGAAAACTGAACTGATGAATGTTCTGCTGTGACTGTTAACCTTGCACAGATTCTACTTTGATTTTTTTTTAATGACAGCTTTTTAAAAAGCCAATTTACATTCCACTTGGGGAAAACAGGAAAGGGGGTAAAGCTGGAGAGCTTTCCAGAGTTGATTGTTTCCTCCAAACTGTGCTCTACCCATCGGGGTCTCCGAGTGAGGCCCATGAGGAAAGCACAGACCTTGGTGCTGTCTTCCTGCAGTTCCTTTGACCCAAATGGACCTGGCATGAAATTCCAAGAAGGAGCCAGGCATGGAGGCACATGCCTGTCATCCCGGGCTTCAGGAGGCTGAGGCAGGAGGATCGCCAGGATTACAAGGCCACCCTGGGCTACATAGTGAGTTTGAACAGCAAGACCCTGTCTGGAAAAAGAAAAAAAGAAATTCCAAAAAGGATTGGGCATTTTTTTCCTCCTGACTCATCTCTATAGAAGTTGAAATATTAATATTTAGAATGACAAGGAAGAATGATGGTGATAACCCTAAACTATGCAAACTAAACAAAAACATTGGGGGAAACATACTTGGATTTGTTCAGTTCATCCTGTCTGTGTTAACTCTTCAAGGGCTGTTTTGTTTTCTCCATTGTATCTAAAACCCCTTTAATTCATTTAATACCCATGGCATGAGCTCTCCCATTGCTGAGTACTTGTTAGTATTTATGTGTACCAGCAGTGTGGCTGCTCGGTTTTACTTGCGGTAACCAGTCCCCAAATACTTCCTTTTGAAAATGCTTTTCCTCCTTAATTTTTACATTCCCATTTTACTAAAATATTAAGTGTTCCTGGGCTGGGGATTAAGCTCAGTGGTTCTGCAGCTGCCTGCCTCCCAAACGCAAGGATCTGAGTTCGATCCCCAGTAACAAAATAAATAAAATGAAATAAAATAAAACATTAAGTGTTCCTGGACAATTTTGCTGCTCACATGTTTGGAGATAAAAATGAAATGAATCTGTATTACACCAGAATGTTTGTTTTCAACTCACAGATCAAATGTGCCTTAATAAAATATTTTCATTTAGACTTCAGTTGATAGACTTGCCGCTTTAACACACATCATCGGAGATCAGCTTATTTGTCAATAGTATTTTGCTCATTTGGAACAATAAACCAGCAGACTATTTTTCTATTGTACTTTTGAGAACAATTTTGTCTCTTTATTTTTTTAAAGGATAATATACATTTATTTCTTTAAAATTCCAGGTGATTTCCCAGTGTTGGCAGACTTCTGTTTCCTGTACATAACCTTCTATGGCTCCATTTAGCTACAGTTGTTCAGTATAACACAGAAGGCATGTGAAATGCCTCAAACCCCAGAATCCCCCACAAACTGATCTCTGGCATACCAAACTCTTAAAGGCAGAAGTTCTTTTTGGTAATGGTTACTACAGGTAACGGTTTGCCAGGTAATCTTCAATTAACCAGAGCCACACATTCCGTAGTTATTCCTGTAAAGAGAGTCATATCCCCAGCCCAAGGACAGATACCGAAAAATAGGAAGAACATGTTCAAATGGGAAGGGAAACAAGGCGGGGGGGAAGGGGGAAGCAAGGGAAAAGTGATTTTTAAAATGAATGGAAGGCCTGGGATTTAGCTCAGTGGTTCCAGCTCCTGCCTCACAAGCACAAGGTCCCAAGTTCAATCCCCAGTACCAAAAAAAAAAAGAATGGAAGAAAAAAATGGGAACAAACTTCTGCAAATGAGGAGGGGAAGAAGGGTTGAAGGGAGGGGAGAGCAATGGGGAAAAAATGCATCATGTTCAGGTACAGATTCCCTATGATAAATGTGATCATCACATAGAGCAAATATTTACTAATAAAAAAGGAAATATGAATGCACAGAAAATACATGAAAAAATGTTCAACATCTCTGCTCATTAAAGACATTCAGTCTTCCTCCAGAAACAATGGCTATCATCAAGAAATCAGAAAACAAATACTGATGAGGCAGGGTGGGGGCTTCATTCTGAGGGGGAGTGTAAAGTAGTACAACCATATAGACATCAGTATGGTCAGGGGTGATAGCACACACCTGTAACACAGCACTTGGAGATGAGACAGATGGACTTCCAAGAGTTCAAGGGCAGCCTGGGCTACACAGTGAGTTCAAGGTCAGCCCTGAACGCAGGCACGGGGTGGCCCCCCCGCCCCGGTCCCAGCCCTCTCGGTTTTTCTTGGTTTCTTTGGGTCAAAAGCAGCTGGAGGAAGAGCAGGAAGCTTCTTCCTGGCTACCAAGCATGGAGATTGACCTGTCCTTCTTTCCAAGGCCCACTCTGTCTCTTCCCAAATGCACAATCCAGGGGACAGTAATACTGATTATGCCCAAAGCAGGCTGTGAAGAGCTAACCCCACAATTGGCTTGTTTATAGAAGTGAGTCTGGCTGAAGCCTACACGCTGAGGTCAGAGTAACTCACACCCAAATTCCGTTCCCACAACTAAAACCTTCTGACTAGAAGGACGGTGTGCTAATTACAATCATATAGTTTGTCTATTTTGTTCCTAATTCAAGGATGCTTTGTCTTGTCCTTTCTGAGCCTTGTTTACATTAATTTCCATAGAAACCACATGTCACCTTTACCCCAATTGATTGCCAATAAAAGTCAGTGCCTGGGACTGGCCAGTGCCTTTGTCAGTTGCACCAACACTGGTCATCCTGGCCCCTGATTTCTCTTAGTTCTGTCTCTTAGTGTATTTTTTTCTCAGGCCTGCATCACACACTGGGCAGGTGAGGACTGGAACCTGACTGCAGGGGTCTCTGGCAACATGAAATGAAACACAGACCATGCAGGTATATTTCAAGACAATGTCAACGTTTACACCCTAAAATCACGTGGACTTCTGAAACAGGAAACTGTGAGGACCCAGGATAGACCAGTCTTAACACAAAGATAGGAGTAAAAAGCGGCCTTTAATGCTGGCAGCTCAGCAAGTGACTCCTGTCAGTCTCAAGAGCCTGGAATAGAAGTTTGCTCTCTTTATATACCTATTTTTACATTTACAAAGGTTAGTTCCATTGGAGTTTCTCTGGTAATGCAGCACTCAGGATTTACACAAAGCAGAGCAGCGGGGTGGTGGGGGAGTTCTGGTAGAACTGAGTCCGTTATGCTCCTTTGATGACAGATGACAGAAGTTGTCATGGCCACCCAGGTACATTCTACAAAGAGCATAGTTACCTAGTTAACCCATAGTTGCCTAACTCCATACGGTGGGTGATCACTCTCACTTCGAGTAATGCAGAAAGTGTGACAAGGGAGAGGGGACCCCAAGGTTTCAGGAAACCAGAATGAGACTCCTTGGAAAGAGACCATCTAAGGACACTTAAGAGATGAGGCCCATTTATAATAACCTAAGACAGGCCCTTGCCTTGCCTCAATTTTTTTTCCAAAGAATGTTTTATTTTGGAAATGTAACAATTTGTGCTGCTAGGCTCCTGCCCAATGTTATCAAAATGCTTTGCAACTCTGTGACCTCTCAGGAACGTTCTGTTAAGCTCCACCCCTTACAAAAATGTCCTGTAACTCTGCCCCTCTGCTTCAGGAATGTTCTGTAACTCTGCCCCCCTGCTTCAGTGAGCATGCTTGCCTACCCTGTCCATCCCTATATGAGGCTCTCATTTCTGCTAGAGTGCTCAGACTTTGAGTATGAACTCTTCTGAGTTCATACTAATAAAGGTTTTGTTCCACCTCTTCAAGTGACCATCAGATTCTTGTCTTCAAATTGTGATAAACTCAACCCAGAGCTGTGACACTCAACTGTGCCTCAGAGCTGTGGCATGTGGCTGTGACACTGAGCTGTAACACTTGGCTATGGCACTGGGCTGCTCTGCTCTGCCGCAACACTAGGATAAAATTAAGAAACAAAAACTAGTGACTGATAGAGTTCTCTGCTGGATAAAATGGCCCCAACAACCCTGCATCCAAAAATGACCCTGCCTACAGGGAACGCATCACTCCAGAGAAGAAAGACCTTCTTTTTCCCACCTCTCCCCCAGTTGTAGCCAATCATCTGCCTCCACCACCCTCCCCCAGCCCTTGTAAATCTCAGCCCACCCAGCCCCTGGTTGCTGTTCTCTCTATTGTTCGAGACAGCCCAGCAGCTCTGTCCCTTAGTAAATGCTTTGCCTTTGGTGTTTGTGTTTCGGCTTATTTTCTCTCATTATTGGTGCCGAAACCCGGAAAGGACATGATCGGGATTTTGGAATGATCCCCCACTGGCCGGGTTGATTAGCCTTCCAACCATCCTTCTCAGACCTTGCCAAGCCAACACCCATCAGGAGCCTTCACTCCTGCCATTACTGATACTTAACGTCCACACCGGCCCTCAATTCCTGGCTGAGTACTCAGATTAGCCTCTCTCTCTCTCGGGTCCTCTGCCTCTCAGTGTTCTCACTCAAAACATCTTAGCATTAAGTCAGATGGACTTTTCTCGTCCTGTGGCCAGGACTGCTGCCCCTGGGGGATGCCCCATCCATCCACTCAGATCCTCTCACTTTCTCTGTCCGGAGATTGTCAAAGGCGATGAGGATGTTCCTCCCTCTTTCCCTTCTCTTCCGGAGCTTTTCTGATACTCACCTTACATATCTGGCCCCCCTTCTTTATGGGAACTGCTCAATCCAAACCAACACAATCAAGCCCTCTGGGATGCCTATTGGCTAACTTAAAAACTCTCGGCTCACTGACCACGTCAAGCCTAAATGGCTTATTTCTTATTGCAACCAAGCGTGGCCTCTATATAGATTAGATAATGAGTCCCAATGGCCAGAAAATGGAACATTTGACCCGAATGTTCTTCAGGACCTCCACCATTTCTGTCATCACAATGGCAAATGGCCTGAAGTCCCCTGTGTGCAGCCTTTCATCTACCTCCACGCCCTTCTCTTCATCAGTCCTGCTCCACCCCCCAAATTCTCTCTCACGAAGTTTCACCCGTGCTTCCAATCTCAGCTCAGAACTAGACACGGCTCACTTTGACCCGCCCAACCGCCCCTCACCTTGCTCCACCCCTGCACTACAATCCTTGGAGCCCTCAGCTTCCCTCTCGCACGCTCCCTCCCCACAACGTTCACACTCACTGCAGACAAAACCTCCCACACCTCCTGTTTCTCCTCCTCACGCGCCCGATATCCCACCCTTCCAGCCCCACCCACCATCATGCCCCTTGGGAGGTGGCGGGAACAGAAGGTATATTTTTTCTTTTAAGTTTTTATTATTTAAATACACCATACTAGAGTAAATGTCTCTGAAAATATCACAAATGAAAGATTTTTTCTTCATTCAGCAAAGTAGAAGTAGGGGGAAATTTCTACACAGTAGCTGCTATAAGCCTGATTTCTTTTCCCTCTTTTTTCTTTCTTTTTTAAAAATCTTTGCCATGGGAGTAGAAACATTAGGACAAAAACACTTACATGCATATATACATTGTATTTTACAGGGATAGAATAAAAGTGTTTGTGATAGAATATCACAAAAGCCACATCTCTTTCCTTTATCTCATGTTCAGTTTTGATTGAAACACATTTCCTTACAACACTTAAATATACAAAGAGCAAATAGAATGTTGTTAAGGTAAAACACAGGGTACAAATTCTGGCCAGTGCCCTGCTAATAGTTTTTTTTTTGTTTGTTTTTGTTTTTTTGGTACCAGGGATTGAACTCGGGTCCTTGCGCTTGCGGAGCAGGTGGCAAAACCACTGAGCTAAATCCCCGGCCCCTACCCTGCTAATTGTTAATGAGGGTAGAAAGCAGATTTGAATGCTTCTTTTAATTAGCTTCATTAGCCATTTCCCTCCCCCTAAGCTCCCTCCCCCACCAAGATGTCCTCTGGTGGACCTTTTTTCATTTTCTCTCCAGTCTCCCATTAGCCCAGGTTCATGGAGTCCTTAATGTTCATATTCAGTCATTTTCATACACCAATAAATGCGGGAAGGGCAGTCA
The DNA here is from genome assembly GCF_053883595.1 of Heterocephalus glaber. Lineage (NCBI taxonomy): Eukaryota > Metazoa > Chordata > Mammalia > Rodentia > Bathyergidae > Heterocephalus > Heterocephalus glaber. The sequence goes on along the minus strand of NW_028258201.1, from coordinate 817,816 downwards.
AGATTAAAGAAGGTGCGATGGCACGGAGCTGGCACTGGTGCTAGCCGCAAAGCTGACCTGCCTACTGAAGACACACAGGCTCCACCTGTGATGAACAAAATCTGAGATGAAGGCACGCATTCTGCATTCCTCTGACCTTTCAGCAGACCTTCTGGTCTGGCAGTAGTAGTGGATTGCTCTGAAGTGAATTCAAATGGCCATTGATGAGAGCTGTAGGTCTATCATGTTCACAGAATAAACTGCCATTGATGTAGTGAAACCGATCTCCCGGGACCAGGCGATTCTGGCAGGTAGAGCACGTGAAACACTTAAGATGATACACATTGCCTTGCGCCCTCAGGCCGAGTGTGCTCGCAGGAGTCGAGTGTCCGCAAGCACTGCGTGCACTGCTATTCCCAAATAACCTAATGTGGTCGCTTCTGCAAAGGACGTGCCGATGTCGCCCAGCTGAGCCTGGCAGCAAGAGCACTTGAGGCACCGGCTGTGCCAGTAGCTGTCCATGGCATAGAGCAGAAAGCCGTCCGCAATCTTGGCCCCGCAGCCTGCGCAGCGCTTCTCGGAGAGAGAGCCGGCCGTCACCACGGTCGGCTTCTCCCCTATATTGCAATACTGCGAGAGGCGGCGGCGAAGGCGAGTGCTGCGCTCGGCTTCCAGGGCAGGGGAGCCTCGCGGCGGAGCTGGAGGGAGGGCGGGAGTCCTCGGAGAAGCAGGAAAGGGGAGGAGGGGGCTAAGGGCTGCTTTTTTTTTTTTTAATCGCGTGGCTCTGGGGCGGGTGGGGGCCCCGCCTAAGTGGCAGGCGGCCGGGAGCAGACGTGTCAGTCTCAGCCCTCGTCCCGTCCTCCGCCTCCGGCCGCGCGCGAGCAGCTGCAGGAGCCCTCGGCCCGCCCGGCGCGGCTTCAGGCGCGGCGCAGCGGCAGCAGCAGCTGCAATCGCTGCTGCAATCGCTGCTGCAAGTTTGGCCACGTGGCTTCACTTCGGATCTGCCCCGCCCCCGCTCGCCCGCCCGCTCGGGGCCGCCGGCGCCTCCCACCCGGCCGCGAGCGGCTGCAGAAACAGAAACACCCCGGGAGCGGTGGGGGCCGTGCCCAGGCCGGTAGCGGGCGCGCCCGGGAGTCGGGGCTTCGCCGGCTGGGCCCGCGCGCTCCTGCAGCCTGCGCCGCGGCCGGGCTGCAGCTGCCCGGCTCGGAGGCGGCGGCGCTGGCCTCTCGGGAACAGAAGGTATTATCAGAGTCCACGCTCCTTTCTCACTCACAGATCTTTCTCAAGTTGAAAAGCGTCTTGGCTTTTTCCTCAGACCCTGACTCCTACATCAAAGAATTTCGTTACTTGACTCTGTCCTATGATCTGTCTTGGCCCGATAGCTATACGATACTGACTTCTACCGCCCCCCACCCCCCACCCCCCCCACACAAGGAAAGTTTGGACGGCAGCCCAGACCGTCGCAGATGAGTTCCATTCTGCTGATAACACCAAGCCAGTGGGAGCACAGGCTGTCCCCGGAGAAGACCCACAGTGCGACTCTCAGCTAGGCCAGGCAGATAGGGGCCGCAGAGACCATATGACTCTCTGCCTCATAGAAGGGTTAAAAAAGACAGCTCACAAGTCTGTTAACTTTGATAAAATTAGGGAAATAGCTCAGACCCACGAAGAAAACCCAGCACAGTTTGCCGTGCCTCACTGAGGCCCTTCAGAAATACACCAAAAATGGATCCTACCTCCCAAGCTGGCATGATCACCATTAACACTCACTTTATCTCTCCGTCAGCCCCTGATATTAAGAAAAAGCTAAAAAAGGTTGAAGAGGGTCCTCAGGTGAGCCAACACGATCTCCTCAGTATAGCTTTTAAGATACATAACGGCCAAGAAGAACAGGAAAAACAGGAAAAGGCTCTCCACGATAAGGCTAAATACCAGACGTTTGTGAGTGCCCTGCAAGGCTCAAATGGCGCACATCAGGGCCCTAAGACTAAAGGGGCTACAAGCAAACCACCTGCTGGGGTGCCCCCTGGTCCCCGCTTTAAGTGCAATCAAACTGGCACTGGGCAAGAAACTGCCCCAATCCTAGGCCACCCCCTGGCCCTTGTCCAGCCTGCAAACAGGAAGGCCATTGAAGATCGATTGTCCCTTTCTCCAGAGAGGGAAAGGGGCACCTCCTCCTCTTCCTCCTCCACAGGGGCCTGCCCTGCAGGCTCACCAAGAGCCTACTTTGCCAGAACTCCCAGGATTGGCCACTGGAGAGGCCACTGGACAGTGCCTGGGGACGCCGGCCCTACACAGATCACCCACTGTGAGCCCAGGCTAACAGTCTACATCTCAGGTAAGCCTATCTCATTCCTACTGGACACGGGGGCCACATACTCAGCCTTACCTCAGTGCTCAGGCAAGACCTTCCCTTTGCCCACTCTTACAGTGGGTGTAGATGGGACTCTCACTAGACCTCTTATGACAGGTCCTCTGGCGTGTTCCCTGTACCACACCCCCTTCCTAGTCCTCCTGGCATGTTCCAGGCCTCTTCCTGGGCCAGACGTACTGAGCAAATGTAAGGCCGCCGTCACTCTGTACCTGGCCTCCTCCATATCCACCACCTTGCTTCTGTTACAGGCTGCGTCAGGTTCCCTTCCCACCCCTCTTCCCCTACCTCCCTCTCTGGTTGACCCCAAAGTGTGGGACCTCACTTGCCACTCATCACCCCCAATCCACATCCCCCTCAAAGACCCCTCCCTCTTTTCCAATGTTTCCCAATACCCCATAGCGCTCAAACATCTACGAGGACTTAAACCCCTCATTCAAGACCTTCCCCAAAAGGGCCTCCTCCACCCTACACGTTCGCCCTACAACACTCCCATCCTTCCCGTAATCACACCCAATGGCTCGCACTGCCTTGTTCAAGATCTGTGCACCTTCAGGGCTGCTGTTCTCCCCACACATCCAGTTGTCCCCAACCTCTGTACTCTTCTCTCCTGTACCCCCTGACACAACCCATCTCACAGTCGCTGATCTCAAGGATGCCTCCTTCACTATCCCGTTACGCCCCGGCACCCAAGATCTCTTTGCTTTCACTTGGACAAACCCTGATACCCATCATGCCCAACAATGCACCTGGGCCGTCCTCCCCTAGGGCTTCCAGGACAGTCCCCATTTCTTTGGCCAAGCCCTTGCCTCTGATCTCTCCCGATTAACTCTCTCACCTTCCGTCCTGCTTCAATACGTTGATGATCTACTGCTTTGCAGGCCCGCCCTAGGGGACTCACAGGCCCACACTGTTCTAAATTTCCTGGCCACACGTGGATACCAAGTCTCCCCCAACAAGGTGCAGCTCTCCCAATCTTCAGCTATCTATCTTGAGGTCTCGCTCCCTCCCACAAACAGGAGATCACAATGGATAGGAAAAAGCTCATAAAGAACCTCCCCGATCCAGTCTCCAAAGCTGAAATCCTTTCATTCCTTGGGTCGGCTGGCTATCTCCGTCTGTGGATCCCCAATTGTGGCCTCCTGGCTAAGCCCCTTTATGAGGCTGCTAAGGGCGACCCACTAGGACCCAGAGACCCCAGGCACATACATGCCTCATTCACAGCCCTCGAAACTGCACTCTTGTCGGGCCCCCCCCCCTCCCCCCGACCTCAGTCACTCTTTCCTTCTGTACATATCCGAGAGACAAGGGATCGCCCTTGGGGTACTAGGACAAGATAAAGGCCTCTCCTTCACAGCAGTAGCCTATCTCTCCACACAGATGGATCCCACAGGCCAGGGCTGGCCTGCTTGCCTTTGGGCACTAGCAGCATCCGCCTCCTAGCACAAGAAAGCACCGAACTTACTTTTGGCCAGCCCACTGTCCTCAGGTCCCCACATCACCTACAAGACCTCCTGACTCACAAGGCTCCATCAAACCTTTCCCCTTCCCGGGAGTCTCCAACTTTTGCACATGACCTTCACCCAAAACCCTCACTTCACTTTACAGTCTTGCCCACCACTGAATCCTGCCTCCCTCCTGCCAGATCCCAAACATGTCCTGACCCTCTCAGGAACAGAAGCCATCGATCCCTATCTCCCCTCGCTCCCAAACATCACATCCACTCCCATTCCAGATCCTGATTACACTTGGTTCACAGATGGGAGCTCTTTCTCTCCCGCCTCCAGCCCACGATGAGCTGGATATGCTGTTGACTCCTCAGAGGGGATAACAGAGGCCCAGCCCCTTCCTCCAGGCACCGCCTCCCAACGGCAGAGCTCATAGCCCTTACCAGAGCTCTGACGCTGGCAGCCTCCAAAGCAGTCCATATCCATACAGGTTGGAAGTACGCCTTCCATGTCCTTCACTCCCATTCAGCTCTCTGGGAAGAGAGAGGATTTCTCCCCACCAGGGGGTCCTCCATCACCCATCGACCACTTATTCTGAACCTTCTCAAAGCAGCCCAACTCCAGCATGGGCGGGACACCCACTGCAAGGGACCTCAGTCCTCTGATGACCCCATCACTCCAGGCGATGATAAGGCGGACACTGAAGCTGCCCAACGAACACCCCGGGCCACACGGCTCCTAGCTGTCCCACCCACATCCCTCCAGTATGACTGCCGGAAAAACAAAAGTGGCTCCAGCAGGGTGCACCTCCATCGGAGACCGGCTTCTCTTCACAGACGGACGTGTTCTCCCAGACTCGCGGGCTACCCCGTTCTGACCTCCACAGTGCCCTCCACAGCGGCCATGTCCCTCTCCGTCTCTCATTGGCCCCTCCTTCTATCATCCCTCGCTGGCTTCCCTTGTCCACCAGATAACCCGCAGGTGCCCCGCCTGCGCTGTCACTTCCCCTCAGAGAGCCCCCCACCCAGATGCCTTCCCCACACCAAGCTCGTGGCCACTGCCCAGGGGGAGATGGGCAGATTGATTTTACACACACGACACACACACACACACACACACACACACACACACGCAGAAAGACGCGTCACCCCTCACCCTGGCAGATGCCTCCTCAGGGTGGACCGAGGCCTTCCCCACCGCCTCGGAGGGTGCTGCCTCATCTGCTTACATTCCCCTCACCGAAGTCATCCCCGCTTTGGGCTGCCCCGCTCCACAGTCTGACCGGGGACTGGCCTTTGTCTCTTGTGTCACCCAACTCGTGGCCCAATCTCTCAACATAAATTGGAAACTACACATCCCATACCGACCTCGATCTTCTGGAAAGGTAGAAAAAGCAAATGGACTAGTTGAAGCACACCTGCCTAAACTCGCCTTAGAGCTCAAGGCCCCATGGACTGAGCTCCCCCTTGCCCTTACAGGATTAAGGGCAGCACCCTGCAAGCCTCTCAACTTCAGCCCATTTGAGCTTACCTGTGGGAGACCTCGTCTCCTAGGAAACCTTCCAGAATCTCTTCCCCCATTGGCTGATTATATCCCCACCCTTAAGTCTCTCCATTACTTTCTCAGAACTCATGCTGATCAGTTTCTACCTAGCCAATATCCCCCCAACCACTGCCATCTACATGTTGCTCCCAGAGATCAGGTTTATCTCAAAACCCTTGCTAGGGCCAGGGATTTAGCTCAGTGGTTTTGCTGTCTGCTGTGCAAGCGCAAGGACCTGAGTTCAATCCCCGGTACCAAAAAAAAAAAAACCTTGCCACAGGGACCTTACAGCCTAGATGGGAGGGCCCTCTAGAAGTGGCCCTCACTACCCCTACAGCAGTAAAACTTGTAGGAAAAACACCGTGGTCCCATCTTTCCAGGATAAAGCGCTTTACTTCACCTGTCTCTTCCTCAAAGTCTGATGTGTCTCTGGCCAAACCTAAATTTTCCTGTCCTAACAGGACCCACCAAGATCAAGCTCACTCAAATCCCCAAAGAGTACAAGTCCGTGTTCCCTCCCTGGCTCACATCTCACTTCTCTGACTTCATCTCTGAATTGCAACAGGACTGTCATTGGTTCGCTGCCCAAGGTCACACAGTGGAGGAGACCTGCCTGTGGACTGGAGACCACTGCTTTCAAGGCACCTTTTCCGATTTCTCCTCAGACGAGGTCTGCCTGTTGGCCTTTCTTCTCCTAGGTTGCCTAACGCTGCTCTCACTCCGCTTTCATGACATTCCCCTCTGCTGACCAGCCATCCAGCCCTCCTTGCTGTCTACATAGCCCTGTTCCTTGTCTTGGTCACCAGACTCTTCTCTGTCTTGCCCCTGACTGGTCTCATACACAAAAATTCCTCTTCGCCCTTCTCTTCCTTCTCCTGGGGGGACTCCTTGCCATTCCATCACACTCCCACTGAGCCCCCACCAACAGACCCTAGAGAGTGGTGACTTTCCTTCTGGCTCTTCTCTCTTTTATCCCAAGTGGAGAGGCACACCTCAGCTGCATGGCCAACTGCCGATGCTCTGGCATAGTCTTTACAATTGATTGGAGCAGTGGCAGACCCACAAATTACGGAAAAGGCTCCTTCATTTCATACACTCATATGAACAGCAAATGTTACTCCACTACCACTATCTGTACATATGGGGGCAGCCTCTACCTTATGGGAAAGATTACGTCTCTAGACTACCCCACAAGTAAAGAAAGGCAGGGTTCGTGGGCCTGCTGGACACTAACAACAAACTGGGGAATGTCAGACAGCGGAGATGTACAGGATCAGACATGGAAACAACAACAGGAGGAGACAGAAAAGCGACTCATACCATAGTCCTTAAAACACCACCCCATGTAAGAGCATTAATCTGTCTTCCCTAAAAAAGGCGGTTGAAACACATAAAAGACTCCTAAACCTCTTTAACACCACCCTGATTAGCCTACCAGGTAAAAACCGAGTGCTAGATGTGCCTGTCACCCGATTCCAGCCTTATGTCCCTATACCGACTCCTCCTAACTGGACTCTCCCTACTCCCCAAAACACCACAATAACATTAGGCCCCTTTGCAACCCAGTTAAAATCCTCCACATATGACAATTGGACCTGCATAAATTCACCCATCCTAGAAAAACACAATTCCACTTCCTGTACTAAGGTTATTAACATCTCCACATCCGGCATCACCTGTCTCCCCAAGGGTCTGTTTTATATCTGTGGCTCGCAAGCCTTTTGCTGCCTTAACTCAACCCCGCCCTCTTTATGCTACCTAGGCTTCCTCAGCCCCCCCCCCCAATTTATACAGAGACTCAAATATTACAGCAGGTCTTGCCCCACAGCAGCCACCTATCCATCACACCGAGGAGCGCGCCCTCCCTGCAGTTCCCTTTTTGGTAGGAGCCAGTATACTGACAGGAGTCGGCACTGGGGTTGCAGGAATCTCAGCATCAGCGCACTTCTATTACTCCCTACCCTAAGAGCTAAATGAGGATATGGAAAAGTAGCAGACTCTCCGGTCAGCCTGCGGTCCCAAATCCATCCCCTGGCAGCTGTGGTACTCCAGAACAGACGAGCTCTAGATCTAACAACAGCAGAAAGGGGGGAACGTGGCTCCTCCTGGGGGAAGAGTGCTGCTGTTGTGTCTGTCAATCAGTCTGGCACTGCGGGGGACAAGGCGAACGAGCTCAGGGAGCGAACAGAGAAACACAGACGAGACCTCAGCTGGCCCCGCTCTCTAGCAGGATACTTCGGCCAGTGGCTTCCCTGGCTCCTTCCTTTCCTGGCAGCCCTCACTATCCTCGGCATAATCCTACCGTTTGGGCCCTGCCTGTTTCGTTGTTTGCAAATTTTCTTGCAGGCGCGATTGCGGGCCTTTACCAATCAGACAGCCGGTGAAGTCTTCACCGCGGGTTATCAGCCTCGCGCCACGGGAGACCACGCCACCATCGCGCAGGACCCAGACCTGTCACCCTTTTTCTCCGCCCTGGTCACGCAGGAAGCAGCCACAGAAAAGAGGCCTCCGCCCCTATTCCACAATAAAGTCAAGAGTCTGGAATGACAGAGTTCTCTGCTGGATAAAATGGCCCTGCCTACAGGGAGCAGTCACTCCAGAGAGAACAAAGACCTGCTTTCTCCCCCCCGCCCCGCCCCGCTTGTAGCCAATCATCTGCCTCCACCGCAAGCCCCAGCCCCTGGTTGCTGCTCTCGCCATTGTTCGAGACCACCCGGCAGCTCTGACCCTTAATAAGGGCTCCGCCTTGGGTGTTTGTGTTTTGGATCATTTGGGGGGGGGGGGTACCGGGGATCGAACTCGGGTCCTTGCGCTTGCAAGGCAGGCGGCGGAACCACTGAGCTAAATCCCCAGCCCTAGGCTCATTTTATTTCTCTCAGTGACTAAAGCTAATCGTGACGTAGATAACAACAGCACACATGCTAACACCTTTACCTTCCCACCCTGACCAGGAATGAGCTGTGGGCAGGAGGAAACTGAGGCACAGAGAGAGAAGGCGCTGGTCAGAGGCAGGACAGCGCTGCCTCCACCTGAGGTGCGGACCGTGCTAGCTAGGCGGCTCCAGGGGACCCAGGTGACCCGGGGCCATCGCGGTCAGCGGGCGCCACCTGCTGGCGCCCGGGGCTCACAGCTTCTGGAGCGCTGGGGAGAGAAGAGACAGGGTAAGCGCGCTCCACCCACAGACTGCGGCTCTTATTCCCTCAGGACTTCTCGGTGCTCAGAAGCCCCAAATCAGCTGGGCCCTCTCTGGAGCCCAGTATTTTCCTGCACCTCAACCGCTTTTCTGTGTTCGCTGAGATCGTCCTCAAAAACATCAAAGATCAGATCTCCGCTGCCTCACTTGGGTCTGTGCCAAGCTCCGCCCAGAAATTGGGCTGCAGGCGCCTGCGCTCAACTCTGCTCACCAGGCTCTCTCTGGGCTACTGCACCTTTGTGAAGAGCATCGGGAGATCCCTCTCCTCACCCCACTCCTCCCGACCCTCCAGGGCAGGCTTTACCCTACATCGAGATGTCTATAATTTCTCTGGGTTACTGGCAGGGGATGTTTTCAGGATGGTGCACATGCAACCTGTCTCGGTCTGACTCTTCAGTCTCCACAGTCCCACGTTCCGACCCCACTGTGGATTCCACATTGCTCACTGTCAGTAATAACTCAAACAGGCCCTTGGAAGTGGCGATGCTGCACTGAGCCTGCCCCCGTGAGTGAGTGAGGCCCACACTGGCCCTGGTTGGCCCAGGAGCCTGAGAGACGTGTGGAGAGCAGCAGAGCAGGACCCACGTCCCCATGGCTGCTTCCCTCAGGCGGGGTCAGCATCGGCTGCAGCTGGACCTGCAAGACCCTGGCTGACGAGGGCCAGGGCAGCATGAAGGGGCGCAGCTCAGCCGTGGCTCCATCACTTACACACACCATGACTCTGCCCCTCTTTGGGAAATATCATCCCCTCCACTGCCCTGTGTGCAGCAGGCAGTGCGAGGGGGCCCACATCCCACATGAGCCCTGCCCTCTCCAGCCCTGCCTGGTTCTCACCTGCAGCCTCTGCAGCGCATGTGCTCTTCCGGGGAACAAGGCCAGCAACAGCAGCAGCAGCAACAGCCACATCCAGAATGATGGCCCCCAACTCCCAAGGCTCCAGGGCCTTCCCTGGAAGCAGGCTTGTTACACACAGGGCGCCCGGAGCCTCCAGCTCCTCCCTCTGCTCCCCTGGCCCCTGACCTGAGCCAGGTCAGAGCCCTGCAGGGCCCCCTGACTCACCACAGGGCACACGGTGAATGCTGTTCTTCCCACCGTGTCCCACCTGGCAGCTGAACCTCTGCTCCTGACCCTGGGGAACCCTGGTGGCCACCCAGGTCTGGCAAGTTCCATTCTCACTGAGCACCGAATTCCCAGATTCCTGGGTGCCTGGACTCAAGGGTTCCCCATCCTGAAGCCCAGTCACAGTGATATTCCCGGGATAGGAGCCAGAAGCCCTGCAGGTGAGGTTGACCATGCCCTCCGAGGCCTCACTGCAGGTCAGTCACAGCCGGGGACACTGGAGGAGAGAGTGCAGGGCTGTGGGTCACCTGTCCATGCCTCCCGCCGCCCCACGGAGGCCTGGGGTACAGGGCAGGTCCTCCTGCTTTTTCCGACTCTGGCTGAAGCCTCACTGCCCCCACCCCAGTCTGTTCTCATGCTAATCTGAGGCTCCAGAGGACAGCAGGATGGGCCTGGGCCAGCGGCTCTGCGTTCCCACTTGCCCGCTGGGCGGTGGGCTGGCTCCCATGCTGGGGCCAGGAGGGACCTCTCCGACACAGGCAGGGGACAGCAGGTGGGGCCCAGCCGGCGCTGAGGGCCTCTCTGCCCACCATGCTCAGGCTGCCTCCTGGTTATGGGCCTGGACTGTTAACTTCCTGCACCACCTGCCTGTCCTCCTCCAGGGCATCTCACAGGACAGGCAGCTCTGAAGTCCATGCACTCAGGCAGGCCTGCCTCCCCCCCGCCAGGCACAGAGAGGATGTCCCTCGGAGAAGCTCGGGCAGGGGTGGCCAGTACCTGCTCTGGGCTTGAAGCCCTGGGGGGATTTCACAGATCTCTGGAGTTCTCCACAAATATCCCCACACACATGGGCCCAGTGAGCCCTGCTTTCAGTACCATCGAAGTCCCAGGACGTCCCGGTGTCCAAAGGCCCGGTCTAAGGTGGGGACTGCGGCACCGTGGAGCTGCAGGTCTCTGGATCATGGGCGTGGACACCCCCATCATGGTGCACATCCCGGAAGGGCCTCGCATGCTTGTCCTCTCGCCGCTCACAGCCCCAAGTCTCCGGGAGGGACTGGGGTCCTGCCCCCAGCAGCAGTCACTCTCCAGCCCCGGCCTTGCCTTCCCTGCCCAGTCAGACACCGCAGCCCTGAGGGGCCTCCCTGGCTCCTCCATGTCCCCCGTGCCAGCCAAACAATGGCTCATGTGTGCTGAGCACCACAGACCCCATCTCCTCTCCCTGCCCAGCCAAACCCAGGGGGACAGACAGGCTCCTGCTCACCCCCAGCTCTCCTGGGAAAGTCCACCTTCACCCTGGCTCTGATCACACTCACCTCCTCTGCACTCCACCCTATTGGCCAAGATCACACTGAGCCTCTTAAATCTCTCTACTGTGTAGTGGGTCTCTGGGTGCTGGGGTTCAGATCCCAGGTCGGTTTCACCCTGCAGCTGCTGCAGCTTTGCTGTATTGGTCTCAATGACATAGTGCAGGCTGGGCTGATCATCCAAATGAAGCTTAGCTAAGGCCCTCGGGAGCACAAACCCATCTTGGGTCTTCACTGTGAGGGTACAGTGGAAACTTTGGGCCCCTGGGGAAGAGGAAACCATGGCTGATGCTTCTTCCTGGGCAGGGCTGCAGAGCAATGCTCCCCAAGGGACCCTGCTGCCCTACCCTTCCCCAGCATGCAGAGCACATGGACAGAAAGGAGGATTTGCAATGCAAGGTGGGCAGCACAGGGGGAGAACAAGGTGGGAATCAGGCAAGAAAAAGGGGGCATGGAGTCTGGCCAGCATGCAGCCTGGGCAAGGATGAGGCACAGGCTCCCTCGGACACAGGTGGGAGGTTAGGGAGAAGCTGGCCAGCAGGGGACAGGGGATTTTTAAGGCCAGAGCTGGATGGCAGGGCCTGCCAGGGGCTGGGAGGGCACAGGAGAGCTGAGGGGGAAGCGAAGGAGGCGGAGGTGTCTGAGGCCTTGGTGCGGCTCCTGGTGGACAGGGAGGGGAAGTCACAGCCCCATAGACTTCAGAGTGGTGTTTGTGCCCCAGAGGGAAGCAAAGGTGTGGGCTGGGTACTAAGTGGAAGAGTCAGCCAGGCATGGTGGCAAATGCCTGTCATTCCAGGTACTCAGGAGGCTGAGGCAGGAGGGTGAAAACATTGAGGCAAGCAGGGAGAACTCAGAGGATCTGTCTCAAGATAAAAGTTAGAAATTTCCAGGAAGACGGCAACATGGTCAACAGCAACAAATCAACCTCTCCAAGATTTGGAATCCAGGCACTGGAAAATAACAACTTGGGGAAGAAAAGAAGAAGGGGGGTGGATCCCAAGGCCCCAGGAAGGATCTGACAGGAAAATTGAAGCCCACGGCACAAGTGAAGAGACAGAACACTGTGCAGAAGGAGGAGGGGGCAAACTGCACTTTCTCCACAGCTCTTGGCTCACGATTTGACAGAGGAGCAAATCCACTGAGACACAGTGAAGGCAGGTGGCTCCAGAGGCCTCCAGGGAGAAACACAGCAGTGGGACAGAGCAGTGGATCTCTGTGCTGCAACAGCTGCTGAATGACTCCAGCCCAGCGGCTGCTGTGTTCCCTGGAGAGGGTGCTTGGCCAGATGCCATTTTAGGGAGGGGCCAACTGAACCTGGGACTGGAGCAACTGTAAGTTGGCTTCATCTCAGGGCTGCCACTGTTGAAACCCCACAGTGACTGGGTGAGGGACAACTGTGGAGATGTCCAGGGTCAGGGAGCCATGGTGAGGCCAGCAAGAGACATCCAGAGTGTTGTAGGCTGAACAACTCAGGTCCCGACCCCACAGCCAGAGCCCAGAACCAGCCTGAACTTCTGTGGAGATAAAAGCTCCAGAATCATCACTTCACCCTAATCCTACTGCAGGCCTGCTGGGATCATCCAGCACAGATCTGGGCTCTGTCTGTCTCCTGTGACTACCAGAGACACCAGAGGCAGCTCTGAATTGGACACTACCACAAAACTGTAGACACAAGAAGATAACCACAGGCCTGAAATCACAGAGAAATCTGGTTTTTCCTACTTTTTTTTTCTTGTTTTAGTTTTTTTCATGAGTGTGAACACTGTTTTTGGGTTTCTCCGTTTTATTTTCCCCTTCCTTTTGTTTTTCGCTCCTTTTCTTTCCTCCTGTCTTCTTGACTAGTTTGCTAAAGCCTAGGTAATCTTGCTTTGCCCTTCAGCCTTCCCTCTATTCTCTTTCTCTTCATTTCCCTGGTTTTTTTCCTCTTCGCCCTTTTACATTTACTCCCTTGAGGGTAAAATCACTCTATTGAGTAGATATTTATATAATTTTCTGATTTGTCTTAGATTTTGTTATATAACTGTAAGTTCTTGTACCTATAGCTAAAGGTGGCAAATTTACAGTTATCACAGCTTGTCATTTTCCAGACTATCCTTGGTGCTATTGTTATTAGTGATTGTGCTACTTTAGTCAAGATGACATAGTTATGGTAATCAGTTGTTCTCCCTTGTATGCCAATACCAAGACCATCTGGGTGTCATAAAAAATAGCATAGTCCAGTAACAAAGAACTGGTTGCTAGGCCAAACAAGCAGCAACCTCTCATCCCTAATAAATTGTACAGGCAGAAGACAGGTGTGGTGGCACACACCTGTAGTCTCAGCACTCAGGAGGCTGAGGTAGGAGAATCTCTGTGAGTTCAAGGCCAGCCTGGACTACATAGCGAGACCTTTTCTCAAAAAACAAAAACAAAAACAGAACAAAAAAAATTGAAGACGAAGGATCTTGGAACAGACTCAAAAGCCAAAAGCCAGCTATGCCTAAAAGACATCTCTGAAAAGTAGTTTTTTGAAACAAGGTCTTGCTATATAATTCAGGCTGGCCTTGAACTCACTGTGTAGCCCAGGCTGGCCTTGAACTCATGGTGATCCTCCTGCCTCAGCCTCCTGAGTGCTGGGATTACAGGTGTGTGCCACCATGCCCAGCCTAAGTAGTCGTTTCCCTAAGAAGCCTCAAAATTAGCAGTAAAACTTCCTACCAAAACAATTTACAGACATCAACGCAGAAAATGAATTTTAAAAAGAGAAAATGAAGGGCCGGGGATGTAGCTCAGTGGTTCTGCCACCTGCCTCGCAAGCGCAAGGACCAGAGTTCAATCTTCACTACCAAAAAGCAAGAGAGAGAGAGAGAGAGAGAGAGAGAGAGAGAGAGAGAGAATGAAAAACTACGGAAGCCTCTGCTGAGGTCTGGGCTCTGGCTGGGGCTGGAGCAGGGACTTCTGTTCAGGCCCCTTCCAGGCACCATTCAGGGTCCACTTCCGCGCAGCACGAGGACAGTGCCAGGCCCCTGAGTCAGCAGCGCTTTCTTGGCTCAGCCCCTGGGTCCTCAGCACCTGCACAGGGTCCCGTCTTTGGCCAGCAGCAGATGTGGGGACCGAAGGTCCACAGCCCTCCTGCCTCTGGGGAGCCCCTGGCTGTTCAGGAGACTCAGGAAGGCCAGAGTCAGCCGGCCTCTGGGACAAGAGATTCCTGCTATGGCCTCTCTCCTCTCCACCCTCGCTGTGCCCTGGGCTCCTGCTCCCGGTCCATCCTCTTCCACCTGTGCCCTGCTGTGAACTCTGATGACCTCTCAGGCCTGAGACCTCCCGCTCTCTCCAGGCCTCCCGCTGCCCCTCCCCCGCCCCGCCAGGCTCCTTATGGGATGCCAGGGGCTCCTCTCCCCCATCGCTGTTTCCCTCTCTGGATCCTCGCTCCTCCTAGCTGATGGCCCCTGCCTCCCAGGAGCTTGGCCCAGTCAGGTTACTTTACCGTTTCTTAGTCACGATGTCGTGGTAGAGAATGGAAGAGAGAACTGGAAATCAAATCCCCTTGGGGAGGCTGCAGCGTCCCAGAACCCTTCTCCCTCTGCACCTTGAGAACTGGGGTGTGGGTGGGGGAGTGAGGGGAGGGGTGGGCAGGACTGACAGGGCCAGCAGCCTCACCGGTGGGTGTGGCTCACCTGTGGATTTGCTTCCCCGGGTGCAGGGCTTCTGCCCAAACTCCCCGCTAAGGGCGGACAGAGGCTCAGCACAGCACCCCACAGGCGCCACTGCTGATCAGGGAACTCGCTTCTCAGCCCCAGCAGTGAGCACTGGATCTGCGCTCACGGGGTTCACAGGTCTCTCCACCTTCCTCACCAGCTGAGGCGACAGAACGGTGCAAGGGGTTTTTGAAAACTGCACTGCATGGCCTGGCCAGCTCCTCGGGAGGCTGAGGAGGCTCAAATCGGTGTCCAATATTCGGAGTTGTTCCTCCCAGAGCCAGGACACAGGGACTGGGAATTGGAGTGGCAGCGCAGTCACGGCTAGTGAACCACTAGCAAAACACAAGCTTCCTGTTCCTGCAACTCTGTGCTCTGCAGCCCTGTGAGTCTCAGTCCCAGAGGGTGGATGTTCCCACCAGGAGACACACTGCTGAATGCAGGTCAAGGCTTTCCCTGAGCCACTTCGGGCTCCCCTCACCTCTGAATCAACAGGCAAGCGACAGGCTCCCTGTGCTGGCTGAGGTGCCTGGTCCTGACCACAAGGCTAAGCTGGACCGCCGTTCCTCCAGGGAAGTGGGGGACAGGTCCAGATCAGAGGTCCCTGAGTCATGAGCATTGCCTTGCTCGAGTCTCTTGTCATCTCTGTGCCCTGTGATTAGGGTCAAAGGAAAGTGAAATCCAGACACAGGCAGCCTAGGAATGGCCCAGCCATTTAGGAATGAAGGCCACGGTTCCCTCAGTGGCTCCAGAGCCAGCACCAGCTGAGGTGCTTGCTGAGGGAACGGGAATCCGTGGAGGCAGAGGAAGGCGGTAGAGAAGCCAGCGACAACTACAGGACAGGCACAGAGCAAGGACAGTAACTCTATGAGTGAGTCCTCATTTGGTTAGGAACAGATTTATGGTGTGTTGAGTGTGATACAACATATTTAATATCTTTGTTTTCCCTCTTTTCTAATTCTCACATGTAATATGAAACATACACAGTTAATTTCGTACTATTACTGTGCTGTTAATTTTACATCATGATGTTTACAAGGAGAAAGGTAAACATCTCTCAAGGACTTCGCCCCCTCTGGGGAAGGATTTGGTTGGTGTTTGGTTGGTGCAGCAGAGCTGTGTGGAGTTGGGTAGAACTGGAGCCTGGTCACCTTCTTCACTTGGAGGTGAGGTGTGGCTGAAGGCGCTGGGCATGGTTCCACCTGGCAGGGGCTGCACTCGGGAAGGTTACTGTATGGGACAGCTGCCCGGCCCATGGGTGTCCAGATTTGCCTGCACAATTCTTCAGAGTTGGCCAGAGAGTTTCTGGATCGCAGCATCTGAAGCAGGAGATGCAGCTGTGCAGGGGGCACCGCAGATAGGGTGGGCGTCACCCAGGACTCAGGGCTGAGCAGGACAGGGGACAGAGGAAAGCACAAACTACCCCTGACTTAGCCTGCCTGCGTGGGCTGGCCCGCGAGTCTTCCCTGGAGCCCAGAGTGGGGTGGACACAGCTGGTTCTCAGGTCAGCAGACCCAGACTGAAGGACGCCACAGGACGCCTGGGTCTCCAGCTTGCAGATGGGAAACCATTGCTCCTCCCCTTCCTTAACCCTGTGACGCATTGGTAGCTCTGTCTCCAGCTATGATGCCCATGTGGTTCCGGGAATGGGAATATAGGGCCACACAAGGCAGGCAGAGCGAGGAGTGGCTCAGATCGTTCAGGAAGGTATCTGTCTGTCTATCTGTCTGTCTGTCTGCCTGTCTATTTATCTATCTGTCTATCTGTCCATCTGTCTATTTCTCTCTCTATCCATCCCCCGTTTTTGCTTCTCTAGACAACATCAGCTTCTCCCAAGCCCCTCCCTGCCCATCCCAGTAACAGGGCCATCTTCCCTGCCCAAATGCCACACTCGGATCGCATTTTCCTTAACACTTGTCACCTCCTAGCAGGAGCCTGGTCCTCAGTTCCTCTGCTCACAGTGCATCACGCCCCTCTCCCCACTGGGACATGGGTCCCACACTGCCGGTGATGTTTCTCTTTGTCCTCCAATGAGCGTCCTGGATGCAAAAACAGCTCCTCCCACACAGGGCTCACAAGAGCTGCAAGGTGGGACACAGGGCACTGAAGCGCTCCTTCCTCTTCTACAATCTCCACTGCCATTTTTATTACAGTTCTTCAATTTATTTGAAGCAATTCAGTTTCAAAAACTTTAAGTTACAGCCTTCAGTACAAATAAAGGGAAATGTCAGAAAGAATAAAAGAATGAAGGCCCATGGATTTAGTTCAGTGGTGCCGCTGCCTCCCTCGAAAGCAGAAGGTCCTGAGTTCAATCCCCAGTACTGAAAAACAAACAAACAAACCATGATCAGGAGTACTGCAGTTTAAAAGAATAGGGTTTTTTCCGTTGAGTTTATTGGTACATTTTAGGCATACAATACGGTTACATTCACAATTGGGATCTTGTGCCTGTACATGACATATCTTGGTTCTGATTTTTCCCCATCTCCCTGCCCTCCCTTCAACCCCTCCACCCCTCCCTATTTACAAAGTCTTTGTTTCCATGTTTTTCCTTTCCTCATTTTTTTTCCTTTCCCTTCTTTCCTTTCCCCTGCCCCTCCCACTTCCCCTACCCCTTTACACATTTTCTTCCTATTTCACAGTATCAGTTATACATTTTGATTCTTTTTTTTTTTTTTAGAATACTAGCTTCTGTTGAATCACTGGATTTCAGTTTTTACAAATAATCTTAGTTCAGCTGACTAAAGTTTTGGTGGGAAACAGTTCTCACACATAAACAATTACATGCTCCATTTTTCTGTAAATAACTCTATTGTCTGGGTTAACAAACATTTCCACAGACACACACAAAAATGTTTAAAGCCATAGATCACTGCATTTATATTTACAAAAAGCCATAGACAAACATGCATTTCTCCTTTAGCAGGATGACTTAAATAGATGTCTGAACATTAAGGCAATGACAATTCTAAAACAATGACAATCCAAGTTAAGGCTTTATGTTTGAAACTCATATTCATAGGCAACTGCAGCACACTAATCTAATAGGCTGAATTCATGTATCTGCCCCGTGTTACTGATCCATTCATCACCAGTTCTTTGGTATCAGATGGATGGGGTCAGCATTAGCAGCAACACCAATCTACTTTAATGACTCATTGGTCCACTTCTTCGGTTTTGAGGATTCGGCTCTCAGCAGCAAAAGCACATGCCACAGAAAGAACAGAGCATTTTGGGGTAAGCCTGGAGACCTCACAAGCTGCACTGATTCTGACTTTCCTGAAAGCTAGCCAACTATTTCAAAGTCAGGACCGACTGGATACAGAGAACTGGCAAGGCATACTTGACTGTGCTCTTGGCTCAAAACACAGAACATGTTCCTGAAGCAATAGGTTTCCACCTTCTCCATTTTCTTTGAAGACTATGTTACTCTTTAAATAAAGCAACAGTAAGCAGAATACCATAGTTTGAATGGATCTATTGTATAACTGTTAGCCTCAAGGCACAAAACATATCTTTGACCAGTGTGTTTCCTCATTCAAGGAAAAGATGAGTGGCGAATGGAAGGAAAAGCCACTTTAAAATAATCATAGATTGGCCGGGGATTTAGCTTAGTGGTTCTGCTGCCTGCATCACAAGAGCAAGGTCCCGAGTTGGATCCCTGGTACCAAAAAAAAAAAAATTGTAAATTTTGTCCCATAAAAAATCCTTGTCCCGGGCCGGAGATTTAGCTCAGTGGTTTTGCCGCCTGCTGTGCAAGCGCAAGGACCCGAGTTCGATCCCCGGTACCAAAAAAAACCAACAAAACAAAAACTCCTTGTCCCATAAAGCTTAGAAGTGTGAAGTAGTGAAATCCGGGAATGGGGGCCAATGTCCTTTTCTGCTCTTTTTCAGTATTAGGAGGGACAATACTCAAAGGCAGCCGGTGGACACACTGAGGATGGGAAGCAGCTCAGGAGCCCACGCTGGCCTGCCTGGAGAGCAGGGAGGGCTGTAGATGTGAGAACATGAAATGCACATTTGCTCTTCCTCCTTGGGACTAACATTCGAAGATCCTTGTGATCTCTGCAGTAAGCGTTTTGTTTGCTGTTGTTGCGTGACAATGCGATGACTGGCAGCTGGCGTCCCTAGGCAGCTTCGGGGTGGACTGGGCACAAGGGAGACCCAGCACTATTACAGGGCTGGGTCATTTTCACTTCACTTCCCACCAGGCTTCAGGGAGGGGAACGGCTGCAGTGAAGTGATCACCAGGGCCAAGAATGTAATCAGCCACAGGCGCGTGAGGAGAACTGGGTCCCAAGAGCTTCCTACAGCTGAGCCCGGGGCGGGGGTCCCGGTGGGCGGTGCTCTTCCAGGGCGTGGAGGCTCTGTCCCCCTCCCACACTTCACCCCGACATCCCTTCATCTGGGTCCTCTCCCATACCCCGGTGCGTGTTCCCAAGTTCTGCAAGCTGCTCTGGCAAATTAATCAAACTCAAGGACACAGTGATGCTATCTCCAATTTCCGGCTGGTTGCTAGACATGCTGGAGGCCTGGACTGCAGGTGGGGTCAGAACTGGATGCTGGATGGCACTGGGGTCACCTGCAGCTGGTCACCCACTGCAGGACAGCCTGCTGGCTGGGGGAACCCACGCTGTTGGCCGTGGACATCTTCTGGATGGATGTGGCTGGAGAGCAGAGAGAGGCGTTTTGCTTTTAAAGCAGCACCATTTTGTCACCCATGATGGGGTCGGGATTCCTTGCTCTTGCTCAGAGCCTTGCTTTGTACACTAAGTTCTGGCTGCTCCTTCCCTAGGCAGCAATTTCATAGCAACAACCCTTGGGTGAGGGAGGACTGTCCCCGGCATCTGCGATCGCCATGAGAGGGCACAGCAGTGACTTCAAGAAAACCACTGCAAAATCTACATAAAGACAGCTGTGGTTTCCCTTGGTATTGGAATAGAGAAGAGATGGGAAGAGACAACAAAGCAAGAGCAAGTGCAGCAGGACGCATCTTCAACCACAAAAGCATCATCTGGAGCAGGTGAGGTGCAGTTTACGTGTGTCACGCTTGGCTAAAACATCAAAGATAGGAGAAGTCTGCACCCCAGCACCTGGTAAGCTTGGCTTTGGCCAAATGGCTAAGTGTTTGACACGGGATGGAAAGGCCAGCTGTGAAAGCGCAAATGTAGGCAACACAAAAATATTTTCAGATCAACATCTTACACTTTATAATACACTCTCACTTATACACAAATAGCATGTTTGTTTACAAATTCAAAAGGCAAAGAACCTAAGCAAGGGCACCATGGACTATATTCAACAGAGTTAATACTGGCATCCCTGCTCCCCGTGTTTTAGTCTGGGAGGAAATGGCAACCACCACTCACACTGGCCCAATGCTTTAGAAGTTGTGCAGCTGGGCACATGTCTGGGTTTCCACGGAGCTGAACTGAGACTCCATGCCGTGCAGGCCAAATCGGGCAGTGGAAAGTCGCCCATGGCTGTCTGCGTTTCGTTGCTGGTGAATATCGAGCTCCCCAGAGGCTCCAGGCCTGACCTGGTGGTCTGCGTTTCCGTGCTGTTCAGCTGCACCTTGCTCTCCGGAGCAGGGACACTTCGGGTGGTGTAGGACGAGCGGGTGCTCATGGAAAAGCTGCAGTGTTTCAGGAAGCTGCCGAGGGCCAGGTGAGGGCTGCAGTCTAGAAAGGTTTAAGTCCATCTGGGTCTGTGTGTTGAACATCTCCAGCCCTAGGAAGTGAGTGTCGCCCCTGCATCCACAGGGTGGGGGCGACAGATCTGCTAGAAAGAAGTCGGTGTGGGTCTGTCCAGCGACTCCAGGACCTGCTCCGTGGCCATGGGGCCGAGGCCGCTCTTCAGTTTGAGTCTGGATGTTGGAGGCGGAGAGGAACTCTTCAATATCAAAATCGAGGCTGGGGTTCTGGGTGGGGCCGGAGGGGAGCTGGGTGTCAGCCCCGGGATTGGCATCAGACACAAGACCGCGGTTGACCAACACCTGACTGGGCAGAGTGCTTGACAAGATGTTTGCTAAGTTGCTCAGCAGATCTGTGGTGTGGGCCTGGTTACCTGTCACGTTCTGTGAGAACCATGCCGTTCTGCACACTGAAGTTTAAGGTGGGTGCGGATTTCTCAATACCTTCACTTAAAGCCTTAGGTTTGCTCTGCGGCAGCAAACTGTGAGTGACGGTCTCTGCTACTAACCTGTTTATAACATTATCCGTGGGGACGCTGTCTGAGTGGACGCTCTCAACAATTTCCCTGCACATCCCGGCTTGGTCCACCTGCATCCGGGCGTCTGGGGGCCCCGGCACCCGGAAGGTCTGGGTCTCCCTGGAGACCCCACCTGGTCGGAGACAGTGTCGATGAAAGCGTCCGTCTGAGCAGAGATGGAGGACACTGCTTTAGAGCTGGGCAGCAGCGTCCGAGTGGGAACACTACTGGGAAGGGACACTCGGGGATCAAGGGACAGGTCGGTCTGAGAGCAAGACGACACACAGGCGTCAGGGCCAGGCCACGGGGCAGAGGGGACCAAGTGTGGCGAGACACGGGTCAGACCCGCCTGCACGCTGATGGACGCAGTGCCGTTCCTTTGACACGGGCCCTAGCTCTCGGGAAGGATTAGGAGGGCTCTTCCCCAGTTCACCTGAACAGCCTCACTCACAGCCTCGAGGCCGGGATCATAACTTGGGAGAGAGAGAGAGGCAGGCTCTCCTTCGGGAGCACGGCTCAGAATCCAGGCCGAGGATCAGAGGCCCCACGGACACGGGCACCAGGTGCTCGGCGCCCGTTGCTGAGCCCTGATCGACGCCCAAGCCACGGGCTGGGCCGCAGAGTCGGCTGTAGGCACAAAGGCCGGCACAGGCGACAGCTGCATGACCGGAAGCTTCTCTAGAGCCACGCTGGGCTTCGGTAAGAGCAGCTTCTGAGGGCACCGCGGAGGTGTGGTGACGCTCTGCTTCCCGGAGCCGCGGGAGTCCTCAAGAGAGGGCATGAGCTTTATTTCTGAAGTCCCCAGTTCCTGGGCTCCTGGCCAAGGCTTTGGTTGGCTGCTCAAGGATTCCATGGTCTTTGTGGACAACTTCCGGTTTCGCAGGTCGATTTCCGATTTCCGTTTCCCTCTTACTGGGTGGTCCCTGAGCTCCGGGGGATCTCGCGGAGGCCGGAGCAGTAGAGGTGCGGCTGCAGCGCCGGGTGCTGGCTGGGGGCCTCTGCCCGTGCCCAGGAGGCCTTGCCGGATCCTCCGCGGGCCCCTTCAGGTTCCACTTGGTGGCACACGCGTTGCCACCCTTGCGCGTTCGTGCCTCTTCTCTGGCGAGCATCTTTGCGCAGCGCCGGAGGGCACAGGGCAGGGCGCTGGGGAAAACACTCCCAGCCGACGGCCGCCCCGCGCCCGCAGCGCTACTCCCGCGAAGCTCAGACCGCTGCTGCTGTCCGCTGAGCACAGAGCAGGCCCGGCCTAGGCCTTCTAATTTCATCCCGGAGGAGAATATTAAGAAAAGTGCAATGCCAGTTTCCCCAGAGATAACTGTGAAGATGGTCTGTCGGGGCTCTGGGGCACCCTTCACTTGGACAGCAGTGGAACTTTGGAACAGTCTTCAAGTCTCTCCCTGCTGCTGAGTTTACTGTGCCATCCTGCAGGCCGCGGCTCTTGCCAGGTGCGTGTGGAGCGCGGGCTGCTGGGCAGGGTCTTCCGCAGATGCGGACGGTGCACAGGATGCTGGTCCGCACGGCCCGCGACAGCTCACTCACCCCCGGCTGGATCAGCTCGCGGCTGGCGGCGCCGGGGACGCGGGGTGCTGCCCCTCAGCCGAGACCCCGGAGCCCCCCACGGGCCCGAGGCATCGGCGGTTCCACTCGCGGCCACTGGGACGGCCAAGGCGCCCCCACCAGAGCCGCGGGTTCCGCCCCCGAACGCCACTTCCCTACATGTTGATTCCTCTTCGCACTTTTAGTTTTTCACACCAGAGAAACGATTCGGTATTTGCACATGTTTAAAAGACATTTAACAGTGTTATGGCTTTCATCAAAACCCAGCTGCACACGGCTCGCTGCAGCAGCACACACACTAAAACCGGAACGATACAGAGAAGATGAGCGTGGCCCCTGTGCAAGGGTGACATGCAAAACAGTTGCACAAAATACTGATTTCAAAGTTTTTAAGGAGAGTTTCTTGTGAAATTTAACACATTCTATACAGACTGCCAAACAGAGAGCATTGAAACAGGACCCAAGGCCAGGCATGGTGGCACAGGTGTGTCATCCCAGGACTTGGGGGCTGAGGCAGGAGGATCACCGAGAGTTTGAGGCCAGCCTGAACTTCATAGTGAGTAGTGAGACCCTGTCTCAAAAAACAAATCAAAAGAAGGGACCCAAAACTTCTCCACAATAAAAAACTCACCCTTCCTTATGTGCATGAAAACACTGCCCACAAGGTCACATGAGATGTAAATGTTATCTGCAGCCTCTCGGTGATAGTTTCAATCCAAAGCACTCTACTTCTCTAATTTTGATTGCACAGTAAGATGCTTGATAAGAAACTCTGTGTGTAGATTTACTTTTTAAAATAAGTATTTTCTGAGCCAAGCATGGTGGCCCATGCTTCTCATCCCAGCAATCAGGAGGCTGAGGCAGGAGGACCACTGTGGGTTTGAGGCCAGCCTGGGCTACATGGCGAGCTCAAGACCCACCTGAATTACACAGTGAGACCCTGTCTCAAAAATAAAACACAAACAACAAAATGTTTAAGTATTTTCTGAAATGGATTAGTATCCATTGCAAATTCTTCAGGACTGAACCAGGCAGACCAATTGTTCACTGAGGAAGAAAATGTTAGTCTTTTGCAAGTTCCAGTGTTTTCAGTCAGTTGTGCAAGTTGTCTACTTTCTCCACAAAGAATTCCACAATGTTCACTTTAAAAGGGCAAGTCACACATGTTAAACTAGAGAGCAGCACAATACCATAGTGAACTCATCATGACCCACTTCATCTTCCTCCCCATCTTCATCATCTCCCCCCGCTTCCTCTTCCGGGTCTGGTCCTTCTTTCACTTCCTGGTCGAGTCCATTGAAGTCTGGGATCTGCTGCCACAGTTCCAAAACAAACACGTTTGTGATCTCACAGTAAAACACATCGAGAATTCCAGATTTCTAACACTGTGCAGAGCTTCCATGCACTCGGGTCTTGGATTCTGTCTGCACTCAGATGGAGGCAGGTACAATGTGCAGGTTTCTCTGGCAAAACTTCCAGGCTTCTGAAATCACATTGTCAGTAAGGCCCAACGCTCAACTTCATCTAGGCTGGAAGCTGGGCCAGTGAACGCCCTTCCACGTTTCTGTACTCAGAAACTCTAGTTCTTTGCAGTGTCATTCAGGGCCTCAGTTTCCCCAAGACACACCAGTCATTACAAGGAGTGATTAATTCTGTCACCGCCTCAGGGACTCAGTCCCTTCACGCCAGGGTAATCCTCTCATCTCCACGCCCTCCTCCTGCTCTTCCCATGCTGCTCCTTTCCTGCTTTCCCCTTTCCTGCTGCTCCTGCCACCCCAGCCCTACAATGTTTGAAAATTTGGAAATGAGGGCCGGGGATTCAGCTCAGTGGTTTCGCCGCCTACTGAGCAAGCACAAGGACCCAAGTTTGATCCCCAGTATCAAAAAAAAAAAAAAAAAAAAAAAAATTGGAAATGAATGAAAAGAATCCAAATATAAATGCTCACTGCCAGCAGGTGTGAGGGAGACAGAACAGCAAAGGGAGTCAGGGAGTGGGGACTGTAACTCACCTGCCCGCTTCCCTGTCCACACAGCTGTGCACGCACACACACATGCACACGCACGCACACCTGCAGTTGCTTCCCCTTCAGTGGCTGCTCAGACTCACGGTCTTTATTGGCGGGTCTCAAGCCAGGCGCTGTGCCGGGACCTCTCACACTGAGGTCAGGGCCCTGGGCTTTTCTTACAGGCGCTGCCTCCCTTCCTGCCACCCTCCTGAGCAGCCCTTCTGCACAGCACAGCAGGTTCATTTGCCCATTTAGGGAAACATTTCAAGTCAATGGTCCTGTTTTGCAAACATTCATCTATATTAGACTCTGTCCTATGGGTCTTTAAGCTTGCACTGGAGCCAGGGCTTGGATGACCAGAGCTAAAGGCAGGGAGAGGGGTGGGTGAGTGGAGCAGGAAAGAATTTATCTAAGATGAGGAAGTATGGGATCCCTCCTCTCTGCTAATCCTAGCAGCAGGATTTGGATTTAAAAGACTGAAGAAAAGAAGAAAGTCCTGGGAAAGTTCTAAAAGGACAGAGGAGAAAAACGAAAGAGGAAGGAAGATGCCACGTGAGGAGCCGTCACTTCCACCCTCTGGGACAAGGGCAGCACGAACACCTGGCACTGTCAGAGACAGGAACACACAAAAGAGAATGAGTCTGGGCTCCCCGGCAAGAGCAAGGCCAGAATAATCCCCTGAGGAAACCAAGAACCAGGAAAAACACACGGAGGGTGGGGTGAGGCCACGCCCAGGCCCAGCCCGGCTGACCTGGCCACAGGAAGCCACTGCTGTCCATGGCCTGGACACAGGACAAGGACCTGGAGGCGTCTAAGTCCCCGTGAGGACAGGTCACGCAGGGACAAGGCTCTCCTGGAGGGACAGGGACCCGGGAGCAGAGGTGACCCCGCTGAGGAGGGACCATGGCAAAGCCCAGCAAGCACCGGGCAGCGACCGCTCAGCTCTGTCCCCCTTCGGCTCCTCACAGCTTTCTCCCGTGCCCGCCTCAGCAGACTCAGCACGGCACAGTGAGGGGAGGTCCTCAGAGCTCCCGCTGACCTCTCCCCGGAAGTGTAGGACTCAGCTGTGATTAGCCAGTCAGCCTCTGTCAGGAACTGGAGAAACCAAATTCACATTCAGCGGCCTATGTCCCTGTGTGGGAATCTCCAAGAGATGCTAAAGGAACGCCGGCCTCCGAGCCCAGAGAGTGTCAACGGTCCAAGAACAACTCAGACAAGGCCAGCGTGGCCAGCACATGAGTTTATTAGGGTTACTCACAGAGCAGGGGACTTGGGGTCCCAGCACTACTGCAGTCAGCAACCCCACTGCTCAGCAAGTGGTTTTAGGGCTTTGATTGAAACAAGGTGGGGATCAGAGCGGGAAGCGGCCTTGGCCGGAGCTGTGTGTCCTCCACGCCATCTGATCTTCATCAGGAAGCTCTGCAGGGCTTCATGGAGCACTGCGGGCAGGGGGCTTGTTGTGCTGCAGTCTGGCACAGCCTCAGCTATTGGTAGGGGCCTAGAAGAAGACGGAGTTGCAGCCGGGCCTGGCTGTGCTGGCCTGTGATCCAGGCACTCGGAGGCTGAGACAGGAGGATCACTGTGGGTCCAAGGCCAGCCTTGCTACATAGTGAGTCCAAGCCCACCTCAACTTCGTAGTGAGACCCAGTCTCAAAAGACAAAAAACAGAAAGATGGCCTTCCTTCGGCCGAGGTTGGGAGGACAATCCTCACTACAGCAGGGCAGGAGGGAGCAGCAGCCCAGGGCACCTGAGGCTGACACCGGGAGGGAGAAGGTCAGCCGCGCCTCTGCTGACACAGGGAAGTTGGGCAGGAAGGGAACCCAGGGCACTGTGGGCCCAGGGAGAGCTGCTGTCGCTTGATCCCCTATTCTGCCAGGGGACAGGGTCAGAAGCCATCTGCAGACACAGCGCCCAGGGTTCCTGAGCTGAACAAGCCTCGGCCCTCTGTCCCTCACCCGGCAGCGTTCTCGGGCTCACACAGAAGAGCCGTGAGCCATGGGGAGTCGGGGCCAATGGCCAGAGCCTGAGCAACCTGCTGCTGCTCCCTCCAGGCTCCCGCTCAGAGTGTGACCAGGCCTGGCCCCGTCTCCCCTCTCCCGGTCGGGCCTCAGCTCTCACCTTCTCAGGCCATGACAGATGAGTCGGAGCCCTGGGCACGGTCACTGCCTGGGGTAGGAAACACAGCCAGACCCAGTCAGAGCCCACAGCACACGCAGCTGGAGGGGGCGCTGTGGGGCGGGTGCTCCCCGAGCTCCTGACTGCACCACCCCAGGCTCTCGGCATCACCCCCATACTTACTGGCAGCCGGGCCATAGCTGGCTCCTTTTCCACCTGTGGGAAGCAAATGCCCTGTGAGGAGCCAGGGAGCAGGCAGGGCCTTGACAGCCTGGAAGGACGGCCCAGGCCTGGACCCCAGGGAAGTTTCCAGAACTGGGGCTGCAGAGCCAGGCAAGGACCAGGAGGCACGAGGAAGGACACGCTCAGGACCTGACCACCGCCCTCCTGGAGCCCTGATCAGCAGGGACTTCCCCGAGGACCTGACTGCTGGGCTCAGGTCGGCATCAGCACACCCATCGGGTGACAGAGCTGTCCTTCCTTTCCAGGTGCTTTAGAACAGAGCAAGTGTCCCGGCCCGGCTGGGTGCGCACCTGCGTGTGTGGGGGGTCCCCACCTGAGGCGGCCCCACTTCCCCTGGCTCTGAAACAGGAGCACTCAGACCTGGCCCCTTCTTACCTGCCCTCTTTCTCCTCCACATCCCAACAGCCACCACCGCTATGAGGACCACCCCGAGGAGGGCAGCAGTGACCGCGATGACTTCCACTCCTCTGGACATGGTGGGATGAAGCGGCCGCTCTGGGAAGGGGGGAGGGGAATGGGCTCCAAGGCCAGGTCTCAGCCCTGAGCTCTTAGGGCCCACAGAAGGCTCCAGCTGTCCCGAAAAGAGGCCCTGTGCCCCGTCCCCTACCCCACGTCAGGGTGCGGGGCTCAGGCAGCCCCTCGTGCTGCACTCGGCACGTGTAATGCTGCTCCTCTCCGGAGGGCACCGCCACAGCCGCCCACGTCTGGAAGGTCCCGTCCCCTGCAGGCCTGGTCTCCACCAGCTCCATGTCCTGGGTCAGGTCCTGCCCATCCCGCTGCCAGGTCACGGAGATCTCGGCAGGGTAGAAGCCCAGGGCCCAGCACCGCAGGGTCACCTCTTCCTTGGAGAAGGGGTGGCGGGTCACGCGTGTCTCTGGGGGGTCTGAGGCAGAGAGGGAAGATTCAGACACTGCACTCTTCCCGGGCCACTGCATCAGCGCTCATGTGCCCGTCCCGAGCACGGACAGGACAAGTGCAGCTGGGGAGATGCAAAACCCAGAGAGCAGCCGCGACTCAGGCATCCGGGATGGTCTGTTCCTGGGAAAGTTCCAGACTCGGTGAGTGGGCCCAGGGGAGCAGGCTCGGGGTCCCTGAGGGGAGGCAAAGGGACCTGCAGTCCCGCGTGGGTGGAGACTCAGGGACTCTGACAACTGCAGTCGCATCTCCAAGGCACTGGCTGTGGGGCAGAGAACACGCCTGAGAGGCAGCCTTCAGTCTGCAGCCAGGGAGCAAGGGAAGGGCTGAGGCGCAGCTCAGGGATCTTCCCTCCTCCAGCCTGGGACAGACTCTCACCCTCCTGAGGGAAGGGCGGGCTCAGGAGCGCCAAGTGCTATGGGCTGCGCAGTCCCAGGACCCTCTTCCCCTCTGACGCCAGAGGGCAGCAGTACCGCGAGGTCCCGGGCAGAGGCAGGAGGTTCTTCACCGCCCTGGTACCTGTGCGCTGCAGCTGCTCCTTCCCGTTCTCCAGGTGTCTGCGGAGCCACTCCACACAGGTGCCCTCCAGGTAGGCCCTGCGGCGCTCTGCCACGCCGGCCTCCACCCACTTGCGCTGTGTGATCAGAGCCGCGGTGTCCGCCGCCACCCAGGAGCTCAGGTCCTCAGCGAGGGCGATGTAATCCGCGCCGTCGTAGGCCCACTGCGTGTACCCGCGGAGGAGGCGCCCGTCCGACCCCACTTCGCAGCCGTACATCCTCTGGAAGGTGTGAGAGCCTGGCCCCGCCCCTAAGTCAGCCCCGCCCCCAGGTCAGCCCCGCCCCCACCCGGGGATTTTTTCACCCGAACTGAAAACGAAACCCGGTCGCTTCCCCGCGCTCTTCCGGGACTGGGGTCTGCGCCTGAACCTCGGACCCCGTCGGTGGGGACGGGCAGGGCCGTGACTTCTGACCCGGCCGGGCTCACTCACCGGCCTCGGTCTGGTTGTAGTAGCGGAGCGCGGTCTGCAGGTTCACTCGGTAAGCCTGTGCGTTGCCCTTGGCTGTCCGTGTCTCCCGGTCCCAATACGCCTGGTCCACCCGCTCCATCCACGCCGCCCGCGGCTCCACCCTCGGGCTCGCGGCGTCGCTGTCGAAGCGCACGAACTGCGTGTCGTCCACGTAGCCCACGGACATGAAGCGGGGCTCCCCTTGGCCGGGCCGGGACACCGCGATGTGGAAGTAGCGCATCGAGTGGGAGCCTGCGGGGCGGGCAGTGAGACCGCGACCTCGGCCCGCGCGGCCCTCGCTCCTCCCCGCCTCCCTCCGCCCGCGCTCACCGGCCCGGGTCTCGGGCAGGACCAGGGCCCCCGAGAGCAGCAGGAGCAGGGCTCGGGGTGCCATCACCCCCATCCTCAGGTTGCGGGACTCAGGCTGGCGCTCTGTGGGGACTTTATAACGGGAACCGCGGCGGCGCTGATTGGCTGCTGTAGGAGCCCGCAACCAATGGGCGTGGTAAGCGGGCCCGCGTCACGAGTGTCCAGGCAGAAAGACCCGACACGGCTTGGCAGAGGCAGAAGTGAAACCCAGGCAGAGGCGGGCTCCCCGGTGATGAACGTCCGCACCCGACCGCTCTGATCACACAGCGCAAGTGGGTGGAGCCCGGTGTGGCAGAGCTGCCAGGGCCTACGTCACAGCCGGTGCTGCCGACCCGACCGGGGGCTCTGCCCTGACCCTCTCCTCCCGCTCCGAGCGCTCTGTCACTCGGCCTCCCGAGTCCTGAGTCCTGCAGAGGCCGGAGAGGAAAGCGCGGCCCAGCCCTGTCCTCCTGCTCGCGGCCCGGACCCTCCGCCACGTCCCCGACTCCTCCCCGGCCCGGACGCCCCTGAAGACGCCGCGCCCGGGGCACAGCGGCGGAGCGAGCTCGTCCTGGGCCGCGGTGCGCACGCGGGGCCTCTCTGCACCCCGAAGGCTGTGCTCTCTACCTTGCTGTCTCTCTCAAAACAGTAGGAAGATGGAACAGAATAGAGGATACAGAAAGAACACCAGGTACATTCACTTTTCTGATCTTTTTTTTTTTTTTTTTTTTTTTGGTACCGGGGATCAAACTCGGGTCCTTACGCTTATGCAGCAGGTGGGGAAACCACTGAGCTAAATCCCCAGCCCAACTTTTCTGATCTTTGACAAGGGCCAAAAACATATGCTGGAGGAAAGTGGACATGGTGCTGATGCCTGTCATCCTAGCACTGGACAGGCTGAGGCAGGAGGAGCACCATGAGATCGAGGCCAGCCTGGACTACATGGTGAGTTCAAAGCCAGCCTCAACCCGAACTACATACCAAGATGTGCACGTGAGTCTAGACCCATATATCTCACCACGTGCCGAGACAAAATCAATATGGACCAACTATCTAAATGTTGAAACAGAAACATTTCATCTGCTGGAAGATAAAATAGGTAAAACTCTTGAAGACATAGACACAGGCAAGGACTATTTTAAAAGAACCTGAATTGCACAACCTATAACAATGAGAATCAACAAATGGGGTGGCATCCAGTTAAAATCTTTCTGCACAGCAAAGGAAGCAAAGAACAGAGTGAAGTGACAGCCCGAGGGATGGGAAAATGTTCTGTAGCTATTCCCTGGAGAGGGCAGACATCTAGCGTAAAGAACACCACGGAACTGGTCCCTCCCAAAGGAATCCATCGAGTGAAATGGAGAGGCACTTCTCAGAAGTACAAGTGGCCAGTAAATACATGAAAAATATCCAACATCTCTGCAATGAGAAATACGAGTTGAAACAACATGGAGATGCCATCCTCCTGCAGAAAGAATGACTGAAGAGAGTGGGTGATAAATGGACAGCATTTAAAATCTAGTCTCCAAACCAAAGAGACAGTAAGCGGAGGAAAAGCCCCCACTCAGCTCTCCCAGGTGTTGCTGTGGAGGGGCCGAGGGGACCTGGCGGGCAGAGAGGGGGGCGCAGAGAGGCCGAGGGCTCCTGACCTCAGCTCCCAGGGAGGGCATGTGGGGACTGGTTAAGAAGATGTACATTACTTGGACATGAACAGTGCTACACAACTATGGTGATTTTCGTTCGTGTCATAATAAAATTCTTTCAATCTCCTTTTTTGGTACCAGGGATCGAACTGGGGTCCTTGCACTTGCACAGCAGGCGGCGAAGCCACTGAGCTAAATCCCTGGCCCCTAAATCTCATTTTTAAAAGAGATGTGTACTGAAGGATTTAGGAAAGATGGCCTCAATATTAACATTGATTTTCAAATATTACAACAAAAATTATAGAAATATAATTTCTTGACATACATAAAGCAAATGTGACAAGGGACTAAAATAATTAGACCCACAGCAGGCAGCATAGTCTTCCATGAACTGAGGAATCCTGGGGCCCAGCACAGCCAGGAAGCAGAGAGGCTGGGGCTCAGGTCCTGTGATCCCCAGGCACTGAGTGCCCTGAGAGAGGGAGGATGCAGGAGCTGGGAACAGGGCATGAGGGGAACTGAGCAGGGCTGTGGAGAGCCTGTGAGGTGATAGTGCAGGCCCTGGGACCCAGGGGACAGAGCCAAGAAGGGAAGGACACCAGAGGGTGGTCCTGGTGGGCGCAGGCAGAGGCTGGGCTGGGCTGGCCCTGGGCCCACTTCTGAAGGCCCACAGCATAGCCCGTCCTGCCCCTCCTGGGGCCCAGGCCTTTGCCTGCGGATCTGTGGGTGACTCTGTTCCCAAGAGCAGACTGTTGCCCGAGTGAGTGTGTCATTCTGAGGATGGGTATGCATGCATTCAGTCTTCCGCAAATATTTTAAAACCCACAAGAAGGAACACTTCAGGGCAATGGAGATACAGCTGCTGCAGTCAAAATTTCTGCTCTTGTCCTGCAGAAGTTTATCTTCCAGAGGAGAGAGACTATTAACAATGAAATAAGCAAAAAAACCACAAAAACCCAAAAAAACAAACAAACAAAAAACAATGCAATAAGCATTTAATCTGACATAAGAAAAGTAAAACACGGAGTGGTCTTACAATGTCTTTCACCTCTTCTTAATATTTATGAGGAACTACCTTAAAAGAAAAAGATTTTGTGTTTTACCACAAAAATTTCTTGTGGTTACTGTTATCCTCATCAGGTTTTGATTACTCAGGAAAACTAAGTTTCAAAACCTGGGGTTTGTTCAACCTTCTACTTGTTTTTCAGTCTTTTCAATGGCTGCTGTGTAATTCTGATGAAATCTGACTCACAGCTGATTAAATGGACAACTATTAACACTCACACTTGATATAAAAATCTTATAAATTTGATAACCAGATGGCCCTGAACGATGCTGTCAGATTATTATCCTGACGTGCTACACGCAGTGGGAAATACCTAGAGTTTCTGGGAAGCGCTAAGCTCTTGTCCAAATCCAGGCACGGTTGCTCTGTCTTCTGTCATCCAGTTTGATTCTCTGAAGTGCGCACGGTGGGATATTAGGTGGATACTGGGCTGCTGTTCCCTAATAAGAGGTGATTTTATTTAAAAGCCTTAGTGAACGGAGAGTTTCCGAAACCTGACTTCGCTGTGCCGCGAAGTAAGGAGTCCATGAAAACGCGTGTGCTTTGCAGCTGGCCGGGGTGTTGCGGTCGGGAGGTGGCAGGAGGGGTGGCAGGGAGGAGACAAGACCCTCGGGGAGGCACCAGCGCTCCCGGGCTGGCTTCCTCTTCAGCCTGGGCCTCGTCCCGTCCTGGGCCCGGGTTGCGGCCCGGGTTGCGAGGATGCTCGGGAGCCCTCAGCCCCGCCGCACGCAGCCTCCTCAGGGCTTCTCAGCCGGACCCGCGAGCAGCGCCGCAGCGCCCCCGTGTGGCCACAGGGCTGAGCACAGACGCCCAGAGCCACGCGCCCTCCTCACCAGGAAGGACCCTGATTCCCACCACGGGGACCCCGCTGGGCACACGATGGCGTGACACCGGCACAAGTCAGGCGCGGGGTGCAAAATGTGTTCTAAAATCCGCACAGATACACGTTTTCTGTTCCCTGAGTGGCCACAGGGCAGCAGGAGAAGCTGGTGTTCAGGTTCGTGGTGAAGCCACAGATAGTCTCCTGCAGGGGAGCTTGGGCCCAGGACCCTGTCCCTTGTTCAGCTGCTCCCTCTGGGACTGGTGCCGTCACTGGTGCATCAGGCCAGCAAGTCTCCCGCCTTGGGGTGTAGGTAGGAGCCCCTGGGACCTTAGGTCAAGTAGGAGGGAGGCCCCTGTGGAAGTGAGAACAGGAAGAAAATGGGGCCATGGTGGGTGCTGGTCCCAAGAGGGAGCGTGAAGGAGCCAGGGAGGAAGGTGACCTGGGCAGGAAGGGCCCTGGGGCCTCTGTAAAGTGTGGGGGCCTGGCCCCTGGGCCTAGTGAGGAAAAGCAGGCATCTGTGCCACTGCTGCGGGGACCGTCCCTGGGGCCAGGTTCCCCAGGTTTCCCAGCCCCACAGCAGGAGACAGGCTCTCCCTCCACATGGGAGTCCGGCCCTGGGTCCCACTGGCACAGGCGCCTGCTGTCCCTCCCTCCCTATGACAGTGACAGCCCCTGGGCCAGGCTGAGGCTCCCTGAGAAAGGAGCGCTGGACCAGCAGTGGGGCTGGGCTCCATCTTGGCCACCAACACCCCATTTCCCAGGTTCCAGGAGCCCCCGCTTCACTCTCTCTCTTTCCCTCGGGTGACCCAAATCCCTACACTGACCCTCAGGGCCCTTGCTGTGACTTGTAAACCATGAACTCTGGACCTATGTGGCCTGAGGACAAATCTCATTTCTGCCACCATGGCAGATACAAGCCTTCAAGGGTCCGCAGGCCAGAAACTCCCACCCTACAGCTGAGCCGGTGCTGCACACTGGGCCACAGGCACCCAGGACCCTGACTGAGGCAGGCAGTAGTCGGGGGAACTGGTCTGGGTGGCTCATGTAGCAAGATCACAAGTTTGGACGGACTCGGAGCATCGTGCTCATCGAGGGGCTCAGGAAACTGATGAACTGATGGGCACTGACACACACATCACAGAACACTCTGCCCTGAGGGGCCCCGTGAGGATGCAGCTCCAGACCTCCAGCTCACCCAAGGCAAATCCAGGGGACTCTGAAGTGGAAGAAATCGAAGGCCAGAGGCCAGTGCAGCTGCCTGGGAGCAGGGCAGCTGAGAAGGGCTGCAGGATCAGCTTCCTGGGCTGTTTCCCCAGCTGTTGGGGCGCTGGAGGAGGAGCAGAGCGGGGAACTAGGGGAAGAAGGGGAGGAGCGGAGGAGCACGGCAGAAGCCGACCCCAAATGAACACTTAGCCCAACCTGCAGTGATGATTCAGCCTAGGCTCCGGAGCGGACGGAGGTGTGGGCCTAGGCCAGGACGAACACTGACACTTCTGCTCGTCGTCGCCTGACACCAAGCGGGCCCACCCCGCCCCAGAGCCACGGGATTACAAAGTAGACAAGCAGCCGGTGGCCCAGGGAGCTGAGCCGAGAACGCGCCGCGACCCCGGGCCCAGGCCCTGTGCTCCCCACTGTGGGCTGCGCCTGCGCGGGAGACCTCGGTGTCACGAGTGTCGTTCAGAGGGGCAGCCGAGGGACCCGGGCACCGCGGGTCGTCGGAACGACGAAGACGTCGGAAAAGGAGAGCGAAGCGGGGAGCAGCGGCGGGGGCGGCGGGAGAGCGTGGCGCGGGGTCGGACGCGGGGCGGAGAAGCGGAGCGAGGCAGTGACCGCGGGGCCACCCCGCACGCCCCGCCCGGCCGGGCATCGCCCCGCACGCGCCCCTCACGGACCGCGGGGACCCACTCACCAGCGGCGACACCCAGGGGGCAGAGCGCGACCACGGCCAGGAGCAGAAGGCGGCGCGGCGACTTCGCTGGGACCGGGTGGCTGCGGCGCCCTGCTGGGACGCGGAGACTCGGCCTACTTGGCAGAGCTGTCCAGGGTGTTGCCTCTCCAGGAGCAGCGGACTCCGGGCGCACATGCTGCGGAGCGGCGCTGTTCCCGTTCGAGGGCCCACCGGGGTGCGCACCAGGCACTGGGGGCGGAGTCCGAGCAGCTGGCGCCCCGTCCTCCTTGGATCCGCACCACCCCGTCCAGCACACGGGGACCGTGGGTCGCCCGAGGTCCCGCCAGGCCCTCTCTCCTTCCGGACACGCGGCGGAGCCATGAGGCCTCCGGACGACCACGGCCTCGCTGCCCGGTCCCCGCTGCCCAGATGCCCGGACCGGCGCGCCGGCCTCAGCCGGCAGCGCCTCTGCAGCGCAGCCCCGCAGGGCCCACGGCTGAGCGGTCGGACTCCGAGTCTCCGAGGCGCAAGCTCCTCCCGCGGCCCCTGCCTGCACAGCCTGAGCTTGGGCAGCGCACGAGTCCTTCCAGGCCACAGCTCCCTTCAGGAGCCGCCCCATCACCTCCGCACGGCCTCTGCACCCGACCTTAGGGCAGTGCAGCTCGGCCCATCGGCCTCTCAAGTCCACAGGTCTGCAGGGCCCTGCACGCACACTCACACACTGACGCACTCAGGCTCCCCGCCCTCAGATCTCCGGGCAGCGCCACCGTCTTGGGCCCCTCTCCCTCAGCCTCTCCCGCCTCTCGGGGCTCCCTCCGCTCCTGCACCCTCTCAGTCCCACACTGGCTGCCAGGCCGCATCTACCTTCACCCAGAGCGGAGCACAGCTCTTCCTGCACGCTGTGCCGTCCACTGCTGCCTCGGCCCAGGCTGCCCGCAGCCGCCCCTTCTGCAGAGCGCACACAGGACGCCTCCGCGCTCCCTCCAGAGCCACAGCTGCCACAGCCTGGGCCCCACACCCCGTCCTCTACTGCTATTGCGTCTCCCCTGGGCTGCAGGGAAAGCAAACTCCCGACCGCCTAAACCCCTCTCAACACGAGCCACCGGTTAAACCGGTTAAGCGGCACCTCTCTGCCTGCCTCCTGTCACACCTCTGCATCCATTATGCTAAAAAAAATTGAATTGCACACTTTAAAAGGTACTACCAATAAAGGTTCTACTTGGGCCGGGGATTTAGCTCAGTGGTTTCGCCGCCCGTTGCGCAAGCGCAAGGACCCGAGTTCAATCCCCGGTACCAAAAAAAAAAAAAAAAAAAACCACCAAAAAAACCCCGCAAGGTCCCGAGTTCGATCCCTGGTTCCAAAAAATAAATAAATAAAAATAAAAACAGCTCCTCACAGAGCTGCAGCGCTTTGCTCGCGGCGCCTCCGTAAGGCTGCAGAGGCTCTGCCCGGGCTCAGAGAGAGGAACTCGGGAGGAGGCGGGTGCGGCGCCTGCCTCGGAGACTTCCCTCCGTCCTCCTGGCCTGGGTCCCGAGTCTGCAGGGCTGCGGGGGGCGCGGAACCGAGGCTGGGGATGGCGACACCGAAGGGGAGACAGCGTCGCCGGCGCAGGAGGCCCTTGAAGGAGGCCAGGAGGGCGACGCCCGCAGATTCTCTCCGGAGCTCAACACTAAGCCTCTCCGTACCGAAGACCTGTTCTGAGTCTTTGTGAAAGTTAGGTGTCTCTGACCCTAGGAGAATCGGGTCTAAAGCTCGTTTAGAGATAAATCTCCACCAAGGCCAGAGAGCTGTGTTCCTGATAAAGGGCTGCTTTAAATGCACAGCATCTCGTTGGGAGCGCGTTATACACGTGAGGAGGACACGGCGACTCCCGCAGTAAATATCTGCGGAGAGTTCTGAGGAGAGTTAGGTGTCGGCAAATCATCTTACTATGTGGAACAGAGCTCAGTAATCAGGTACGGAATCAGTGGAGATGTTTGGGGCTGCTTTATGAGAACACTGCCTCATCCTGTGGTGCAGGTGGTCCCGAACTGTACACCTCAGTGCTGGGTCTGGGAATTTTATCTTTCTATCTTAGAAAATGGAGCTACTCAGTACTGAACTAAGTAAAACAGCTTTAAATTCTTTTTTTTCCCTTAAGTTCTTTTATTGGTACATTTTTGGTACACAATACCTTTACATTTATCACTGGGTGCTTGTACCTGAACATGATGTATCTTGGTTCTTATTTTCCCCCATTACCTGTGCGCCCGTCACCCCTCCACCCTTCCCTATTTACATAGACTTTGTTTCCAGTTTTTCCTTTTCTTATAATTTTTTCTGTTCCCTTCTTTCCTTTCCCCTTCCCCTCCCACCACCCCTACACCTTTGGACCTTTTCTTCCTATTTCAAATTATCAATTATTCATTTTAATCATTTTAACCCTTGTTTACACTTTCAGTTTCTCACACTAGAGAAACTATTCGGTATTTACACGTGTGTGTCCTATTTATTTCACTTAAGCATATGGCCTCCATATGCATCCATTTAGCTATATATGTCTCTAGTTTCTTATTCTTGATGGCTGAGTAGTACTCCATTTTATAAGAAAAAACCCCACATCTTCTTTGTCCAGTCTCCAGTTGTTGGGCACTTGGGCTGTTTCTAAGCTTTCACTGTTACAAACTGTGCCGCTATAAACATGGGTGCACATGGGTCAGATATTTAGCTCAGTGGTTCTGGTGCCTGCCTCGCAAGCGCAAGGTTCCGAGTTCGATCCCTGGTACCAAAAAAACCCAAACAAAACACGGGTGCACATATATCGCTGTAGTATGATTCTTTTAATTATTTTGGGAAGATACTGAGCAGGGGAATACCTGTCAAATGGGACCTCTAAATTCTCTATGTAGCATATGTCAGAAATTGTTTAAGGCTGGCCTCAGGTATGGCAGAAAAAAATTGTTTTTGGAGATATTTGCTGTGAAAGTCATTAGAATTTGCCTGTACTATGTTCAGGAATTAAGTCCATAATCTCAGCTCATATGGTGCTTGTTGATGCTGCTATAACAGCAAACTGTCTAATGAAATTTGTTATGCTGGAAAAAAAAAATAGCTCTTGCTGCTACTTTGATTAGTTATTATGCCATTTTATTTTATTTATTTATTTGGTACCGGGGATCAAACTCAGGACCCTGCACTCAGAAAGCAGGTGGCAGAACCACTGAGCCAAACTCCCGGCCCTATTATGCCATTTTAAACCAATCTTTATATAGTTAATCTCCCACAAGTCACGGAGAAAAGCTACTGTTGGTAACTGCTGATAGCTATTCACATTGAGTATCTGAAAATCAAAATTCTGACACTGAAAGTGATTGGCTACCAAGGCAAATACTGATTGTTTTTTCCAAAAAAGAAAAGTTATTTTCTAGGAAGTATTTTCCTCTGAGGAAGTTCAAGAGGCTGTGATGTCACCGATACACCAGCTTATGGAGGCATGGTACCTCGCTACGGTAAGATTGTAGAAATCCTGTGCCTACTCTCCAGCTAATGACCTTGTTTAACCACAGCAAGTATAATTATTTGTATTTAGATTTTATCCAGGAAAACTGAGTTGCTAAGGAAACTTCAATGCTAGCTGTAAGCCATTTTTCAAAGTGCCTTGATACTGATCTTCAGGAAGCCTAGATCCAGATTTCCTCCCACACTCTTTTGTTAAACAGCCATTCAATACAAACTACATCTGAATAAATGGTTTGGTGGTGAATCAGAGATGACAGGGGAGTGCAGCACTTCCGTATTCCACTGAACAATACTGAAGAATTAAGTAATTAGGAGTAAAAAGAAATTGTGTCTCTCTTGGAAGCTCTTTCCCTCAGTACTTCCTACTTTTTGAAAAATGGGTGCTTGAAGGTTTAGGAATTAAACCACCATAGGAACCACAGCAACAGCAGCACTTCCCTGAAAGCTCCGCCTCCTCCCGACACACATCTGGCCTTGGCACCTGGAGTCGCCATCCTAGACCGGCTGCTGAGAGAACCAGCAGGGACTCCACCAGCCCGGCTTCCCCCGGGCCAGCTCACCGCCCAAGTCCACTGGACAGGGAAACCTAGGGCTCTGCGGCTCCCGAGGGCGCCAACACGTGGGCACATTTCGGGGCCACGGGAGCGCGGTGTGGACCCCTGACCCTGCGGCGGGCCGCCGCCAACCCGGCCCTGTCTGTCACCCCTGTGGCCCAGGCACCACCAGGGTCCGGAACTGCGTCCGTTCATCTGTCTCCTCTTCAAGGGCCTTTTTCAGGGGAACTGCACCTCTCCTACTAGTGATCCCCGAGTCCCGCGAGTCACAGTATGCATCACAGTTTGACATGTCCTTAGCCGTCCACGCATTTTAGTCGTCATTTGGACCGCGATGGTTTGCTTAGCGCTGGAGGGTCCGGGCTCCAGCTGCGGTCTCAGCCCGCTTTCCGGCCGCCCGAGCGCTTCCTCCGGGACTCCGGGAGCGCCGCTCCAGCCAGGTCCGCAGCCGGTTCCCCGAGGGCCCCAGGCGGCGAGGGCTCCAGCCGGGCTCCGCACCGCGCAGCCAGAGGTGGCCGCGAGGGGGCGCCTCAGAGCGGCCGCAGTGCTGGGCTCTGCCGGGGCTCTTTCCTGGCCGCAGCCCTCTCCGCACTGCCCACCGCACGCAGCGTCTCCTCGGACCCACGGACCGCTCTCCCTCCCTCCGCTCTCGGCCTCGGACTGACCACGCGCAGGGCGCTTCCTCCCCAGACGGCGGCGCCGCTGCGGAGCTGGAGAAACCGAAAGCGCGCGGGACGCCGCCTGCGCACCTGGGCTGGCCGGGCGCCCGGAAACGCTTTAGGCGCTGAGGTGCCCGCACCCGGCTCTGCTCAGAGATGGCGGCAGCTGCTGGACGGAAAAGCAGCCCCGCGGGGCTCACGGGCGCCGGAGGAGGGCGAGCCGCGGGGGCTTGGGGTTCCACCGCGGGCAGGGCCTCTGCGGGCGCGGACGCGCAGACCCGGCGCCCGTGGGGCTGGGGGCCGGAGCGGGACCTGAGATCCTGCAGACCGCAGCCGCGGGCCGCCCTGGGTCCCCGTCACTTACCCGTCCCCAGGGTCGAGGTCACCGCGTCGGCCGCCCAGGTCCCACGCACGGGGGTGAAGTGGAAAGGGAGTGCGGGTGGAGAAAGGGTAGAAGAGAGGGGAAGAAAATGGGAGATAAAGGATATAGGGTATTCCCTACTTTTACTTGGCCCAAACTCACTCTGCAGAACCTGTTCCTTTTCCTACCTTTAATAAAACTTTGCTACCATTTAAAAGAAAGAAAACAGGGGTGGGCATGGTCCCAGCACTCGGGTGGCAGAGGCAGGAGGATGGCCATGATTTTCAGGCCAGCATGGGCTACAGAGTGAGTTCAAGCCTGGTGTGGACTACATAATGAGACTCTCTCAAAAAAAAAAGGAAGGAAAAAAGAAACAGAAAGAAAGCTACCCAAAAGGGAATGGAAAAAGAAAAAGTGATACTGAATTTGGTAACATGAAGAAAAAAGTCAGTTTCCAAGGAACACCAGTCACTGGATGAAAGGCAGAAATAAACTAGATCAGTAATGTTGATACGTTGGAGCCTCCTGAAGTAATCCGCAATGTGCTTCTGAAAACAGAGCACAAGACCCTCAAAAAAGAAATCAAGGGCCGGGGATTTAGCTCAGTGGTTCCAGTGCCTGACTCACAAGCGCAAGGTCCCGAGTTCAATCCCTGGTACCAAAAAAAAAAAAAAAAAAAAAAAAAGAAAGAAATCAAGAGTTAAACTGGTTACCCAGATGTGGTGGTGCACACCTGTAATCCCAGCACTCGGGAGGCAGAGGCAGGAGAATTGCTGAGAGTTCAAGGCCAGCCTGGGCTACAAAGGGAGATCCTGTCTCAAAAAAAAAAAAAAAAAGTGTTAAACTGGTTAAAGTCTGCAATGAAGCAACCCAGCAATCTTTCCAAATTTGGTAGTCTGGAAAAACTAACAACAAACCAAGGATTCAAGGACAATCAGGAGAAAATATGATCTTTGTCTGTTTTGGTACCGGGAATCGAACTCAGGGCCTCAAGCTTGCCAGCCAGGCGCTGTGCCACTGAGGTACATCCCTAGCCAAAAAATGAGTATGATCTTGAAGAGGACTTTGGGAAGTACAAAAATGATATTACAACTAACAGTTGTGGACTTGAATCTCTAGAAAATAATAAAGTTAGGCCCCGGGGATTTAGCTCAGTTTCACTGCCTGCTGCACAAGTGCAAAGACCCGAGTTCGATCCCCAGTACCAAAAAAAAAAAAAAAATAATAATAATAATAAAGTTAAGCCCATAAACAAAGGTGCAGAACAAATTGGTTTTGAGCTAGTAAAAAAATTATTTCAAGATCAGCTGGTGTTAAGATCTCATTGCTTGGTAATCCCCAGTACTAAAAAAAACAAACAAACAGATCTCATTGCTTGGAATGTGAAAGTTTAACACAAAAAGGAGATTTTCAGGACATCAGCATGCCAGTACAAGAAGATGAGCTTTCCAAAGTAGAGAGTTCTATACTGAGTTTGATCCCCGGTACCAAAAAAACACAAACAAAAAAAGTAGAGAGTTCTGAAATTCCTCCACACCCAAAAACAGAAATGAAGACCTTGTGATGGGCAAATTCACAATTAGCTTCATGAAGAGGACTGTAGAAGAAGGTAAATATTTCTGTCAAAATTGCCATCATTACACTGAAGCCAAACAAAATCTTGTGTTTGACAAAGTGCCTGAAGTTCTAGCCATTTATCAAAGGGCTTTGCTGCCAGTGGCTTGGAGTTTGAGTTAAGATGGCGGACTTTCCAAGATCAACACTGCTTTATTGAAACCTCTTAAATTGTGTCTATAAGAATGGAGCACAGAGGCCGGGGATTTAGCTCAGTGGCACCACGCCTGCCTGGCAAGTGCAAGGTCCTGAGTTTGATCACCAGTACTACCAATAAAAAGGAGCACAAGGCCAACTAATGACAGCTCTGATTATTTGCAGTTGTAATGCATAGTGGATTACAGTTAGCAGTGGGCATTACACTGCTTCTGTTAAAGTCACTGACCCCAAAAGCTTAGAACTAGATAAGGAGAATTTTGTGGTTGGCCAGATGTGTGAAGTGGGTAAGCCAGAGCTGCAGAATGAGGAGGAAGCAAGGGGTGCAGTTGAAAATCATAACGATGAAGAAGTGTCCATGACAGTTGGTGGAAATACACAGCCAAGTAAAGTTTTAAAAAAATGCAGACATTATTGGACTTCTTGGAAGACAAAAGGACAAAGCAGATTAGGAGCTCTACAACAAAGCATCTAATCCTGATAACCCCACAAGTACAGCATTTGCTGGAAGTAGAAGTTCTAAGACTCAGCACTAATGGACCCACAAATGGAGAGGAACAAGGAATCCAGTGACCAGGCATTTACATGAATTGATTTGAGAACAAAATTTCCTGAGTAGTGCGAAGTTTATTTACTTAGTTTTTGTTTTTTGAGACAGGGTCTTGCTATGCAGTTCACTCTGGCCTTAAACTGTGTAGCCCAGGCTGGCTTTGAACTCATGGCAATCCTCCTGCCTCAGCCTCCTGAGTGCTAGGATTACAGATATGCAGCACCATACCTGGCCTGCAAAGTTTAAAGGAGAATGAGAAGAACTGGTTGCTTTTTGATGGTTCTGAGGCCAAAGTTACCGGAGAGAAGGACATCGCCCACATCTACTCCTTACTTGTTATTTTATAAGAAATTGAATAATAATATTATTGGTCTCTAGGGGTTTTTTTATAATAGTGAGATTTGAAGTACTGAAAAAACATGTTAATTTTTAGAATTCATAAAGACAAGTGATATATTTGTTCCTGGGAACAAACTTGCATAGGAAGTGTTTAAATCTTTTGGATTTACAGCAATTTTTCATGTTTGCCCCCCCCCCCCACTGGGGATCAAACTCAGGACCAAGCACCAGCCAGGTGCAGTGCCACTGAGCTAAATCCCTGGCCCTGTGTTTGCTTTTTCAAATAAAGTGCTTATATTTGTATTCTCCATACATTGGAGTAATTATGTGTCATTTATAGGTCAGTGCTTTTTCACATAAGAACAGAATCTCATCGGTAGACTTAAGTTTTTGGTTTTTTCCAGTACCAGGAATTGAACTCAGGACCTTGCACTTGCCATGCAGGCACAGCATCTCTGAGCTACATCCCCAGCCCAGTAGACTTAGCTTTACCACAGTCATGAAGCCTGATCTCTGATGGGCTCCATCAGAGGCACAAGACCTGAAATGAGTGGATTCTTGTCGGGGTGTGCATTTTGTGCCTTGAATTGCTTTGAAAAGTGTCCCTGAAACCCAGACAATAAGAATTTTACATGTGGGCTGGGGATTTAGCTCAGTAGTTTCACCACCTGCTGTGAAAGCACAAGGACTCGAGTTTGATCCCCGGTACCAAAAAAAAAAAGAATTTTATATGTATTTGTGAAGATGATTCTGTATTCTAGAAAATCTTTTTGGGTGTGGACTAATTTGTATCTCTTCATCCTCATATTCTGCATGATCAGTGTCATACATCAAATGTAAATATGACCTTACATTTATTTATTTATTTAGGGTACTGGGAATCGAACTCGGGACCTTGTGCTTGCAAGGCAGGTGGCAGAACCACTGAGCTAAATCCCTAGCCCATAATTTTTAACTTTTTAAAAAAAAACCCTGGAAGATCAATAAAATTTAAATGGCTTACCTATGTAAAAAAAAAAAAAGAAAGCATAACTACTTGTTATTAAGATAGGGAAAGAGTGTGTGCCAGTCAGAGAAGGCCATTCCTACTGGATGCCCTGGAGACCCTGTGAGACTGCAGTTCCTGATTTCCTAGGGCCGTGCCAGGCCTGAACTTACCAGTCCTTGCCACTTCCACAGATGCCAGTTCTGCTGTCCTGTGACCCTAGCGTGACAGCCCCTGCCCTGAGCCAGGCTGGCTTGGCTCCTAGTGTCAGAAAAGGGCAGGGAGAGGGCTGGGAGGGACAGGACTCCCTGGAGCACATGGGGCCTGTCCCAGGGAGCTCCCAGGTCAAGGATGCAGGTTTGATTTCCTGGAGGTCCTGGGAATGGCAGACCTGGGGAGGCACAGGTGCGGGGTCACAAGGTGACCCAGAAACAGGGCTGGACACGCTGCTCCTGGGGATCCTGGGGCTCCGGAGACCCTGCTCCACCCGCAGGTCCTTCCCCCTTTCATGGCCTTGACCTGCAGGCCTGGCTGTCCTGGCCTCTGCTGCTGGCCGTGAGGATCCCAGAGGAGCTCTGAGCATCCTTTGATTTGCAGATGAAGGTCACGTAGTTTGACTACTATGGGGAAACTTTGCAGGCATAAGGGCAGCCTCATAGCGAGGCCACTGGCTGCTGCTGCTGCCTTCAGGTGTCTTGGGCACCAGTCTTTTCTGCTCCTCAGATGCGGAACCCACCAGGCAGGAGAGGGCGCGCTGAGCTTGCCAAAGCTGCAAGGGGCTGTGTGGTCCCTAGAGTCTGGGCCGACCAGACTTTCCCTAGGTTTGGTCAGTTTCCATGGGTACCTGGGCATGCACATCTGTAACCCCAGCACTCAGGAGGCAGAGGCAGGAGGATCGTCACAAGTTCAAAGCCAGCCTCAGCTACATAGTGAGTTCAAGGTCAGCCTGAACTGCATAGCATGACCCTGTCTCAAAAAAAACACCAAAAAACCTAAATAAATAAATATAAATAAAGTGTATTTGCTAATTAGTCATGCATTTATTTTACTCTTAACCAATGAAAGATATAAAGATAAATAAGGCTATTATGATACATTGAATTAAGTGCTTTGGATGCAGCTCAGTGGCACTGTGCCTGCCTTGCAAACACAAGGTCCTGAGTTCCATCCCCAATTTAAAAAAATATATAAACTGAATTAAAATGCTAGTAAAACTCTCAATGAATGCTATCACCAGGCTTGATGGCACACACCTATAATCCCAACACTCAGGAGCCTAAAGCAGGAGGATTGCTTTGCTTGGAGTTCCAGGCCA
Source organism: Heterocephalus glaber (assembly GCF_053883595.1). Lineage (NCBI taxonomy): Eukaryota > Metazoa > Chordata > Mammalia > Rodentia > Bathyergidae > Heterocephalus > Heterocephalus glaber. Next base: position 773,390 of record NW_028258201.1, on the reverse strand, counting down.
GCCTGGGCTACATAGTGAGATGCTGTTTTAACAAACAAAAAAAAAGAAAAAAGCTGTCATTCTTTGACATTTTTGTTTGCTTGTTTTACTGCTGCTGCTGAGACCATTTCCAGACTGAAGGTTGAATTCCTCCAGCAGTCCAGGGTCCTCTGGGAATGAAGCACCTGGCCTGGTGCTGCTACCGGCATCAGGGGGTCCTAGGGGCTGGCCCTCACTCCTCAGGCTGAGGTTCTGGATGTTTGAACAATGACTGGGCTGGGGCTCCAGCCTCGGGAGAGGGGTCACCGACACAGGCTCTGCCTCTGCAAATGCGGGGCAGGGTGCCCGGCCACAGCATGGCATTCAGCCCACTACAGAGCATGTCTGGGAATTAGGGGCTTCTTAGGAGGGGCACAGGCACCAAAGCCCACCGAGGCACCCTGAAGAAGTCGGGGTGCATGTCCAGGGCCCGTCTGCCTGGCCAGGCCCCGTGCCCCAAGACCAAAGCCAAGAAAAGGATGGGAGGGAGTGCAGAGGACCCCGGCTGCGCTTGGGCCCTGGCCCAGCCCACCGCTCCTCAGGCCCCAGGTGGGACCCAGCAGTGCCTCTGTCACCCTTAGCTTTGTCCAGGGTCCCTTGCTGCCACTCCAGGGGCCCAGGAGGCGGGGTTCGGAAGGGTCTGGGAAGCTTAAGCCTCCCGAAGGGCGAGCTTTACAGTGTCTCTTCTGGCCTCTCCAGTGCGCTGCGGTCTACCACCAGCCGCTTCCCCAGCTCACTCCAAAGGGGGATTTTTTTTTTTTTTTTTTTTTTTTTTTTGGTGCTGCGGATTGAACCTGGGTCCTTGCGCTTGCTTGCGGAGCAGGCGGCAGAACCACTGAGCTAAATCCCCGGCCCCGGATTTTTTTTTTTTTTTTAAGGAATGTTCTTGTGCTGGGCTGGTGGTGCATGCCTGTAATCCTAGCTCTCAGGAGGCTGAGGGACGAGGATTGCTGTGAGTTCAAGGCCAGCCTGGGCTACATAGCCAGATGCAGTCTGAAAGACAAACGAACAAAAGAAATGCTCTTGGGCCAGGGATTTAGCTCAGTGGTTCTGGTGCCTGCCTTGAAAGTGCAAGGTCAAGCCCTGGTACAAGAAAAAAAAATTCAAAAGAAATGCTCTTGTAAGAATGTTTGTAATGCTCTTGTAAGAATGTTTGTAATACATTTTTATCCAACAAAGGATTTGTGGTACTGGGGATTGAATTCAGGGTCTCTTCCCTTCCTCCCCTAGACAGAGTCTCACTGCCTAGGCCAGGCTGCCTCAACCTCCCAGAGATCCTCCGGCCTCAGGCATCCCAGGGCTGGAACTATGGTGTGAGCCACCATGCCCAGCCTGAATTCTTGGTCTTGTGCATGCCAGGCAAGTGCTCTACCACTGGGCCCTATCCACAGCCTGCCTTCCTGCCTGCCTTTTTTTAATTTTTATTTTTTTATTCTTTGGTACTGGGGATCGAACTCGGGACCTTGTACATTCGAGGCAGGCGGCAGAACCACTGAGCTAAATCCCAGGCCCCAAAAAATGTTTTTTTGAGATAGGTCTTGGTAGGTAGCTCAGGCTAGCCTTCAAGGTGAGGTTCTCCTGCCTCAGCCTCCTGAGTAGCTGCTATGACAGGCACGTGCCATCGAGCTTAGCCCAACCAAGGGATTTGTATAAATGTATGTAAGCAACTGTTCTGACTCTGTAATAAAAAGACAAATAAGCAACAACAAAATGAATGAAAGACTTAAACAGGCACTTTAGGGTGGGAAACACATTGGATGACCTGAAGAAGTTCCTATTATATCAGTGGTCATCAGGGGAAAATGCAAAGTAAAAGTACAATGGGCAGCCACCAAACTCCCATTAGAAGGGCAGAAAGTAAAAAAATTAACTGTAAACATTGGCAAGGACGCATACTTCCCTGTGTTACCTCTAGGAACATAGGTCACTTTGGAAATCAGTTTGTAAATTTCTGGGCAGAGTGCTGGGGATGGACCCCAAGGTCTCCCGGGTGCTGGAAATGTGTTCTCCCATTCTCTGAGCTACATCTGAGCCCAGCCTCAGGTCTTCTAATAAGGTCAGATCATCCAGCTCCTGCCACATGCTGCTAGGGAAACTGAGACTGGAGGATCACAAGTTTGAGGCCAGCTGAGCCAGGCCTCAATGTGAGGCCCTATTTCCCCTGTTTCAGTCTACAGGAGACCACAGACAGACAAGACAGACAGACAAGACAGACAGACAGACACACACACACACACACACACACACACACACACACAATAAATAATAAACCATTTCCATTCCTAAGTATTTGGTCAAGAGAAATGAAAACATGTATCTATAAAGCCATGGTCAAGAATATCCATATCCTAGGGGGCTGGAGTGGGGAAATGGGATAGAGTAAAATAAAATTTATTTTTAAAAAACTCCAGGGCCGGGGATTTAGCTCAGTGGTTCCGCCTCCTGCCTTGCAAGCAGAAGGACCCGAGTTCGATCCCTGGTACCAAAATAAAAAATATCCATATCCAGGCCGGGCATGGTGGTGCACGCCTGTGATCCCAGCACTCGGGAGGTGAGGCAGTCAGTACAAGACTGGAGCCCAGAGGGAAAGATGGAGGAGGCTGCACAAACCCTGTGTGAGGGGCAGACGCCCACCACAGGCACGCAGACAAGGCCAGAGGGAGGGGAATGGAAAGCGCTCCAAGCCCTGCATCTCTGGGGCCTCCCTGTCTGAGGGAAGACAGTAAGCACAGCAGTGGAGAGTACGATCTCCATCCCCACACCGTGATCACACCGGATTGTGAGCTGACTTGGGCCTGCCCCTCTCCACTCTCTGCTGTTCCCTTCACCGCCCTCCCCTCCAGCTCTACGAAGGGAAGATATCAACTGCCCTGAGATTGGGGGACTCTTCCAGCCCAAGCTGGGTCTGCACTGAAGTAGTGGGGCAGCTTCCTCCCCTCTGCAGAAGCCCGCCTCAAAGAATCAGAGCCAAATCATTAGGAAGGGTGCTGTAGCGCAGTGGTAGAGCACTTGCCTAGCCTGTGAGGCCTTCAATTCAATCCCCAGCACAGCAAAACAAAAGAAAAAAGAATTGAGCCAGGATTTGTGACAATTCTGTGATCCCAGCACTCTAGGAGGCTGAGGCAGGAAGACGGCTAGTTTGCTCCCAGCCTGGGCTTTTTAATGACTTAGCCAAACACAGTCTCAAAACTAAAAAAAATAAAATAAAATAAAAAGGGCTGGAGATGTAGCTCAATGTGAAGGCCCTGGGTTCCATTCCTAGTACCAGAAAAACAAATCAATAAAAATCAAATAATGATCCCCTCTGATCTATGCAGTCCCCCTCCCGCTTTCTGCCTCTCACCAGAGCTGGAGAATAGAGGAGGAGGAAGGGCGCTCCCTCCTGGCGTCTCTGCTTTCCCACCCTGCCCCTCTCCCCACTCCTTAGGGTGGGTGTAACGCGCTCCCTCCCGCAGGTGAGCTGATGCCGGCTGAGTCACTGGGGAGATCACAGTTTGATGGCCTGAAGGGAGGGGATCACCGGAACTGGGTCTCAGGGACCACCTCTGGTGCCCACCGCTTCCCCGTGGCTCCCCCACCCCTGTGCCTCCCAGTTGCCGAGACGCCCTTCTGCCCTGACTGGCCCTCCTCAGGCCCACAGCAGTAGAACCAGCCAGCCACAGGCCAGGGCCTCAATTAAATTTTTCCTCCCTTTTTTTTTTTTTTTTGGATGTTTTGTTTTTGGAAACAGGGTCTCACTATGTATTTCAGGCTGGCCTTGAACTCACTGTGTAGCCCAGGCTGGCCTCAGCTAACAGTGATCTTCCTGCCTCAGCCTCCCAAGTGCTGGGAGCACAGGTGAGCATCACCACACCTGGCAAATTTTTCCTCCTTTTTTTGAGGGCAGGGACAGGGTCTCCCTGTATAGTCCACAAACACAACACAGAGCCCATCCACTAAGCTATTAATTGAAGTTTTACTATCCCAAGAATTGGGCTTGCCTGTGGGGATGACAGCAGCAGGGGACACCCTGCCCAGCAGTTTACTGTGCCCTTCAGAAGGAGGTCGCTGGGGCAGCCTGGCACCGCCCCATACTGTACCCAGGGGCCTCCGGTCAGTGGCGAGGACAGCAGAGGTCTGGGAAGGGCCCCCTGGCCAAGAGTGGAGGGCACGGCAGGACCCAGGATGCTGTTGCAATTCAAGCAGGATACAGTTCGTGACTTCTTTTCCTTCTTTCCCTTTTCCTGAGGGATGGGAAGGCTCATTTCAGAACAAAGTGAAGAAGATTCGTGCCCAAGGCTCCTGGTCAAGGCCCTGACGGTATCCCTGCAACCCTCAAGGGAAGGCAGGGCCACAACCAGCCTCTGTGGCTGACAGGGAAGCCACACTCATTTCCTCCCGAGACAGAGATAAAGCTTGGCGCTGTGGCCTCCTCCTCAAGGGCTCAATTCAAGTGCGCTGTAAGAGTCACTTGCTGATGAGCCATTAAGACCTGCACTGATAAAGATAAAGGGGAGAGGGCTTGGGGAGGTGGGAGAGGGCTTGGGGAGGTGGGAAAGGGCTTGGAGATGCTTCTGTGGGTACAAATGTAATGACAGTGTAAATGAAAACACCCCTCACCACCCCAGCCAGCAGCTGTACCAGGAATCACCCCCGGAAATAAGGACCGCTGAGGCTAAGAATAGTAAGAAGCTCACTGGTGTAACGTGTAGGTCTTTTGGTTTTTGTTCGCTTGTTTTGGGGGTTTTTTTTGGGGGGGTTTGTTTCTGTTTTTGTTTTTTTGGTACCAGGGATCAAAATTGGGTCCTTGCGCTTGCGCAGCAGGCGGCGAAACCACTGAGCTAAATCTCTGGCCCTGTTTTTTTGTTTTTGTTCATTTCCTGGTGCTGGTGCTGGAGCCCAGGGCCTGGTGCATACCATACAAGGCAAGCTCTCTACCACTGCACTGCACTCCCAGCCCCACTCATAGTGTTCAACTGGGAAAAACATTGTTCATCCAGAGGGCAAAGACTGGGTAGATTGTGATACACCTATTCTGTGAACTACTATTCAGTTAGGAAAAAGTGGAGAGCCAGGTGTAACCCAGCACTCTGGGAGGCTGAGGCAGGAGGATCACAAGTTCAGCCCAGCCTGGGATTTTATTGACTTAGGGAGATCCTGTCTCAAAAAATAAAATAAAATAAAATAAAAGGCGAAGGTGCGTGCGCGCACACACGTGTACCTCAGCGCGAAGGCCCTGGGTTCAACTCCCAGTACCAAAAAATTAATTTTAAAATGCAAATGAGCAGAGACTTCTGATGCATCTTCAAGGGACCCCATGGCTGGACTGGGAATTGAAACCAGACAGAGCTTAAGAAATTGAACATGAAAATGGACTCTCCTCACCCGAAGGGAGTCTGCTGTGTGCACAGGTCGGCTCTAACGTGCACTCCCGCGCTGTTCTCACCTCAGCCTCAGTAGCTGGGTCTACGCGGGGCGGGGCACGAGCCCAGCTGGAAAGCGGATTTCAAGGACGATAACAAGCAGGGACTGGGGGTGTAGTTCAGTGGCAGAGCGCTTGCCTAGCACCCAGGAACCCTGAGTTACTTTTCCCAGCCCCGCAAAAACACATAAGTTAATGGTGGGGAGGGCTTTGAATATAGAAACAAACGCATCCTCCGCAAACACGCAAGCCTCAGAGCAGTTATCCGTCTGCGGAGAACAGACGCTTATCTCTGCCCAAATGTAGGCCAATAGGATTCAAGGAAAAGGGTAAGTGGTCCCGCCTCCAAGCGACTACGGGCCAATGGGAGCCTTCCAAGAGCCCGCCCATCAGCTCGCCTAGTCTTCAGCGGCGCCTGCGGAACCCCTGCCCACCCCGGCCAGGTCCTTCTGGGGAGACTGAGGCAGGCGCCCCCCCCACCTCTGCCACCACCGGAGGCCTGTCTGCGGCCCACGCACTCGCCCCCAGGCTGCCCCCCAGCCAGGGCGGACCGGGGTGCAGGGCCGCTGGGACTGCAGACGTGAGGCGGGCGCCTCGGCCGGGCTCCCCACCCGGGAAGCTTGCGTTTAACCCCGCCGCAGGCAGCTGAGGCCGGGTCGGAGCCCAGGGTTTCCCGAGAGGTCCGACTTCTTCAACCCCGCCTGGGGGTCAGCGCGTCCCGCTCTCCCGGGTGCGCGGTGAATGGGGCCGGACCGCGAGGGGTGCTCGGCCGGGTGAAAACTAGAGCCGTCGGCGAGGTCGGCTGCTCCCCTCCCGGGTCCAGAGGAGAGGAGTCAGCAGCCGCGTCCACCCTGCGCCCTTGCCGGGCGGCGGAGGGCCAGGCCGGTTCTGCCGAGGCCGGGCCCGGTGCCCCGGGTTGGGGTGGCGGGCGCTCCCCCAGGCAGCGCTGGAAGACGGCGGAGTGTGGCGACTGAACCCCAGTCACTCTTCTGGCGCTGCGGAGAGGGCTCGGCTCCCGAGCAGATGACAGGAAGAAATGCAGGGTCACGCACTGCTAAGAAGCCACATCCAGCTTCGCACGCTGCAATTCCCGCACTCCGGGAGGCGGAGGTAGCAGGAGCGCAAGTTCAAGCCCAGTCTGGGCAATTGACTGATTTATGACTTACCAAGATGAGACCCTGTCTGAGAAATAAAAATGGAGGCGGGGGAAAGCTCAGTGTGAAGGTCTTGGGTTCAGTCCCCAGGACTAAGAAGAAAAAAGATCTGACAGAGGTTGGAAGAGTTGGCGGCTTTGGCTATCAGGAAGTGGCTGGCGACCTCAGCCGGATAAGCATCCTGTGAGGGTCACAAAGGCAAGGCTGGATGAGACCTCTGTGGGGAAATGGTCACAGCAGTGCGACTCACCTGTGTAAAGCCGGTCATGAGAGCAGCTGAGCCCGGGGAGCACTGAGCTGCTTTTACCTTTTATTTTTAGACAGTGCCTGGCTAAGTTGCCCGGGCTGGCTTCTAACTCCCGCTACTCCATGCCCAGCTTCATGTCGCTTTGATTAGAAAAAGGTCAATTAAGTAAAATATTTGCTAATTAAAAGAGTAACTGGGCGTGGTGGCACATGCCTGTAATCCTAGCTTGCTGGAGGCTGAAATAGGGGGAACTCAAGTTCTAGACTACCTAGCAAGACCTTGTCTCAAGGGGGAGGGAGGGATAAGGAGATGTTTCCAAAACAGTCAGTGATAGCAACTCTTTGTTCAAAAGGTCTTTTAAAATTCCTGTTAGGGGTATATTAACTAATACTCTGAAATATTCGTCTCTCTTTCTGCAGTACCAACCGCTGAACTTGGGGAACTCTACCACTGAGCTACAACCCTAGATGACCTTTTCTTTCTTTTTTTCCTTTTCTTTTTTTTCTTTTCCTTTTTTTTTTTTTGGTACCAGAAATTGAACTTGGGTCCTTGAGCTTTCGAGGCAGGCAGCAGAACCATTGAGCTAAATCCCCGGCCCTTTTCTTTCTTTAGTGATACTGGGCATTGAACCCAGGGCCTTTACATTGAGCTGTGTCCTCAGCCATTTATTTATTTATTTATTTATTTATTTATATTTGGGACAGGATCTTGCTAAGTCACTAAGTTACCCTGGGCTGGTCTTGAATTTCTGATCCTCCTGCCTCAGCCTCCCAGAGTGCTGGGGTTACGGATGTCTGGTTTGTTTGGGTTTTTTTTCCTGTGATGCTTTCAGTTTATTAGCTACTTTTTTGTTTTATTTTGTAAGACTTTTTTTTTGGTACTGGATGTCGAACTCAGGACCTTGCCCTAGCAAGGCAGGTGTGGTGCCACTGAGCTAAATCCCCAGACTTTGTTTTATTTTGTTTTGATTGTGTGTTGTAGACTTTAAGCCTGGTGCCCCTGGGCATCTTTTCTTAGCTTCTCCTTACATCTTCAGTCCTGATTCAAATTTATCCTTTATGTCATGGATGGTGTCTTCACCCTTCTTTTTTAGAACTTCAGGTTTTTTTGCAGTGCAGAGCCTTTGATTTCCTTAATCATTTCTGCTCTCTCTTGGCCTTTTCTAGGAAGGGCTCCAGAGTGTTGGAGCTCTGCTTCCTTGATGGCTTTGGTGTCTTCCTGGCCAAGCCTGGGTTTCCTCCATTTTCCTCATTGGCAGCTGATGCTGTGTGGGATTCATTCCCCAGCCTGGGGCAGAGACACAGAGCAGAGCCCACACCGGAGCAGCCAGGAACAGGAGCACCCTGAACCTCACGCCTGTGTGCCTCCGGGTGGGTGGTCCAGAGCCCTCAGACACCCCTGGGTCAGAGGTCTGGTTTGGTTTTTTTCAGACAGGGTCTCGCTGTGTATGTAGTTCAGGCTGGCCTGGAACCTTGAACTCACTATGTAGCCCAGGCTGTCCTCAAACTCACAGTATCCAGTATCGTCCTGCCTCAGCCTCTTGAGTCTTGGGCTCCTGGGGTCACAGGCCCAGGCCACCATGCACGGCCTTATCCTTGAGTTTCGGCCTTCCTAAATTGCAAGGTTAGCTTGGAGCTTGTGGTCTTCCACGTCACCCTCAACAGCTGGGAGTCCAGGCACGAGCTGCAGAGCCCGCTGCGCTCATTTGTTAGGAGCCCCCACCCCGGTGATCAGACCAAGGCTGCTCACTTCAAGGCACACCCTATGTCTCATGTTTTTCAGGACAACTGTGAGGCTAGGAGCAGCAACCCTGGCCCAAGGGTGCAGGGGTGGTACTGCTGTCCCCTCCCAGGGTGGGGGATCCACTGTGGTGTGTGGAACCAAAGTGACCTGGGGCCAGCAGGGGCGAGTTGACATCAGGCCAGCAGGTAGCTGCTATACTCAGGAGCAGTGCAGACACTGATTTGGGAGGTGCTACCATTGAAAACAATGAGCCTAGCCCAGCACTTGGGAGGCTGAGGCAGGAGGATCGTCCTGAGTTCAGGGCCAGCCTGGGGCTATACAGCGAGACCTCTCTCTCAAAAAAAAAAAAAAAAAAAAAAAAGCCTGAGCTGCTGGGAAAGTTCCCCTTTCCATTTTTTTTTTTTTTTTGGTGCCAGGGATTGAACTCAGGATCTTTCAATTTCGAGGCAGGCGCAGTGCCACTGAGCTAAATCCAGGCTCCCTTTCCGTTGTTGACCCCCTGTTCCCCCTTTCCTTCCTTTGCTGCCTTGACAGACATGTACCCTTCCCTTCTCTCAGAAACCTTGTGCCGCTGTGTCCCAGGCAAGACTTCTCCATGACACAAGATTCTCCTCCCACCACCCTCTCTTCCTCCCAGATTGAACCCAGGACCTCTGCACTGAGTTATAGCCCCTGCCCTTTTTTATTTTTTATTTGGAGACTGGGCCTCACTAAATCACTATGTTGCCCAGGCTCGGTCTAAATTTTTAGTCCTCCTGACTCAGCCTCTAGAGTGCTGGGATTATAGGTGTGCGCCACCAGGCCAAGCTTCCAGCCCTGTCATCCTGAATTCTTTCTTTCTTTTTTTTTTGGTACCAGGGATCAAACTCGGGTCCTTCTACTTTCGAGGCAGGCAGCGGAACCACTAAGCTAAATCCCAGCCCTCCTTTTTCAGTTTTTGAGAGAAGATCTCCGTAAATTGTCCAGGCTGGGCTTGAACTTGTGATCCTCCAGCCTCAGCCTCCCAGAGACCTGGGATTGCAGCCCTGTGCCAGCATGCCCAATTTACAGTTTACGTCTGGGATTTGAACGTGATGCTGAGCTGGGCTGGGGCGTGGTCCTGCCTTCAGGGGCCGCTGTGTGGTGGGCTGTGTAAGGAGGAGACAGGGTGGGCAGGAGCCAAAGGTGCCGAGCCCAGGGCATGCCGGGAGCACAGGAGAGACCCCCGAAGCAGGCATAGCGGGTGGCGGGGAGCACGACTTCTCTGGGGATGTGCAGGACGGGGAAGCTGAATCTTGGAGAGCGAGGTTATCAGTGAGAGAAGGGAATTCCAAGCATTTTGGAAGGCGGTGGGAATGGAGATAGAAAAGCCCCTTTTGGGTGTTTTGTCACCTTGGAGTGCTGGGGCTTTGACATTTCTGAGTCACACGCCTCACTGGGACCACAGTGGTCTTCGAAGCCAGAGCACCGGCACCCGGCAGTGCGAATCTGATGGCCAGGACACCCTTCTCGGCACACTGAGCCTTTCAACCCAGGAAGAGCAAATCAGAACCAAGCCGGACTGCGGGTGGGGGAGGGGAAGGGGTGCTCGCTCCTGCTGCAGAGCTGAATCTACCTGCTCCGGAAACGCCCGGAAGCCGGGGTGGGGCCACAGCCCAGGGTGCCTGTGACAGGTGGGGGGGGGGGGAAACTCCATTGCCTTAGCCGGGGCTGTGTGGGGCGGCAGCGCTGACGGCCTGGCTGGTCCCCCCCACACGTGTGGCAGCACTTGCTCCACTCCTGGCCCAGCACTTAGGGTGGGGCGTCACCAATGGTGCCCATAGAGCGGCGCCAGGCTGGCAGCCCGCAGCGAGCCTCTTGGCCTAGGAGGACCCCAGGTCTCCTTTGGCGTAACTGTCCATCCCACCAGGCCCCTTGTTGCATGTGGCTCTGTCATCCTGACACGGTCCTTGGCCTCTGTCCTCCAGGGGAAAGGAGCCAGCTGCCCATGAGATCGCCCCTCTTCCTGTGGGCTGGGAAGGACCCCAGGGCCTATGCAGGCCAGGCCTTGCTGTACCCGAGCCGCGCCCCATCCCTGAGGACCCCCTGCAGCCAGGACAGCGGCTTGGCTCTCCTGTCCTATGGAGCCATGGGCTCTGCCTCAGAGGTGCAGCTGCCAAGGGGGTCCCGGTGTTCTCACCTTGCAGAGCCTGCCCAGCTAAGCACCCCAGCCTGGCTCTTCTGTGGGCTGCTGGCTTCTGCAGTGGTTGCTATGGCTGCTGGAAGTGCCTTCCCCTGGAAGAAGAGCAGGATGGCAGGGTGCTTGTATATTAGAGCTGGAAGACAACCTTCTGTTTGTCTGAGACAGGATCTCACTACTCAGGCCAGGCTGGCCTCAAACTCCTGGCAATCCTCCGGCCTCAGCCTCCTGAGTGCTGGGGTTACAGGTGTTCACCACCACACCTGGCTGAGCTGGAAGACAATTTGAGGGTCGTCTGGAGCCTGCTGAGGTGGCGCACACCTGTGATCCCAGCACTCTGGCTGAGGCAGGATGGAGGGACGTTCAAGCTCAGTCTGGGCAATGTAGTGAAACCCTGTCTCATAAAAGTTTATTTATTTATTTAATTTGGGGAGGGGTACTGGGGATGGGACTCAGGACCTTGCACTTGTGAGGCAGGCGGCGGCACCACTGAGCTAAATCCCCGGCCCAAAAGTTTATTGATTTTGTTTTCGAGACAGGGTCTCACTGTGTACTCCAGGCTGGCCTGACCCTCTCAGCAATCCTCCTGCCTCAGCCTCTGGAATGCAGAGCTTATAGGTATGCATCACTATGTCCAGCAGCTGTCTCAAAAAAATAAAAAATAAAAGGAAAAAGGCCCGGGATCAAGTCCCCCAGTACTGCAAGAGGAAGGATTGGCACCCGTCTCTGCCCTCTCCATCCATCTTTCCCTGTCTCCCTCCCATCTCTCTTTTACCATTTTTCCTCCTGGAATGTTTCTTGTATGCACTTGAGCACCTGAGAGGTCAGGCTGTGCAGGCGCCCCGACTGAACCCCGGGTGGGTGGGGCACGGCTCTCGGCTCCCTCCTGTCCCCAGTCTCATGGGACAGGGCACAGGGACAAACTGGCCTGTGGCCTCTGGGTGTAGTTTACTCCTAACTGCTCCCGTCTCCCTGCACCCGCTGGCAGGAGCACCAGTGCCATGATTGAGGGAGGTGTCTCCTGGGTGGCCAGGCCTGAAGGCTTCTCTCCTCTGTCTCCTTCCCTTTCTTCTGCCCTCAGATTGACAGAACCCTGAAGTCCAAATAAATGGTTTCCTAGCTGTGGTGGAGTCAGCCCCATCTGTGTGTGTGTGTGTGTGTGTGTGTGTGTGTGTGTGTGTGTGTTAGTAGGAATCAATCCCAGGGCTTGTGCACTACATCTTCAGACTTTTTTTTTTTTTTTAAATTGAGACCAGTTTCACTACATTTTCAGCTCTTTTAAAAATTTTGAGACAGAATTTCACTAAGTTTCCCAGGTTGGGTTCGAACTTGTGATCCTCCTGCTTCAGCCTCCACACTCCAGCTCCATCAGAGTCCCTTCAACCGGTTTTCCAGTCGTCACAACCCTGTGCCTCGGTGAGGGTGTGTCCGGCCTCGCCGCAGCCAGGCACCCGTCCTAGCTGTGTGCAGCCCTGGCCGTGGCCACCCTGGTGTGGGGGAGCCCACCGTCCTGCGGTGCCAGGCAGAGCTCTGGGATGAAGCTGCGTGTGCAGTTTGTGAGCCCAGTCCCAAATTCCCGACCTGAGAGTCTGGAGAAGGCCCGCGGGGGACTCAGCCCTGCTTCTGGTCTCCCCCGGGCCCGGCCGGCGCTGGCGAGGGGAGGGGAGGTCGGCTCGGCTCAGTAGCCCCGGGCACCGCAGGAGGGGACCGGCGAGGACTCCAGACAAATTAACTCGGCTTTCAGGTTCCGGGGCGGCCGGGCTCCCACGTCCAGTCGCAGGCCCGCCGGTCCTCGGGCCTTTCCAGGAGGAGCCTCTCGCTCAGGCCGGGGTCACGCGGCCCAGAGCAACTGCGAACGCGGCCAAAACCCAAGGGTGGAGCGGAGCGGGGAAGGGGAGGGGCGATTGTTTCCCGGGCCCCCGCCCGGCCGCCCCGGAGGCCGTCTCGCGGACGGAGGTAAACGCATGACAAAGGTGCGCGATGGCTCCGTGCGGGGGGCGAGCAGCGGGCCGGGAGGGGCCGCCCGGGACCCCGCCGGGTCCTTAATCTGCCGGCCCTGGGCCGCTGAGGGCGAGCGCAGACTCGGCTGCAGCCCCGGCTCGTGGGTGTTCGGACCGGTGTGTGGGCGGCACCGGCCGCCGGGCGTGGCGCGCTGCTCGGAGCTTGCACGGACGGGAGGCGCGGCGTGGGGCTGACGCCCGGAAACGCGAGGGCGCACAGGCGCGCGGGCTCCACGGCGAGGGCGCCGCCGGGCTCGAGATGCGGGTCCCCGGCCGCGGGTCCCCCACTTCCCAGGGGCCTTCGTGTGGCGCGAGTGCGGGGACAGGCAGGCGGCCCGACCGGGGTGCAGGGGCCCGCGGGGCTGTTCTGCAGGCAGAGTCGAGCGTAGGCCGACAGCGCGAGCCCTCAAAGACCAGGCCCAGCAAAACAGCCCTGAGGGGCGCGCAGCGTAGGGTAGGCTTCCTGCGGGCCCCCACTCTCAGCCGGCAGCCCCCTAACCGGCGCAGGCGGGAGGCCCTGAGCGCCGTCCATGCTCTCGGGGGATGGGGGTGTCGCGGGAGCTCCCGAGGGGATTCCGGGTGGGGGCTGGGGGTGGGGGCAGGAAGTTGTCCCCAGGGGAGCCATCCAGGCCCATTCAGGGGTTGAGCACTTGTTTAGGGTTGGCGGCTGCCCCCTCTGGGGACCCGGATTGTGCAGCCAAGGCCATTGTCCGGCCCCTTCCCCCGTCCCTCCCGGGCCTCTTTGAACCTAAGTCAGATATTTTCTCTCCACACGCCCCCCCACCTCCCTGGTTTTCTCCACCCAGGAACCGAGCCTGGAGGCCTGGGATGGGAGGTGGGGGAGGGCGGCCGGCCTGCTGTGGAGCTAGAAGCCCGCTGGCTGGGGCCGACGGAGGCGCAGGCCCTGCTGCCAGGCCTGTGTTCCTCCCGTCTGCACTTCGGTTGGAAAACTCAGCCTCAAGGGGGGCTGTGTGTGGGGTGTCAATCCCTGATCCGTGCAGGGGAGGAGGCAGGAGCGGAGGACGGCCTGGCACGGAGGCCTGGTCGGGCAGTCGGCCCCGGGAGATCGGCGGGACCCGGCTGGGCAGAGGGGCTCGAGGGCAGTGCCGTATCCGATTGGGAATGCCTGGTTGTCCGGATCGGGTGGGGAGGCAGAGGGACAGCCGGTCCAGGGGTCCGCTGGGGAGGGGAGGGGTGGCCCTGGGAGGCCCTGGCACACACAGGGGTGGGGGTGGGCCCCAGTGGGGGGCCAGTGCCCGGGGTCTCTGGAGAGGGGGCCGGCACCTGGCTCCTGAAGAACACGGAGGTGACCAGATCCCCCAGGGAGCTCTCAGCTCCTTATTAGGGCCCCGCAGACGGCCGGCACCCCCGGGGGGCGAAAGGGGACCCAGATGGGTGTCTAGGGACAGGACCAGCCGCCAGCGAACTCCCTCCGCCTCAGTTTCTCCTCCCACCTGGGGGCGGGGCCAGAGGTCAAGGCCAGTGGGTGGGATTGGGAGGGAGAGAGGTGTGGAGCAGCCCCTGCCCGGTCCTCATTTCCTCCGGGCTCCGGCTTCCCCATGGCCGGACACCTGGCTGCGGAGTTCGCGTTCTCGCCCCCGCCGGGCGGTGGGGGCGATGGGCCGGGAGGGCCGGAGCCAGGCTGGGTTGACCCTCGGACCTGGCTGGGGTTCCAAGGCCCTCCCGGGGGGCCAGGAGCTGGGCCGGGGGTCGGGCCGGCCTCGGAGCTGTGGGCTGTCCCACCGTGCCCCCAGCCGTATGAGTTCTGCGGAGGCGCGGCGTACCCCGGGCCTCAGGTTGGAATGGGCCTGGTGCCCCAAGGTGGCCTGGAGAGCTCCCAGCCTGAGGGCGAGCTGGGAGCCGGGGTGGACAGCAGCTCGGAGGGGGCCTCCCCCGAGCCCTGCGCCACGCACACTGGTGTGGTGAAGGTGGAGAAGGAGAAGCTGGAGCCGAACCCGGAGGAGGTGAGACCGGTGCTGGGACCGGTGCAGGGAGTGAGGGAGCGAGGGAGTGAGGGAGTGGCTGGGCGGGAGGAAGCGGTCGCCTGCAGCTGCTGCCCAGGCCGGGAGCCTGAGGGCCTGCGGCTCTGCCACCTTGGGAGAGGGGGTGTGCCGCGGGGCGGGTGACCCGGGGACTGGGACAAGGACAACAGAGCAGGCGGGAGCAGCTCCGAGCGTGAGTCGGAAGATGGCTCGAGGTGGCCTGGCTCCGGCTCGGCCCTCGCCGCGTGGTCTCGTGGGCTTCCCCAGGGCCAGACCGCGGGGGGCTCGGGCCAGCGCCAGCTCCTGCTGGGATGGATGGGAGCCCCTCTCCCACCCTCAGCCCTGCTGGAAAGTTTGATATCAAATCCAGGATCTTGGCCCTAGGGTTAAGCAAGGGCTCGGGATAAAAACAGTGCTTATCCCTTATCCCGGGTCATTGTTCCTGGAAGGCAGGGGTGTGACTGGTTTCTGCTAGGCGTTCCTGCCTGGGCTGAGGGGAACGGGAGCAGAGTTTACCTCGCAGTCAAGTTGAAGGCCTAGCTGGCCTCCGCCCCTGCCCCGGGCACCCTCAGGCTGAGCGCTTACCCTGGCGCCCGGGCTGGGAGTTGGAGGGGCCAGTTTGATCGATTTCCGCCTGGGTTTCTTGAGTTGTAAACTGGAAAAAGAAACAGTGGGAGACGCTGCGGCCGGGCCACTCTTGGGTGTGCGGGTTTGCTGAGGGACTGTGGCCTCCAGCTCCGCGTGGAGCTTGTGAGGCAGCAAGTGAGCAGTGATCAGGCAGAGCCCTTGTCCTCGAGGGCTGAGTGGACAGACTCCGGCCCAGGCTGCGCCTCGGCCGGAGGCGGTGCTGAGGGATAAGGCTGCCCACTGGGTCCACTCGCTCAGCGGCTGGCCGTCTGCTTCGCTATCCACATTATCTCCTTTGCTGCACGCCGCCTCCTGGGGAGGCATCATTAGCTTATTTCACGGTCTTAACTGCTCAATGAGGCAAGGACTTGAACTGTGGTTTACCTTACTCCAAATCCCCCAAATAGGATTTGAGAAAGCTGAGAAGGCAGTTGAGCACATTTGTAGGTTTGTGTCATTGGCTGGGCAGAAATTGGGAAGAAGTTGCCTGTTGGGAGCTGAAAGGGGCGGTCATCGCCGAGACACCTGGGTTAAGGCTTCTGGAGTCTCGGCCATGTGTTCTGCCGGCTGCCACTCCTCCTGGTCCCGAGGCCCTGGGCTCAGTCCTTCCACCTCGCCCAGTCTCCCTCCCTCCCTCGAACCCTCCCACGATCACATGCCTGCCCCCTCCTGTGTGGGGATGCCTACCCCATCAGCGCTCGCAGCCAGGACCGCTGTTCCCTTCCCCTCTGGCACCCACTCCTCAGGGGACTCTGCTGCCTACCTGGGAAATACCTGCCCCGACAGTCCTGCCTACCCCGGGGCCTGGCCATCAACTTCTGTGCCAGGACCGTGGCAGTAGCCACCTGGAGCTATCTCAGTCAGTTGACCACACAGCTTAAAGTGGGCATTTTCAGATGGCTTCACTCTGACCAGTCGCTGCGGCTGGAGCTCCTTTGAGATCAGAAGTCACCTTTGGATTCAGGTTTAAAATTGTCATCCACCCCTTTGTTGCCTTTGCTACCTTGTGCATGCCTTGTTGTTTCTCCTCTGATGCCTGTTTGTCTTCCCTGCCTTATGGACTGAAACCTCTACGAACTGTAAGCCAAATAAACCCCTTTCCCTTTAACTTTAAAAAATAAATAAATGGTCATCCTACCCTGCTGTCCTCCTGTCTTGTACCCTACTTGGCTTTTTTTGGTAGCAGGGATCGAACTCGGGTCCTTGTGCTTGCGCGGCAGGCGGCGAAACCACTGAGCTAAATCCCTGGCCCACTATGAGATTGTGATTTTTTTTTTTTTTTTTTTTTTGGTACCGGGTATTGAACTCGAGACCTTGTGCTTTCGAGGCAGGCAGCAGAACCACTGAGCTAAATCCCTGGCCCCCCTACTTGGCTTTTTCTTGATGTTTTTATCAGCAGGGAGGCTGATTTGTTCTGCTGCACTAGACTGAGATCAGGGCTTCTGTCTGGTTTGTGTAACTGCTGGTTAATAGAAGATGCCCAGGAAAACTGTTGAATTGACTAGTGAGGATGCAAAACGATACAGTAAAAAATAAAGGGTAATCTGATTAAAAAAAAAAAAAAGATTGAGTACACATATACCTCTTGCGACCCTAATTGCTGTTGGTATTTTTTGTTTTGTTCTTGTTTTTGTTTTTTCAGATTGGGTCTCCCTGTGTGGTTCAGCCTGGACTTGAATTCCTTATGTATCCCAGGCTGGCCTCAAACTCATGGCAATCCTCCTGCCTCAGCCTCCCAGTGCAGGGATTACAGGCATAAGCCACCACACCTGGCTCAACTACTGTTTTTTTGTAATATTTGTGTGTGTGCTATGTCATAGTTTGGCCTGGAACCAAGCTGGAGAGAGTAGAATTGAATTTAGGTTCAGATAGACATGGTGGTCTTTATTTCTCTAGTCTGAAAACTCGCTTACTTAGGCCAGGTAACACTGGCGTCAAGGAGCATGCCATGAATATCATAGTCAGCAGAGGCTGCAGGAGCTCACTCCATGGCTGGGCAGTGACCTGGGGCCGGGGCCTGCTCTGGGCCTCTGCCTGGCTCCTGATACGTGGGATGTGCTGGTGTTTCGTGTCACGATGGGCGTGGGTGGGCGAGTGGCGCGTGTAAACCAGCGGCTCCTCCAGGCGGGCAGCTGAGAGGACGCCCACAGCCTCTTCCTTAATGAACCCTGACTAGAGAGGGTCAGAGCTGGTGCGTCTGCATGCTTACAAGTCCTTTGCCTTCTTTTTAACGCAGTCCCAGGACATCAACGCCCTGCAGAAAGAGCTGGAGCAGTTTGCCAAGCTGCTGAAGCAGAAAAGGATCACCCTGGGGTACACGCAGGCCGACGTGGGGCTCACCCTGGGCGCCATCTTCGGTGGGTCCCCTCAGCATGTGCTCACTTCGCTGGGCGGCCTGACCGGGCTGGGCGGGGCCGGGGGTCTGGGGCCGGAGGAGGCCGGGCTGCGGGCTGGAGGAGCAGGCAGGCGCCCTGCCGACTGTGTCCGTCCTCACCGGCCTCCAGGGAAGGTGTTCAGCCAGACCACCATCTGCCGCTTTGAAGCCCTGCAGCTCAGCTTCAAGAACATGTGCAAGCTGCGGCCCCTGCTGCAGAGGTGGGTGGAGGAGGCTGACAACAACAACGAGAACCTTCAGGAGGTAAGGGGGGGCGCGGGCCTGCCACTGGGCCATTGTGCTCACAGCATCCCCAGCCTGCAGCAGCGCTCCTCCGCTGCCCACCATTCCCCTTCTCTTTGGCACCGGGGATCAAACTCAGGAGCTTGTGCTTTTGAGGCAGGTGGTGGCACCACTGAGCTAAATCCTCGGGCCTCTTGCCCCCTCTTTTTGAGACAGGGTCTGGCTGTGTGTTCCGGGCTGACCTTGAACTGTGGCGATCCTGTCGGCCTCCCAGGTGCTGGGATGACCAGCGTGCGCCACCATGCCCAGTCCCCTTCCTCTTTTCTCTGGCTTTTGTGGTGCTCTAGGGACTCCACCCAGGGGCCTGCACACGCCCTGCAGGATTGAGCCCAACCTCCGGCCGAGGGCAGCAGTTCTCAGGCCGTGTGTCCCCTTCATTCTGCTGGGGGACGGCCCAGAGACCCGGCTGCGCTCGCCCGCCCGCACCCCCTTTTCTCCCCAGCGGAGGAGACATCTAGGGAACCCTTCCTTCGCGGGGGTCCCAAGTCACCCCTCCCTGCGCACCGCACTCAGCCGGCCCACAGGCCCGGGTCCACCCCGTCTCCCTCTCCCTTCCCAGAGATGCAAAACGGAGAGCCTCATGCAGGCCCGGAAGAGGAAGCGGACGAGCATCGAGAACCAAGTGAGAGGCAACCTGGAGAACATGTTCCTGCAGTGCCCGAAACCCACGCTGCAGCAGATCAGCCGCATCGCGCAGCAGCTGGGGCTCGAAAAAGACGTGAGTCCCCACGCGTGGCGATGTGGGGGCTTTGGGGAAAGCGACAGAACCGAGCCGACCCGCCTCCTGAGTCGCGCCTAACGCCGCTGTCCTGTGTCCTCCGCTTCAGGTGGTCCGAGTGTGGTTCTGTAACCGGCGCCAGAAGGGCAAACGGTCGAGCATCGACTATTCCCAGCGAGAGGATTATGAGGCTGCGGGATCTCCTTTCCCGGGGGGACCTGTATCCTTTCCTCTGGCCCCGGGGCCCCATTTTGGTTCCCCAGGCTACGGAAGCCCCCACTTCACCACACTGTACTCCTCGGTCCCTTTCCCGGAGGGGGAGGCCTTTCCCCCGGTGTCCATCTCCGCACTGGGCTCTCCCATGCACTCAAACTGAGCTGAGGCGCTGTCTTTCCCAGGGGTGGCAGGTGGAGGAAGGGGAGGAGCTAGGGCAGGGGCTGGAGTCTACCAGGGCTTTGGGGTCAAGTTCTTCATTCACTAAGGAAGCCATTAGAAGCACACAGGGTGGGGGCAGGGAGTTTGGGGGAACCGGTTGGAGGGGAGCGGAAGTTCAATGATGCTCTGGATTTTAATCCCCTCATCACTTTGATTTTAAATAAAGAAGCCCGGGGCACAGTAGATACTTTGTCTCTGGTTTTCCTTTAGTTAGGGATGGAGGAACCCAATGATAGACACTAACTGCTCTCCCAAGGGGGAGCTGGGATTGGGGCCCGAGCTAGTCTATAGAGGGTTCCTGTAGGCAGGAGGGCACTGCTGGGGTCTGCAGGGTTTCAGCTGAATGCTGCCCTGTCCTCAGATTCTGCCCGCAGATGCAGGTGCTTACCCCATTGCCTGGTGGGACCTGGCTCTCTGTGTCACCGTGGTGCCCTGAGTCCTCGGGCTCTGCATTAAGAAATAAGGTCCTCAGATGCTGGTTCTGCTGCACGTTGCCTGGCCAAAGCTACTCTCTGTATTCTTTTGTTGGGTACTGGGGCTTGAACCCAGACTTCTGTCTGCACCGAGCTAAACCACCACCTGTTTATATCTGCCTGTCTGTCATTCATTGATTCATTTACTGTGGTGCTGTGGTGCACCGAGCCACATCCCCAGCCCTTTTTATTTTGGAGACGGGGTCTTACTGGGTCGCCCAAACTATCCTTGAATTTGCAGTCCTCCTGCATAGCTGGGACTACAGACGACCGCCCCGGTGCCCAGCTCCTGTGCTTTTTCCACACCAGGGTCCATTTGGCTTCCACTCAGGTTTTGAGATTCTTGCATCCTTGTCCATAAGTGACTCTCCAAGTAACCTTATCTCATTTCTGGCTCTTCCAATAGCTAACTAGGGGCCTTTGCTTTTCAGCAGTTTCCTTAATGTGGGGAGAATGTGGGTCGCAGTAGACCAGGTCGAGGTATAAGGCTTTCTTAACAAGAACTGTAGGAGAGATGTGCTGCTTCAGTGATGCATTTCCACAAAGGAAATCATTTGTACAATGTGTGCATGGGTTAGAAGGCCAAGCCACACAGGGCCAGATCAGCATCTACTCTCCCTGGTAGTACTGGTGACTCTTATAAAAGCTGTCATCCATGAACTTGACCAAGTCCCAAATACCTTAATTTATTTGGGGTTTTTATTTATTTATTTATTTATTTAGGTACTGGAGATTGAACTTGGGTCCTTGTGGTTGTGGGGCAGGTGGCAGAACCACTGAGCTAAATCCCTGGCCCAATTTAGGGTTTTTTTTTTTCCCAATTTGGGGTTTTAAAGACCAGACAGGAGCTTGCTGTGCCTCCCTGGGTGGCCTTGAACAACTGACCCTCCTGCTTCAGGCTGCTGACTCCTGGGCCTACAAGTTTGCACCACTGTCCCCAGCCAACCACTACTGTCATGGAAATGGGTCTGCTTTCTCCTTAGCTAGGAAGCTTAATTACTTGTGTTCCTCTTTTTTCCCTTTTTCTGTTTGCTCTAGCTCATCCCCTCCATTCACCTTTCCAGTGAGCAGGTTCCTATAGTCCTCTGCTCATCCCCCATGCCCTTCTGAGGATCTGAATTCATTGTCTAGACTTTACCAAGTCTATTCACCCAAGAATTGAGAAACAAAGCATCTCAGAACAGCAAGTACCCGGGAGTGGATAAAACTGCTTGTTCTTTATTTGGAAATAAAAGCAAAGGTCTGGAAAGCATAGGCTGCAAACCAGCCCAGGTTCACTGAGGTCATGGTCAGCAGCAGGATCAGTCAGTATGAGGACTTTTGGGGACTGCGTGCTGTTTGCCAGAGTACCTTAGCTGGTGCCTAAGAACATTAAGAACTCCATCTTTCCAGGCATGGCTTCTGAGATTGCTGGGTGCTGCTGGGATCTTCTAGTGTCCAAGGCAACAAGGCCTTACATCCTGTAACGGGGGACATCCCAGCTCCTGGCAGCATGGTGGGGGGGCGCAGCACTTTCTTTGGCCTGCTCCAGGCCCTGAATCAGTATCCATAGCAACCTCTCCTTGGAGTCATTCCCTCCTGCAGAGGGAAGGGAAGCATTCTTAGGGTCTAGCTGCACCCCACTGTGTCCAACTGGATTGGAGGTTTCTTGGTGGGCCTCAGATCTGGGTGCCAACACGGCACCTTGGGCATCGGAAGTCCGCCTCCCTGGCAGCTTGGATGCTGCAGCCAACACAAGCCATGTGGTACCAGATGTCACAACCATCGCACTGAACCCAGGCTACTTTTTCTTCCCGGGGCAGGCTGCAACCAGGGGCTGCACAGGGCTCCCCGACCCCAACTGCAGGGTGAGCCATGTGGGTGCTCACTGGGAGCTTCCGAGGACGGCCACGTCGATTTCTGAAGGAAACGACAAACACCAGGGTCACCGAAAACCTGCAGAAGCCTTGGTTTTGGCCCAGGGTAACCGGCCGAGCCCTAGATAGCCTCAGATAATGTGAGCCTGGGAAATGGATTCCCCATCTCTTTTTTGGAGACAGAATCATCCTATGCAGCCCACACTGACCCTGAACTCTGTCCTGGAATTACAGATACACAACACCCTCCCCATCTGACTCCCCATCCCTGTCTGTTAGAAGAATGCGGTTAAAGTCCTAAAAAGTAGGAACTTAGAGCTGGGGTTGTAACTCAAGAGGTAGAACTCTTGCCTAGTATGTGTAAAGCTATGGGTTCCATCCCCAGTCCACCAAAAAAGGGTAGGAACTCCTTGTCTGCCAACCCGCACAGTGTAAGAGTTTGGTTTTCACGGTTCTGGAGATCCAACAGTGCTCATGCTAGGCAAGTACTCTGCCACTGAGCTACGTCCCTAGGCCCAGCCCAGTGGGTCTCTCCCTCTCTTGACGGGTCGGTCTCACCAGTTTGCCCAGGCTGGCCTCGAACTTGGGATCTTCCTGCCTCCACCTTCCAAGCAGCTGAGATTAGAGGCCACCATTCTGGTTTTAACCACTACTACACCAACTAATTTGCCTCCTGTAAATATGTATCCGTCAGCGGTAACTTAGGTCTCACCACTCCGGTGTCCAGCCTCTGTCCCCTCCCACCGGTACCTGCCCAGCAGAGGGGCCTCACAGCCTGAGGCTCTGAAAAGGATCCAAAAGGCAGTGAAATACGGGCAAGCCTGACAAGACCTCAAGGACTCTGCTTACCCACTGGGTGTCCGTGGGGCTTTCTCCACGCAGAGCTTCTTCCTGGGCTCTGTAAGCACCGGGGGGCTCTGGGGAGCCTCACTTTCATCATCCAGTTCTGCCAGGACTCGGTGGGCTGATTTCCTCCGGTTTCTTGGGGGTGGGCCAGGCATGGGCCCCACTTCCTGGGGTGGGGTGGGAACGGACAGACTCTGGGCCCCACCCCCGCCCCGGGAGAAGGTGAGGGGCTGGGGCTGGAGCTTGCTGAGGCTGCCGATGGAGCTGAGGATCAGAGTGGCCTTGGGAGCAGGGCAGAGGGTGCTGAGGGGCCGATGGGGGGCCCCCTGGGGGGGCAGCACAGGCTGGAAACCAGCTCTGGGCCCAGCTTCTCTTGACCGAGGGATGGTAATGGCAGCAAAGTCCTGAGGTTTGACCCGCACTTGCTGGAACATGAAGTAGAACTCCGAGGGGCTGGAACCCGGGGGCTCTTCAGGGCCAAAGGTCAGGAGGTCACCATCATTCAACTCCAGCCTGTGGCCCCTGGGGAGTCGGACATTATTGACCAAAGTCCCTGTCAGTGGCGGGGCATGACACAAATGACAAGAACAGAAACGACTAGTCAGGAGTAATCTGACCCTGTTCCATTTTCAGGGGAACACAGGGAAGAGCAATTGAATTCTCCCAGGACCCCTTGGCCGGTGACCCCACACACACACTCCTTGTTGGCAGGAGGTGAGTTTATTTTTCTTGAACCCTCCCGTAAGTGGGCTCCTTCCTCTGCACCGAGGTCCTGGTCTCTCGGTTACTTTTTGCCAGCTCCAACTTGCAAAGTTGGCATTGCTCTCACTGGCTCAGATTCTGGCTCTACCACTTCCCAGCTCCATTTCCTAACCCATTTTCTTTGTAGATGGAGAGTGTCAGAGCCACCTACATCAGTACATTTGGACCGTGCCTAGCTCAGAACCAGAAGCACTGAGTGAACATCAGCCATGCCATAGCCTAATGCTCACAGCACCTCCAGGACGAGTTCACCATGCCTGTGTTTACCTGACAGGGGATCAAGACCTGGAGAGGTCAAGTGACAGGCCTGAGGTTTTGCCAGGCTCTAGTGGCAGAAAACCATAAGCACTGAACCATAAGGCCTCTGAGCCGTCTTAAGCTGGGAAGAAAGACATGCCAGATCCTTAAGATATACTCAATACCTGGCCAGATGCAGAAAGGGGTGCCTCCGCAAAGCTGGAAACTGAGTCAAGTTCAGCCTGGCCCCAGAACACTGCTACTGTGACACTTGCCTCTTGATGACCCGGGCCCTGGATCTACCTCCCAGCCCCTGTGCATGCTAAATAGGCCGAGCAAGGGTCAGTCCTCAGAAGGCAGATGGAGCCCTGACTGCTGAGCTGACAGGGCCGGGAGGCGGGGCCGGGCCCTGCCCTTTGCTCACCTTGGGTGCTGTGGTCCTCCAGGCTGACCCTCCAGTCATCGCCCCTGCGCTCAGCGTGCAGCTCCGCGTGGACCCCAGAGATGAGGCCAGGCTCCTGCTGGGGCCGCAGGGCCACATCGCACAAGTCCGCCCTTCGGCCCAAGCGGTAGGTACAGCCAGCCCCAGTGGGCGGGTGGAAGGTGTAGAGGTCGCCACCCCTGCCGCCCCCTATTCGCAGCAGCTGGAAGCAGGGCAGCATGGGCAGTACCTCCTCCGCACTTCTCGCACTAGGAGTCCATCGCCTGGCCCCGCGCCCGCCTGCTAGTCTGCTGCACACGGGTTCGCCGCGTGTAATTTCAACTGGGAGCACACGGCTGAGTAGTGCAAATTAGGGCGCGAGCAGCCTGGGCACACAATGCAAAACTGGCTTTTCAGCAGACTGGTGACCTTAGGAATCCGCGAAAGGGCCGGGCGCAGGGCAGGAACGGCGGAGCGTCCCGCGGCGCCTCAGCTGAGCTGGGTCGTCGTCCTCTGCCAAACATCCGGGAGCTCCAGTCTGCAAGACAAGGACACGTTAGGCAGCTCCAGGCAGTGCCGGAGGCTGTGGTCCTGTGACGCGGGCAAGGAGTCCGCTGCCAAGCTCGCCTGGGGGATACAGCCCCCTTCTGCACGTCCGCGCCCCGCCCTTCTGGCCAGACAGAGCCTCTTCAGAGCCAGGCTGGACCCGAGGGAGAGGATCCGCCGTCATCCCCAAGACTTTAACCCCTCCTTTCAGCCTCTTGGTGCGGAGTATAAACAGGAAGGAGCTCCTCGTGACCCTGCAGGGCAAACTCGGCCTTTTCCCTCCCGACCTCAGCCCAGTTTCAGGTCTACCCGTGCCGCGGTCTGGGTGGGCTCCGGCTGGGCTGTACTCCTCGAGTCCTCCGCCGGCGCCGGCGCTCCCGCCGCAGTTTGACAGCCAGGAAGCCCGGGCAGGGAGGGGCACGGCCTCTACGCGCGGGCAGCGCCGACTCCGCCTTCAGAACGCCCAGCGCGAGCGAGCCCGCCCCATGCCTTTTCTGATTGGCTAGCTCATTCGCCCTCCTGCACTCTATTGGGCAGTGCTTGGAGTGGGTCCCTCCCCATCGAGCTCCCGCCTTTTGCCTTTTCTGATTGGCTTACAGGTTTTCCCGGGTTCCCGGGGTGGGGAGGAGTCACCAGGGCGCGGAGACGCCGGGCGCGTTAATTGGGCCAGCTTTGAACGCTACTGCGCCTGCGTACACTTGCCTCTCCTTCCAGGTTGAAGTAGAGCTCCTCCAAGGGCCCGCCAACCCACCCGCCTTACGCAGGCGCTCTCAGGGGCGGAGGCGGGCGGGGAGCCGGGGGCCGAGGGGCGCTAGAACTGGGTAAGGGGCGTTCCGGAAGTGTCGGTTGGGGGAGGGAAGGGGCTGAGAGGGGGCGCTGGGGTGGGTTCCGGGGGTCCGTAGAGAAAGGGGGCAATGAGGTGGTCAGGGCGGCCTTAGAACTCGGGGTCCACGAAGGCAAAGGAACGGGAGGGGAGGAGGGGGGCGAGCGGGATCTTAGCTGGGCTGGGTAGGAGTGCTGGGCCAAAGCTCTTCCTTCAGGAGAAAGGCAGATGAGGAGAAAGCCCGGGCGGGGCCGTGGCGCTGAGAGGGCGCGGAGTGGCGCTTCTGCCCCCGGCTCGGAGCTGCCCGAGCCCGGGTCCCTGGGGAGCAGCCCTGCTGTGGCTAGGCCTGGGCCCCGCGCTTTGGTCGGGAAGGACCCAGGAGCCATGGCTTGGTGGCGCCTGGATGGGCTTCCGCCGGGCCTTCCTGAGCTGTGGAGAGAGCTACGGAGATTGGGCTCTGGGCCCCTGCGCTGGGGACCTCCGCCCTGCCCTCCAGCCCGCAGCCGCAGGGATCCGAGAAACTTGAGGAGGCTAAAGAGGCTGCTCGGGGTCCTGCAGTAGGGGTGCGGCCTGAGACCTCCCCACAGGCTCCAGTCTCAGTAAACTCTCCAGCATTGTTTATTGGCTGGCACTGTCAGGAGTCAGGTTGGAATAAGCAAGTGGTCTGGGGGAATCGCCTGCCCCTTTGAGGAAAGAAACTGCTTGCAGTCGGGGGGACCTGGCTGTAATTTAAGGATTATGACTTTGCGTGGTGGAGGCTTGCTCTTTGGGAAGGTGGCTTGAAAATTGAGTCGGGGTATCCTTGTTTGTCCCATTGTCCAGGGGAATGTAGATGACTGGAGACAGAACCTAGAGCTTTCCAGTACCAGGGAGATGTTGCCACCTTCAGGTCAGCAGGGTGCCAGGGGGAACCTGATGGCTCTCCCCAGAGAACTGACTTCCTGCTCTCCTGACTCTCCAGGTCTCTCTGGGCTGGTTCCCCCTTCCCACTTCCAAGCTCGGCCCTTTCCCGCTCAGTCCAGAGCGGCTCCACCCTGGGTCTCAGACATTCCCCCCTCCCAGCCCCGGGCCCACCAAGATGTCTCAGAAAGACACCAGAGGCCTCCGGTGACCGCGTGGGAGCAGGGTGTTTCTGGTGCTGGGCATGGGCCCTGTCGGAGAGGCAGGTAGGGATCCATTCCCACCATTTTCTCAGAGTTGCTTGCTAGTGACCTTTGCTGATACTGGTCCTTACCTTATTCTGGCCCTTGGTTCCATTACTTGTGCATTTTTACATAGGCCGTTATTTGTACCAAGAGTGCATAAATAATAAGCTTCTGTGTTAGGCACTTGAGATGGGAATAATAAAAGTGAGTAAGAGGGCCGAGGATTTAGCTCAGTGGTTCCAGTGCCTGCCTTCCAAGCATAAGGTCCTGAGTTCGATCCCCGGTACCGGAAAAAAAAAACAAACTAAGAAACATCTGACTTAAGTTCTCCATTAATAAAGCCTTTACCTGGACATGGTGGTACATGCCTGTAATGCCGGTACTCAGGAGCCTGAGGCAGGAGGAGCATCATGAATTTGACCCCAGCTTGGGCTACCTAGTGTGTTCAAGGACAGCCAGAAGTACATAGCAAGACTGTCTCTTTTCTTTCGCTTTTTTTTCTTTTGGTACCGGGGATCAAACTCGACCTTGCACTTGCCAGGCAGGTGCAGTGCCACTGAGCTAAATCCCAGGCCCTCCTTTTTTTTTTTTGAGATAAGGTTTCACCATAGGCATATGTCACTATGACTGGTAACCCTGTCTCAAAAAAAAGAAAAAAAGAAAAAATCAATAAGGAATTCAAATTTCAAACAGATGGGAGAAGTTGACCAGCAGCTAATCAAAAAGCACAGTCTGGGGCCTGGGATTTAGCTCAGTGGTTTTGCCACCTGCTGCGAAAGCACAAGGACTCGAGTTTGATCCCTGGTACCAAAAAATAAATAAATAAAATAAAAAAGAAGCAAAAGCACAGTCTAAAGCCAGATGCAGGGCAGACAGATCTGCACTGTGGTGTGTAGGGTCATTCTAACCAAGGGGCTGAAGAAAGCCTTTATGGAAAACATACCATTGGTGAGGGCTGTGCTCCCTGTGAATATTATGGAAGTACTCACGCCTTCTGTTTCACCTGTGTCTTTTCCTAAATCTACGAGAGTGTCAGTCTGCCACACTGCCAATCTGAAGTGGGATTCCTCAGGCAGGAAGGAGTACTAGACTGGTGTCAGGAGACAGATTCTGTTTCTAGTTTGGGGTCTCCAGCAAAACACTTAACTTTCCTAGCGTACAGATCCTTTTTACTTAAAAAACAAAACCCGTGCGGTTCTCAATGAGGGAGCTGACTCAGGAGCTGTGTTACAAGCTGGTTTAAACTTCATGAACCCATAGTGTCCTCCAGTGTTCAGAACCAGGTCCCTTGCTGAGGTGCCGCTCTCTGACTCCTCACACAGTACTCAGACATTCAGTGAAGGCCTGCACCTAGCACCCGGCCGAGACCTATCAGCGTTGGGAACTCAGACATCCCACCCTTGAGCTTCTCCCGATTCTTGCCCTTAAACCAGAGCTCAGAAGTTTCTGCTTGTTCTTCCAACCTTTCCACACAGAACAGTGCGCTCATGATGTGCACGCAGGGTGTTTCATACGCCTGCCTGTGTGTAGCTCTCTGGAGAGATCATGGCCCACAATTTCCCAGGCCATTAGGTCCTGTGAGCTCTGACAGTGGCCAGTGACACCGCAAGTGCAGAGACCCCACACAACTTCACCCCCGCCTCCCCACATATGTGAGCAGAGGTCGCTCTTCCTACAGTTGCCACCTCTACCCACGGCGCCCTCTTAGCACCCCACAGGTCTCCCTCATGCCAGCCTGTCTTTGAAGGTCCCTGGAGCTGGCGGGGTCGCAGGCCCTGAGCGAGCAGGCAGAACTCATCTCTCGGCAGCTGCAGGAGCTGCGGCGGCTGGAGGAGGAGGTGCGGGGCCTGCGGGAGACCTCGCTGAAGCAGAAGATGAGGCTGGAGGCCCAGGCTGTGGAGCTGGAGGCTTTGGCACGGGCTGAGAAGGCCAGCCAAGTTGAGGCTGAGGGCCTGCGCGCCGCCTTGGCCGGGGCTGAGGTTGTCCGGAAAAACCTGGAAGAGGGCACCCAGCGGGAGCTGGAGGAGGTTCAGAGGCTGCATCAAGAGCAGGTGAGCTCAGGGCAGGAGAGGTTGTGAGCGAGCTGGGCAGCAGCTCCGAGCGGAGAGCGGCTGTCACAGAATTCCCTGGAGCAGCCTAGCCCCGAGGTCTCCGAGAGGAGTAAAGCAGGGCCCTGGAAGGGCCGAGCCTGGGTGTGGGGCTACTCAGATCTCACTTGCTTCTCAGGGCCCAGGTGGCTTCCCATCCCCCGAAGGCCTTCTTGCTCTTTCAATAAGAAGTAGTTTTCCTCCCTGTTTTACCTCACATACCCGAGTCATCTGGGAGCCTCGTAAGGGGCAGTGAGGAAGGTGGGCCTGGGCCCCACAGAGGACTGGGAAGGGGGTTATCAGGCAGGAAGCTTGGTGCTGCTCTTTGCCAGCCCTGGGTCAGGAGCTGGGGACTCAGTGAGCAGATCTCCTGGGGCCCTGCATTCATGGATGGAGCTGGCGGCCTAGCTGATGTGTAGGTCACTGAGGTCCACAAGTGGGAGTGGAGGCTCGAGGTCAAAGCAGGGGGGGCTTAGGAGGCCCTGATTTCGGGCACGCTGGGCCCTGCTGAGCTTGCTCTTCTCCCCACAGCTGTCCTCCCTGATGCAGGCTCACCAGGAGGCTCTGGCCAGTTTGACCAGCAAAACTGAGGGGCTGGAGAAGTCTCTGAGAAGCCTGGAAGCCAGGAGGGCAGGGGAAGCCAAGGAGCTGGCTGAGGCCCTGAATGAGGCTGAGCTGCTGCGGAAGCAACTGAGGTAAGTGTATGGCGGTGCCAGTAGGGGTCCCAGGGGTTGGTAGCCCGAGGGGCTCCAGGGTGCCTCACTAATGGCAGCTCTGTTTCTACCCTGACCCTAGCAAGACCCAGGAGGACTTGGAGGCTCAGGTGGTCCTGGTTGAGAATCTGCGGAAATATGTGGGGGAACAAGTCCCTCCCGAGGCCGGCAGCCAGGCGTGGGAACCTGAGCGGCAGGAGCTTCTGGACACCGTGCAGGTGGGAGGCGGGGTGTGGCTGCGGGCTGTCAGGTCCCCGCCTGGTGCAGCCAGTGGAGGAGACTGTTGCAGGGTTGGTGCAGGCCTGAGACACGCTTCTGCCCCCGCAGCGCCTGCAGGAGGACCGGGCTGGCCTGCACACCACTGCTGAGCTGCTACAGGTGCGTGTGCAGAGCCTCGTGTGCGTGCTCGCCCTGCAGGAGGAGGAGCTGACCAGAAAGGTGGGCCCCGGGCAGCGCTGGCACTGGGCCCTGCGGGTGGCAGGGCTGGGAGTGCTGCCCGGACCCACACAGACCTCGCTTGCTTTTGCTGTGAAGCAGAAGCTTGCTCTGCTGCTCAAGCAGGACAGAGAGGTGCCGAAGGCCGGTGGCATCTCTTCCTCTGCTCTGCCAAGAGCCCACACTTCCTGTCCGCAGCTCCCGCCTTCAGACTCCCTGGAGCCCGAGTGTGTGAGGAAGCATCAGTCCTTGCTGAGCCGCTGGCGGGAGAAGGTGTTTGCCCTCCTGGTGCAGCTCAGGTCCCAGGAGCTGGAGCACAGAGACTCGGTGAAGGCGCTGCAGGGACAGGTTGGTGGCCCACACCTCCCCACGTCTTCCCCAGGCTCCTTGCACTAGGGTGCATTCATTCAATAAATGCTTTCCGAAGCGGGGCACTGTGGCACATGCCTGTAATCTCAGCATGCTGGGAGGCTGAGACAGGAGGATCACAAATTCCCGCCCAGCCTGGGGAATTTAATAAGACCCTGTCTCAAAATAAAAAGTTAAAAAAAACCAAACAACTGGGGATGTAGCTCTGTACAAAAGCCAAAAAGAAAAAAGCTTTCCACATGCTGGGACACAGCCCCGAAGAACAGACACGTCCCTGGTCCCTGCCCTCAGAAGCGCACACCCCAGGGTGGAGACTCAGTGAGGGAACCGCAAGCAAGTGCATGTGCTGTAAAGGCATTTCAAAGGACCAACAGGCCCTCGGGACCGGGTAGCCTGGTAGGGGTGGTCTTGGGGGATGCTGCCCAGCCCTCTGTCCTCCACCAGGTGGCAGAGCTCCAGGAACAGTTGATAGCCCAGAGCCAGGAACGGGCCATCCTGCAGCGGTCCCTGCAGGACAGAGCTGCGGAGGTGGAGGTGGAGCGGATGGGCACCCAGGTTGGTGACTGAGGGTGGGCGAGGAAGCTGCCGTCTGCGGGCCACGCCCTGGGAGGAGGACCTTTCCTGTACTGCATCCTCCCCAGGTCCTGCAGCAGGAGCTGAGCAGAGCTCAGGAGGCCCGGCAGCGGCAGCAGCAGCAGACAGCCAGGGCGGAGGAGCAGCTGAAGCTGGTGGCCGGCGCCGTCTGCAGGTGTCGGGTGGGGGCCGAGTGGGGAGCATCTGTCCCCCTAGATCCTCCAGCCTCTGGGGCCCTGGGGTGGGAAGGCTGCGGGCAGTGGGGCAGGGACGCTGGCAGCCCAGGGTGCCTGGCTGGAGCCTTCTGCCCTCGCAAGACTCCCGTGTGGGACTTCTCCCAGGCACCGCCCTCAGCCCCTTGCCACTGTGAGCCCTCGCTGTGTGGGCTGGAGGTGAGGCTCGGTGCTTCCCAGCAGTCCGTCTGGCGAGCAGCCCAGGCAGGTCTCCGCCTCAGGAATCCTCAGGGTTGGGGTGTGGGTACATGGTCTCCTCCCTCCCTCCTTTCCTTTCTCACTTTTCTTTTTTTTTTTTTCAGTTTACTTGCTTTGAGACAAGGCCTCACTGTCTAATTCAGGGTGGCCTTAGACTCATAGCAACCCTCCTGCTTCAGCCTCCTGAATGCTAGGATTACAGGCATCACCATGCCCTGCTTTCTCTTTGCCATTTTATAAGCATGTGCTGTTTGGGGAAAAACAAATCAGTTTATTTGATTAAAGCTATCCCCACTTGCTTACCAGATAGCCATCTAAGTGTATGCCAAGGTGTCTCTCACTCAGCTGTAAGCCCGTGTTCCAGATGACTTCCTGGTTGTTTGTTTCTGACAATGGTTACACAGTTTTTAGCAGCAACTGCTAAGGGAAAACAAAAGCTGCTTTGTAGCAGTAACAACTTCCGCCCTGCCTGAGCTCCCAGTCAGGCAGTGAGGTGCAGCCTTTAGCCCAGAGGCTGGCTTTGATGGTGGAGCAGATAACAGTTTTAGGTTTTATAAAATTATGATGCAGGCTGGACCCTTGGTTACCATACTGTTTTCTTGGATTTGTACCTAGGGGCTCATTCATCCTAAAAATTATGAAAACAGCCAGGCATGCTGGTGACATACTCCTGTAATCTCAGCATTTGGGAGACTGAGGCAGGAGGATTGCTGTGACTTTGAGGCCAGCCTGGAGTACATAGCAAGATCCTGTCTCAAAAAACAAAACAAAATATGAAAACTTTAGCTATGACTCAGTGATAGAATGCTTGACTTGCATACATAAGGGCCTGGGTCCAATCCCCAGTAAGCACCTCCCCCAAAAAAGATACAGATTTTATTTATTTATTTAGGTACCAAGGCTCGAACTCTGGTCCTTGTGCTTGTGCAGCAGGCGGCGAAACCACTGAGCTGAATCCCTGGCCCAAGATACAGATTTTATTTTATTTATTTATTTTTTTTAAGATACAGATTTTAAACTTGGTCAGAATTAGATGGTTATGAGGACCCCTGCCCACACTCAATGCACGGCCTGTGCCTCCGGCCCATGCTGGGGAACCTATGGCATGTGTGCTGCAGCTGAAAGCTCTAAAAGGTTCGCCATCACTGCTAGAACAGATTCACCTGGCCAGGGCTTTCCTTTGGTACCAGGAGATCCTTGAAGTTCTTTTGCTAATGATTTATTACCAAGGCCTCCAGGCTTGCAATGGTGGGAAGTGGTGTTGTTGCCGGGTTTGTCAGTGACTGTGGTGGCCTGGAGACTTTTATCAGGAAACAGCTCCAGCAGTCACCGTGGGTGTTGGAAGTGCCCTCTGCCCCCAGGGGAAAGTGATCCTCCCTGCCTGTTCCCACTTGTTCTGCTGCTGGTGGAGATGTGAACTCTCCTGAGAAGGTTGCAGCCTGGTTATGCCCTGGCCTCTCCCCGGGGTCTGTTTCGATCCTGTTTTCCTGAGCCACGTGGGTCCTGCTGCTGGCCCAGCCAGTTGATGTACCACAGGGACCTGTGCCCTGCACTCCTTCCGGAGGGTGACTTGCTGTCTGATGCACCATGTGGTCAGAATCAGGTTGAAAGAAGTAAACTTAGCAGTTTGCCTGGAAAGCTACCCGGTCCGCCACATGTGGTGTCACACACCTGTAATCTCAGCACTCGGGAGGCTGAGGTGGGAGGATCACAAGTTTCAGTCTAGCCTGGGCAATTTAGTAACTTTTAGAAGACCCTGTCTCAAAATAAAAAAGGGCTGGGCATGTAGCTCAGCGTGAAGGTCCTAGGTAGAGTCCGCAGTACTGGAAAACAAAAACCAACAAAACCAATGGTGGCTATGGGTTTTCTTCCTTAGAAACAAACCTAAATTCACACATCACAAGTATGTCAAGGCTGACAGTGCCAGACCCTGCACCCCAGAGCAGCATCAAGCAGGGGAAGAAGTCAAGCTTAGCGATAGATGAATCTGCCTCACAGTGCCTGCAAGCTTGTTTTGGTTTGGGTTTTTTGTGTTTTCTGAGACGATCTTTCTGTGTAGCACAAACTGGCTTTGAACTTGCAGTGATCCTCCTGCCTCAGCCTCCCGAGTGCTGAGATTACAGGCATGTGCCGCTATGCCTGGTTAGAATGGGGCACGGTACTGAGAGACTTGAACCAAGAGCCTTTGCACTAGCTACAGTTTTGCTTTTTTCACTTTTAAACAGGCTCTCACTAAGTCAATAATTAGGCTCAAACTTATGTTCTTGTTTCACTTTTGTTGCTGGGACAAAATACCCACCCTTCACAGGTTAAGGAGGAAAGGTTTATTTCAGCTAAGTTTGTAGAGGTTTCAGGCCAATCAGCTGGCTCCAAGGCAGGGTGGCGTGGCAGAGGAGAAACAGTGCATGGCAGGGAGGCAGGCAGCAAGCAGCAGCAGTGAATCCTTTCCCTTTTATCCCACTGAGGCTATAAGCCTTTTGGGTAGTGCCATACACACCCGGGGTGGACCTTCCCATTATCCACATCCAGAACTGATAAACCTATCAGTGGACTAATTTAGTTACACATCCTTAATCCCAGTGTGACACACTGCAGATCCAGCCACCTCCTGAAAGCCCCGCCTAGAGGCTTTGGGGGAGACCCCTACATACAAGCCACAATAGCCTCTCCTGCCTCAGTCTTCCAGAGTGGAGGTTACAGGTGGTGCCACCATGCCTGGATAACTGGGTTGTTTTTGATACTGACTAAAGCCATTAAGCTCTCATGGTCTCATCGTTTTTCTTTTTTTTTTTGGTTGTCTGCTAAGGATCTCGGGTTTGATTTGCATGGCAGCTCCTGCACCAGGCAGAGTTGTTGGGCACAGAAGTCCTGCCCGAGCTCTACTTCCTGTCCTCCCTCATAGCCCCTTCCCCTGCCTTGCTCACTTGTGCACAGCACAGCATGGATGGTGTGGTCCATCTGAGGCCCCCAGGCCCTTTGAGGGTAGCCGAGGGTGGAGGGTCAGTGTCCTGTGCCCTCTCCAGCTGCCAGATCGCCCTCCAGAGCACCACGGCAAAGCTGGAACAGGCTGTAGCCCGGCTTCCCAGTCTCGGCAACCGACTCAGCTATGCCGTCCGCAAGGTGCACACCATTCAGGGTGGGTAGAGCACTGTGACTGTCCGCCTGCGCCCACGGCCCTGCCCAGCTCCTCCGACCCCACACCCACCCTCCTCGTTCCTGCCCACCAGTCCCTGCGTGTTCTATCTCCCTTTCCTCCACTGCAACCCCCTTTTTTTTTTGCCTTTTCCCTCCCAGGCCTGATGGCTCGAAAACTGGCCCTGGCTGAGCTGCACCTGGAGAGGTGAAGTTGGGGCGCTTTGAGGTGGAGGGGTGGTGTTGGATGCGACCGAGGACGGATGGGGGGGGTCAGGCAGCTGGGTGACTTCCCCGGCCCCATTCTCCCTGCCCCAGCTGCCCCCCACTCGCACCCCCCGCCGACACCGAGGTGCGCCTTGAGCTGCAGCAGCTGCGGGAAGAGCGGAACCGCCTGGACGCAGAGCTGCAGCTGAGCGCCCGCCTCATCCAGCAGGAGGTGGGCCGGGCACGGGAGCAAGGTAGGCCTGGGGGAGCAGCCAGCGGAAGGGGGGAGCCGGGAAAGGCCGAGCGAGCACCCCTCTTACGCCCAGGGGAGGAGGAGCGCCAGCAGCTCAGCAAGGTGGCTCAGCAGCTGGAGCAGGAGCTGCAGCGGGCCCAGGAGGCCCTGGCCGGTGTGGGGCTGCAGCTGGAAGCAGCGCGGCAGGGCCAGCAGGAGAGCACGGAGGAGGCCGCCAGCCTGCGGCAGGAGCTGGCCCAGCAGCAGGAGACCTACGCCAGAGGTGTGGGGACAGCTGGGCGCTGGGCGCCCCCGGAGCGTGAGGGGCGCCTCCTGATGTCCCTTCCTTCGCCCCAGCTCTGCAGGAGAAGGTGGCCGAGGTGGAGACTGGGCTGCGGGAGCAGCTCTCGGATGCGGAGCGGAGGCTGAATGAGGCCCGGAGGGAGCAGGCCAAGGCCGGTGAGAAGCGGGACAGGGCCCTCGCGGGGCGGGCGGCGGGAAGAGTGAGGTCCTTCTTTCCCGCCTTTTCTTGAGCGATGCAAATTGTCACCTGGTGAGCACTGGGTGGCCGGCCCGGTGAGACACAGCCCAGGAGAGCCCAGGCCCCGTGCTCTCCCGAGCCCCTCCAGAGGCCAGCGACACAGCTGGCCGGGGAGTGGTCAGCCCCGGGCGCTCCCAGGGTCAGCCGAGCGCCTCCGCCACGCCTGCGCTCGGGCCTGCCCGCACACGCTCAGACACACTTCCTGAGTCATCTCAGTTGCAAGCACAACTGTGCCCCGGTCTTGGTCTTCCGCAAATGGGAATTGTCGGTAACCGGACCCCGAGCACTGAGGTGGGGCTCGCCGGCGGTCGGGCCTCCCTAAGGACCTCTCGGTGGGTCGGCAGGGAAGGTGCCGGTGCCTCGATGCCTGGCTGACCGCGCCCACGTGCGCGGCTTCTCCACAGTGGTCTCCCTGCGCCAGACCCAGCGCAAGGCCGCGGGGGAAAAGGAGCGGAACCAGGAGCTCAGGCGGCTGCAGGAGGAGGCCCGGAAGGAGGAGGGGCAGCGGCTGAGCCGGCGCTTGCAGGAGCTGGAGAGGGACAAGAACCTCATGCTGGTGGGGACAGCAGGGGCTGGGCTGGGCTGGGCTGGGCTGGGCTGGGCCCGGGTGGGCTGGCGGATGAGTGAGGGCGTGCAAAGTGAGGCTCGGCCAGGGTGCGGTGGCGTTCGACCCTGTCCTTCCCAGGTCACCTTGCAGCAGGAGGGTCTCCTCTCCCATTACAAGCAGCAGCGGCTGTTGGCGGTTCTCCCCTCCCTGCTGGACGAGGGGAGGCCCGCGGAGTCGAGCTCCAGGCCTCCGGGGTCCGCAGCACCTGTACTTCCAGCGGCTGCACCGTCCACCAGGAAGTCCGGAAGAGGTGATGGGCCAAGGGGGTAGGGGGTGACAACACCCTGGGAACCTACTGCCCCAGCCCTCCGGGCCCATCCCGGTCTCCTCTCCAGGATCCCTCTCCCTGCTGCTGGACAGCCTGCAGGGCCTGAGCGAGGCCATTGCTGAGGAAGAAGCTGTTTGCCAAGGAGACAGCCAGCGCTGTCCGGCTCCAGTCCACGGCTGAGCAGCAGCTCAGGGCCAGGGGAAGTGGCCTGGGGCTGGATCCCAGAGGGAGGACTGGACCCCTGGGGCGGGAGCCCGCCTGAGCCCGCCTTGTCCCGCCACAGCAGTCGCCAGCTTCCCCTAATGAATCTGAGTTCTGCACTAATAAAGAGACTGCAGTGGGTCTGGGAAAGCCGCCTGGGGTGCGTGTGAATTCGCCTGGAGTCAGTGGGCTTCTTGGGCTGTGTGAAGTGTCCCCCAGAGCCCTTTCCCCGAGCCCCTCTGGAGATGTTTTGAGAAGCACTCATTTTTCTTTATTCTCATCTTTTGCTTTAAAGCTTTCTATCCAGGTGTGGTGCATTCCTCGTGTCCCAGCAAGAGGCTGAGGCAGGATGATGGAAAGTTCAAGGCCAGATTAGGCTACTTAGTGAGACTCAAAATAAAAGGTCTGGAGATGTAGCTTAGTGCGAAGGCCTTGGGTTCAGTGTCCAGTACCAAGTAAATGCATAAACTTGTTTTCTCTGGAACATGATAAATGCCAGGCGAGAAGGAAAGCACGCATTCAGTAAGACGGCTGGCACTGTCCAATGGTGGCCTTGCCAGGAGATGTAGAGACAAGAACCTCAGGACACCTGGGTGTGGTGACACAAGCCTGTAATCCCAGCCCTCAGGAGGCTGAGGCAGGAGGATCACCAAGAGTTCCAGGCCAGCCTGGGCTACATAGCAAGACCCTGTCTCAAAACAATTTTAAAAACCTGAGGAAAAAGAAGCACAACCAACAAATGCTAGGAAGAGAAGTGAGGTACAGATGACAGGGACCCTGAGAGGGGCAGGACTAGGGAGGGGACACTAGAGGCCGGAGCTCCCCACCGCCACCGTCCAGTCCTCTGGGGCTCCAGCCCATCACACCCTTGTGCTGAGACCCTGAAGCCAGGGGCACAGGATGAAGGCTGCTAGGAAGAAGCCAGGGCTGGCAAGGAGTTTCGGTTTTATTCTAAGTCAACAGAAAGCCCTTGGTGTATTTTTAGAGCTGTGGTAATTTGATTTGGGTTGTTTATTTTTTTCAGACAGGGTCTCACTGTGAAGTCCAGGGTGGAAACTCCTGGCAATACTGCCTCAGCTTCCTGAGTGCTGGGATTGCAGGTGTGCACCATCACATCTAGCCTGTTTTTTATTTTTTTAAGATAAGGTCTCGTTACAAAGTCTATACCAGCGATGGTGAACCCTTAGAGCTTTCAAACAGCCTGCAGTGGCATGCGTGCCATAGGTTTGCAGAACTGGAAAGTGCTGGGAATACAGGCTGCTGGGATTGATTACACCACCATTGGGCTGGATTTGCATTTCTGAGGTGTGGGCAGAAGTGTGGGAAGGGGAGACAGGCTGGGGAGGGAGGTCCTGAAGCGGCTGGGGTGCCACTCAGCCGGGCTGCAGGTGGGTGGGGTGGGTGGTGCTCCCGGTTCATTCGGCACAGCCCTGCTTCGGCTGGGAGCGACCCAGAGGAATCTGGCTGTGCTGTAGACACTGCAGAGTCCAGGAGGATCAGAAACGGAGCTGAGACCTACAGCGCGGGGCGGGGTGGGGGGGGCCTGGGGGGCAGAAAGCTAGAGTTGAGGATGAGGGTGGGGCCGAGGGGCACAGGGGCCCCTGGGCCAGGAGTGGGGCAGCTTCTTTGGGAACCTCTGGCTGGGGCTGATGGACCCGCTGTGGGTGGGGAGAGGCCAGGACATCATCCTCCGTCTGCGTCCTTGGGTGCCTCCCATTGGAGTTCCATCCCATTGGAGTTCCAGGATGTCACTTCATGGGGCAGCCCCATGGGCCGGAAGGCCACAGCAGCTGTCAGCAGACAGCAGCATGCGTGGGCCTGGGAGGAGGAAGCTCCCTAGCCTTGGGGCAAGGGGCTGCAGCTGGGCGCTAGTGACAGCGGCTCAGGCCCTCGAGGGTCTCGGGGACACCACCAGCCCGCGTCCTGCCCCAGGCCCTGTAATTACGGAGCTTCCCCACTCTGCCTCGGGGCCAGGCCTGCGCCCATTCTTGGCTTCCATAGCTACCAGGAGGAAAGGCGCAGGTCCCTGTGCTTATGGAGATGACAGGTGGGTATCTGTCACTGCAGGGTGTGGATGGCGGGGGCGTGAAAACGGGTGCCGTGACCCAGGGTTGGAGTCACTGACCCGGAGGGCCAGCGGCTGGGTGCTGGGCTGGGGACTAAATGAGAGACAGATGCCACCCCAGCTACCTGCGGGCCAGGCCTTCAGACGGGTTTGACCAGCTGGGTGCTAATGGGATTTCCTGTGTCACTGGGCGGGCCCTCCCTCCCCAAAGACCGGCTTCCTCCCCTACAAAGGCTCTTGGGGATCCCAGGTGCCCAGACTCAGCGCCCCATCTTTGGGAGCAGACAGCCATGAGGCTCAGCTGGCCGCTCCTGGGGGTCCTGGTCCTTTGCCTGTTCGCTGGAGGTGAGCTGGGAAGATGCCAGGGGTGGATGTAGGGTGAGGAGGTGCCCGAGGGGACCCACCCTTGGGAAGGTGACCATTAAGGAGGCAAGGGATACACTGGGCAGCTGCACCAAGTGGAGGGCACTCGGGAGCTCCCGTGAAGGGGAGAGTGCGCAGCATGTGGGGTGCAGCCAGGACGTTGCTGGTGAGTGAAGCCTCGCAGGGTGCAGCTGTGTGGCGTACTCGTGGGAGCCAGGGTCTGTGTTAAGGACAGTGGGGGCGCTGCACAGGT
This sequence comes from Heterocephalus glaber, assembly GCF_053883595.1. NCBI lineage: Eukaryota > Metazoa > Chordata > Mammalia > Rodentia > Bathyergidae > Heterocephalus > Heterocephalus glaber. The sequence continues at coordinate 734,644 of NW_028258201.1, read as the reverse complement.
GCGGTCGGGGAGCCTTCTGGGCCAAGCTGTAGACCACTTTGGGTGCAGACCAGGCCAGGGCCAGGCCAGTGGGATGTCGGGCAGGCGGGTGGAGTTCCTCAGGAGAGGGGAGATCCAGGGATACAAAGGCGGTCAGCCACGCAGTGCAGAGCTGCTGCACTGTGAGATCGCTCTGGAACTGGGTGCCTTGAGTGACTGAGGTGTGTGGGCCCGGCTCAGGCTGTCTGCCCCCAAGGCTCCGCCTCCTGCCCTGTATCGGGTTGTAGGGGAGAGTGGCCCTCACTACCTCTTACCATTTTTTTTAATCTTTCTGTTTGTTTGTTTGTTTGTTGAGACAGGGTCTCGCTTTGTAGCCTGGGCTGGCCCTGAACTCACTATGTAGCCCAGGCTGGCCTCCCACTGGTCCTCCTGCCTCTGCCTCCAAGCGCTGGGATAACAGGCATGTCCTACCGTGCCCGGGCCTTCTCTTACCATTCTTCCTCCTCTACAGGCATCTTGGGCAGTGAGGACCACTCCTCCCCGCCATCCACAGAGGCCAGGGAAGAGGAGAGTCCCCCACGTTTGCCTCTCGGCCCTCCAATCCCCGGAGAGCCCTGGCCAGGGGCACCCCCTCTCTTCGAGGACCCTCCCCCTCCAGGCCCCAGCCATCCCTGGGGAGACCTGCCTGACAGTGGAGTGTGGCCCCCTGAGGCCCCTAGCACTGATCCCCCCCAACCTCCCCTGCCTGATGACCCTTGGCCGGCAGGACCCCAGCCCCCAGCAAACCCCTGGCCACCTGCCCCTGAGGTGGACCACAAACCCCATAACGAGCCAGACCTTGACCCTCCCCGGGAAGAATACAGATAGTGGGGATCCCCAGGGACTTGGGCCTCCAGGCAGAGTGGACCCAAGCCCATCTCTGCCCTCCTGCTTCCTTTTACACTCTCTCCGGTTTCGCCAAAGTCATTATTCCTTTCCTCATTCCCTCAATTTTATTCTGAACTCGATGTCCTCAGAGTTTTGTCCCCTCTGGGGATCCACATTTAGCCTGCACATTCCCCTTCCTTTTTTTCTCTGACATCAAAGTGCACACTCCTGTCTCTCAGTCCCCTTCCTCCACCTCCTCCTCCCTATCCCTGGGACCTGGGATGCTGGACAGGGCCAGCAGCATGGCCTCCCCACTGCCACCTGGTGGACTACAGCCGAGACCCATCAGTAGACAAGGATGGTGCCTCTGTGAAATGGAAATAAAAATGTTTTCTTAATTCTGAATCTAGGCTGCTTCTGTACAATGATTAGGTCTTGAATATTCAGATCCCTTCTTTTTTTTTTTTTTGGTACGGCGGATAGAACTCAGGGCCTTTCGCTTGCGAGGCAGGCGTGGTACCACTGAGCTATCCCCAGCCCTTCAGATCCCCCCTTTACAGCCATAAACTTACCAATCCAGAAGTGACCGGGCTTCTGGCCCTGCCCATGGGCCAGGCAGAAGGACACGCGGCTCGGGCGCAGGAGGACTGGACGTGCACCTGCCAGAGTCTGGAGGGTACCAGACCCACGCTCCTGCCTTTCCAGGAGCCCCTACTGAAGAATGGCAAATCAACTCAGGCCTTTCTTTAACGGCATGTGGTTTGCATATATCCCTGGGTACGTGCAGACTCGCCGAGGGGCAGTGGGCAGTTTTAAGGGACTCAGTTTCCAGAGGTGCACGTTCCCCTTCCTAAAACCCATCTCTCGCCAACTCTGATCCTGACCTGGGTGGTCTTCCTGGAGTTGGTAAAGGTCAGTGAAATATAAATTGGCCCACTCCACTCCATGGAGGGGTCTTTTCTCCAGGCGCAGGGCCGCATGCCTGTAATCCAGCTCCCTGGATTTGGGCAATTTAGTGAGACAGTCCAACTCAAAGAACCGGAGTCCGGACTTCCTAATGGTCTAGCGTCAGTCAAGTGGCTAACTAGGGGTGGGCTGAAGAGAGCCTAAGAGAAACTCCGGTGTGTGCTCTAAGTTCACCCACAGGATACCCAGCTTGCTTACGTGGTTACTCCCACTAAAACCGACAGGTGACAAAATGAAACTTTTTTTTTTTTCTTTGTTACCGGGGATAGAACTCCGGTCCTTGCACTTGCGCAGCAGGCGGCGAAACCACTGAGCTAAATCCCCGGCCCAAAATGAAACTCTTAGGTTTAGGGTTAAAGAATAATCTTAGGGGCTGGGGATTTAGCTCAGTGGTTTCGCCATCTGCTGCGCAAGCGCAAGGATCCAAGTTCAATCCCTGGTACCAAAAAAATAAACCAAAAAGGATAATCTTAAGGCCAGGGATTAAAGAAAGAAAAAGGAAGAAGAGGAGGAGGAGGAAGAGAAAGAATTATCTTAGAACACATAAGAATTGTAGAATAGTGGTGCTTGCCTATAGTTCCAGCTTTTTTTTTTTCCTTAATTTGTTTTTTGGTACCGGGGATCGAACTCGGGACCTTGCGCTTGCGAGGCAGGCGCTGGAACCACTAAGCTAAATCCCCGGCCTAGTTCCAGCTTTTGGGGAGGCTGAGGCGGGAGGATCTCCTGAGCCCAAGAGCTCAAGACTAGCCTGGGCAACAAGGAGACACTGTCTCAATAAATAAGCAAATAAAACAACTGAAAAAAGAATCGTATGGGTAAGGCCGGTAGAATTTAATTGGCCGAGAGGTAGGCCAAATTCACCAGCTCAATTCAGTCCACTCATTCATCCATTTACAATATCTGCCCCTTACTCTGCCCACCAACGCCGGAGTCTCGGAAGCTATAACACGAAGAATCAGCGTCGTTTCCACTCGCAGGAGGATGAAAACGAAGCCAGGAGAGGCAAGGTTAAATACCAACACCACAGGTAGTGAGGAAACACATAATTAAGTAAGGACAAGAGTGAACACCAAAGGACGGGCTTTGCAGCAGCGCCCGAGTTCGGCGCCCGAGTTCGCCGCCCGCAGGACCCGGCGCAAGAGTGGCTGCGCGGGAGGAGGGCGGGGAAAGGGGGACCCAGCCGCAGTACGGCGCAGGCGCGAACCCCCCTCGCCCGCGCAGGCGTAGGAGCTCCCCTGCGGCTGTGCCTTCCCTGCGGATGCTGGCGACCTTCCGGGGCCCGCGAGCCAGCCCGTGGGTGCTCGGCGGCGGCGGCGGCGGCGGCGGCAGGCCCGTCTCCGTGTGGCCTCTCCCTCTGCGGGTGGCGTCCCTCTCCCAGGTAGTCGTTTCTCCCCAGGAAGGCCACTCCACGAACCAGTATCTGAGCAAATGGAAACATTGTCCTCCAGCAGGGTCTGGCTCAATTGCCCAAGCAGGTCTGCAACTTGCGATTCTCTTGCCTCAGCCTCCCCAGGAGCTGAGATTAAAGTTTACTTGAATCTTTTTTTTTTTTCTTTTACTTGAATCTCTGTTTCAGAGTCTGTTTCTGGGGAATCTACCCTAAGAAGAAAAATGATTTGCTACTGATCACCGCAGCATTTTACCTGGCACGCGCCCTGGGGCACTGTTGCTAAATGTTTCATAAATTAAGCTCTCGCTTAATTTGCACAATAACCCTGTCTTGTCACCATTTTGAAGAAGAGAACAGGGCTGAGGGAGGCAGTGATTCATGCAAGGTCACTTGGGACCAATTACACAGCTGGGATGTAAATTCCTTTAAGTTTTTTTTTTTTCTGGTACTAGGAATCGAACTCAGGGCCTCACACTTGCCAGGCAGGCCATGTACCGCTGAGCTACATCCCGGCCCCAAGGGATGTAAATTCTGCTCCGTGCTAGGCTAACAACTCTTGACTTTAACCACTACGCCTTCCTCTGTCCCTACCATCTGTGGGACCCGACACAGTACAGCGCCTGGGCCGTACTGGATGCTTCTGTGTGTCTTATGAGTGGCAGAGTCCGTTAAGGACGTCAGGTTCTGGCAAGAGGTTAGACTGAGCTGGCTGCAGTGAGGGGTTTATACCTGGAGAAAAAGGTGCTGTTGGCCAGGTGAGTTGGGAAGATGAGTGCGGGTCTTGGTGCAGGCTCGGGCGCTCAGGTCCGAGAGCTCCTCTGTCAGGCCTGTGCCCAGGCGAGGAGGGGGTTGCGTCTGGGTACCTCGTGGCAGAGAGGTAGGGGGTCTGGGATGGAACGGAAGAAGGAAGTCTGGACCCCTCCCACTAACCCAGCCTCCGAGATGGAGTTGGCTGGGAAAGGAAAGAGAAAGATGTTCTTATAGGAGAGAGGAAAGGAGGGAAGGAGACTGAGTTCCTGGTGTGGCCCAGGGAAGCTGCTAGGGCTCTTGACCGCACGCTGCCTTATTAAGCTCCACAGGTCATATCGGTTTCCATGTCTTTCTTCTCATATAAAGTTCAAGTTTCCTGAAGCAGGGACTTGGCTTTGCCTGTTTTTCTGCTCTTTACTTCTCTGAAAGACATTATTAGCTCCATTTGGCAGATGAGGCAGTTACTCTGAAGCCAGGCGTGATAGCATGTGCCTGTAATTCCAGCTACCTGGAGGCTGAGGCAGGACGATCGTGAATTTGAGGCCAGTCTGCTTCCCCCCACTCACAGAGGAAACTCCACTGAGTACTCGGAGAGGTAACTTCCTGTCGAAGGCATATCAAAGTTAGGACCAGGTGCAGGATTGCTCGGCTCCAAACCAATCCTTTTCACTTTGATACAACAGGTGGGTGAGTGAGAGGGAGGAGGAGGAGGCGTGAGGTAGCTGGGGATTTTTATACCTATTAATAGGCAGTGGGTATTGGCACTCAAGCATGCCGTGTTTATTAGCTGGGCAGGAGTCTGCGTGGGACCCGGTGGGGTGCAGCATTCACACAGGGAGACCCATTGTGCCCGCTGATGCATTCGGGTTAGGCAGTTCCCACTCCTCTCCACCTGCCATGTCTGACCCCACCCATGGGTGCGTATGGTAGAGACACTGTCACATCCAGTGTCAACATGGAGTCATGGGATTAAATAATAGATAGGATCACAGGTTTACGGAACAATAGCCCAGGACCTCGGGGATGCCAGAAAGTCCATGAACGCTTGACCAAGGGAAGACAAGAACTGAGAACTGGTGTCATGGTGTGATGACGGAAGCTGAGCTGCCTGGCAGCACGTCGGGCACGGCCTGCAGCCTTGGGCCGGCCACTGCTGTCTTTGGATGAGACGGGGAAGACGCTTGTCGCCCTGCCTTGAAGATTGCCAGCCAGGGAACTCCAACCTACCCATTTGTTCCCTGTCTGCCCACACAGCCAGCCTTTGCCGAGCGAGCTGCTGCTGTGTGGGTGCTGGGTGGCGGTGCCGGTCTCAGGAAGCAGTTTCAGCCCTCCCTGCCCTCAAGGAGCTCTGTGTCTAGGGAGGAAACAAACACGTCCACTGTGGCAAGAAGATGTGATAAAAGTTAAATTACAGAGGGCACAGCTGAGGTAGGAGCCCAGGAGGGAAGTCCCAGGTCTTCTGCCCATTACTTGTTTCAGATCTCTTTGACTGAAAAGTTGTTTTAAACTTGAGCTCTCTTACAGACAGACAGTCTCTCTCTCTCTCTCTCTCTCTCTCTCTCTCTCTCTCTCTCTCCTCTCTCTCTCTCTCTCTCCCTTCCTCCCTCCCTCCCTCCTCCTCCTCCCCTCTCCTGCTTCTGGGAAGGGGTCTCCCAGGCTCAAGGGATCCTCCCAGCTCTCCCCCGGGTACCTAGGACCCGGTGCGAGCCATCGCCCTGGCTCCACATCCTTACAGGCGCACTCGGCACCCGGCACTGGTTTGAAAGACGTGTCCAAATCCACGCAAAAGTTCTCAAAGGCAGTAACAGACGCCCCAGCCTGCCCTTTGCCGCATGATCCCAACTCCGCTCACAGTGGCGAGAGCCGCAGCTTGGGATCGGCTCTGGATCTCGCTGGAGAAGCCCCCCGCCCCCGCCGTCCTCTGCGTGACCCCGGCACGGTGCTGAGCGGAGCGCGTGCGTGTCTCCCACTCGGCCACCCGAGGGCAGCCTGGCAGCCGCTTCTCCCCGCGCCCTCCTCGCTTTTTGCCCCGGTTACCCCCTCCCTGTCGGCACACGGGACAGTCCTCTCAGTCACCGAGGAGACCCAGGCATGGGACTGCGGCAGGGCAGGCTGGGGACCCCTCGGGAGAATGCGGGCGCAGACTGCTTGGGTCGCTTCTACTTTCTGACTTCCTTCCGGGCAGGCAGGCGGTAGAGGCGCGGGTCGAGGGTCCCTCCGTCCTGGGGGCAGTGAGGGCGCAGCTGCGCAGAGCAGGCCCCAGGAGGAGGGCGGGGAGGGGTTGTGGGGCTGGGCCACGCTTTCAAGTAGAAGAGTCATGGAGTTCCTGTCTGGGGCGATGACAGGCGACAAGAACTGAACCCGGGAAGGAGCAAGCCCGGCCTGGGGAATATCTGGAGAAGAGGCAAAACCAGCTTGGGCAGCGCGTAGACTACATCATGGGGTTCCGGGGTACAGCCCCACTGGTGGTAGGAGGCATCTGCCTCACCCCCGCACTCTGCAGGAGAAGCGCTGACCCTGTCTCGGGTCGCTGAGATCCAGACCAATCCCACGCGCAGCCGTGAGCCTCCAGCGCCCCAGCAGTCCGCGCTCTCCCTGGAGAAGATGGTGCGGCCCCGAGTCATCTTCAGCAGGAGTAGGCGCGCTGGTCACCTCCACGCAGGGAGTTCCCGGAGACCGTTGGAGAGGCTCTGCCCACCAGGAGCCCCTGGCTCAGCGTGGCCGGAAGACAAGAGGGAGCACGGCCCACGGGGTCGGAGCGCCACGCCCCGCACCGCGGTCCTCTGGGCACAGGTTCTCCCAGCCTCTCCCAAGACCCTGAGACCCCGGCCTGCGCCTGCCCTCTCTCATTCCGGCTGAGCAATAACAATAAAAAGCACTAATGGCCACCGTGGGAAGAATGACTGTTTAATAGGTAGGCATCACGAGCAGGCGCTGAACCCTGGTTTCCCTGACACCGGATCCACAGAACGGAGAAGGGGAAAATATTTTGTTACTCTGAGAGCTAATCACGCCTCTGCTGCACCTCCCGCGGAAGAGGAGGTGGTGGCCAGGCCAGATGTCGCCTAAACAAAGCCATGGAGTCTTGGGCTCAGAGAACGTGACTGTCCCTCAGCTGACCCTGCTGCTGGTGGGAAGGGGCTGCTGGGTGGGGCCCCGGGGTGAGTTCCTGACTGCCCCGCACTGTCCTATCCCGCCCAGCAGCAGCTGAACGCCGGCCGCTCCCTGCGGCAAGTGAGTGCTGCGGTTTGTTAATGGAAGCGCGTTGCGTTGCTTGGGAAAATCTCTGCTGTAGAGCAGAGTGGCTGGGGAGTCAGTCACGGGAGAGGAATGAGGAACGAGGGCGGGGAGCGGGGCGCGGGGCGCGGGGCGCGGGGAAGGCTCGCGTCTGAGCGGGAGCACGGGTCGCCGGCCTGCCCGACGGCCACTCCCACTCCCGGGCCCAGGCCTGGGGCTGTGCGCGTGGTAGGTGTGGCTGGCAGGGAAGGAGGCCTAGGAGCCGGAGAGGAGGGAGCCTTGAACCCGAGTAAGGCGGGGAGGGGAAGCGTGGCTGCCACAGCCGCTCACTCTCCCCTTCCCAAAGCCCGGGCGCTGCCACGGCGGGCCTTCCGGAGCCCGGCGAGTGAGCATGCGCTGTGCGCCCGCCGTGGAGCCCGCTCCCCGGGGGAAGCAGCTTCTCCCAAATGGTGAAAAGCTGAGCAGAGGGCCAAGCAGTCAGGGCCCGGCGGGGCGTGGGAGGCCCTAGAGTAAGGGGCGGTAGCCATGAGGACCAAGGGAGCCCTCTTCCGGTCACCTGGGGACGCCGGGCTGAAGAGGGCCGGGTGCAGGCTCAGCAGGAAGCTTGAGGACGGCTCAGGCCCTCCCCAGGGACCAGGCCGGGAGTGTCACCTTCCACAAGGGAGCAGAGGGGGTTGTGACTAGAGAAAGGAACACAGGCAGAGTGAGGGAAGGACAGAGGGGAGACAGAGGAGAGCCCACAGGTGCTGGGCCCCAGGGTGGCTCTGGGCAGCCTCTGTCCACCTCTCCTGCCACACATGAGGGCCCCTCTCAGGCTTTTACCCTTCTCGTCTTTGTCCACTGTCTCCTCCCCAGCCCAAGCCCCTTCTGTGCTGACTTTAGGCCCACAGAGGAGAACAGCCAGGTGGAGGGACCTCAGGGGCCAGGCACCCTCTGGCGTGGGGCTTCTTTTGTGATTTTGAGAGCAGCGGGCACCTTCTGTCTGGGAATTCTGCACACAGGGTTACGAGGTGTAAGGAGGCTGGGACACTGTCCTGAACCACTGCCACCCGTTCACACAGGGTGCCAGCTGGGCCGAGTGGAGGGATCCCATGTGCTCCGAAGTCCTACAGCCCTGGGTTTGAGTCTTTTCCAAATTTTTTGCTGTGGGTAGCTATTTCTGACGCATAGTTTAAAATCCATTTCTTCCTCTGTGAAACAAGGAGAAAAAGGATGTACCCCACAGGGGCGCTGTGAAGATCAAACAAGACAACACAGGCGGAGTATCCAGGCAGCGTGTGGCCCGCAGTGGGCCGCAGGAAGTGGGCTTGCCCTGGCTGCTCTTTGACCGTGTGGTTCTCCCAGAAGCCCTCTGGTTCCCCTGTGCCCTTCTGAATTTACTCTTGTCTCCTGTAACCCTAAATCCCTTTGGCCTGGGGTTATAGATTACCTGCTCGGCAAGAGCCTGTCTGTCTGTGCCCTGCAGTTCCTCAGCCTGTGCCAGGCCAGCCGCTCATTCATGCTCCATGCTCCCCTCCCCAGCACCCAGGCCCCAGGTCCGAGCCACCTGTACCCTGCAATTCTTATCATTCCCCCAGGCCCGGGGAAAGTCCCACCACTTCTTCCAAACCAAGGGTCCCCCCCTTCTCCACATTGTGCTCCAGGTCCCCAGCTGGCCTGGTCCTTTGGGGCAAAGCACAAATCCTCCTTCTTGTTGCAACTTCCAGCAACCTCGTGTGTGCACACGTGGGCCAGTGCTCCATGCAGAGCAGACACAGCACGGAGTTGCTGCAGTGGACGGTGACCTCCCAGAAACACAAGGCATGCAGGGAAGGCTCCGCTTGGAGCTTGGTTTTCCTTCTGGGGGAAGGGGATGCTCCATGGCACCGACACTTTCTCCCCCTGCCCATCCATCTGTGGCTCTCCCTGGTGGGGCCGAGGTAGAATCCTGCCGCAGAGCCCAGCAGACCTGCCTGCACTCCTGTGGACATCGCCAGTGGCCACGTTCCCAGGAATCGGCGTGGCCTGTGTGGACACTCAGCCAGTGTCCCTTCTCTTCCCTCCTTAGTCTTGTTAGCTTCAGGTTTTCACTGCCTGAGCTGTGAGGAAGGTTAATGGTGAGCATAAAATGTAGTTGTTCCCCTTATCTGCAGGGAATGCAACACAACCCAGGACCCCAGTGATGCCAAACCCTGTATGTACCGTGCTATGACTTTCCCCAATTGTACATATCTAGGTGAAGCTTGATGTCTACATTACGTACAGTAGGAAATGAAATAGAACAATTATAGCAATGTGCTATAACAAAAGTTATTTAAAAGGTATGAATCTGGAATTTTCCATTTCTTTTCAGACCCTGGTTGACCATGGGAACTGAAACTGCAGAAAGGGAAAGCACTAAGAGGGGACTGCAGCAGGGCAGGACAGCGGGCTGCAGGGAGCTGAGGCCCAAGGTGGGCAGGGCACGCTGGACCCGTACTGGCAGAGTGGCGAAGAGGGCGGCCCAGAGGACAGGAGGAGAGCGGCCTGGAATGTGCCCCGTGGGTGGCTGGAGAGCTGGCGGGAGGCCGAGAGAGACTGGGCCTCCTCCAGCCTGGCTGTGCCCGCCAAGGTCTGATGGCAGCCGGGAGGAATGTGGAGAAGAAAACAAAACAAACTTTGCCACTTCTGACTGGTGCTGAAAAAGAAAACCCACGTCCCGGTCTGGTCCGAGTCGCCTGCCTCCTCCCCACCCACCGGCCGCAAGGCCCCCTCCCGCCCCAGCACAGTGCCTCCTTCTGGGTTGGCCAGGATGGGGCCAGAGTCTGGGAGGGTGTGGAGGCCCCGAGGTCCGAAAGTGCCAAGGCTTCCTGACGGCCTCCCTGTCTCCACTGTGTCTGCTGCTCTGCCTGCAGGGGAAGGGGCAGGGACTGGGGGGCGGGCTGCGGGTACCCAAGGACAGCGGTCAGGAGCAGCTGTGGCACTCCATCTGCTGAGGGCTGATGTCAGGGGGCTCCACCTTTACCCATTTATCCTTTCTGATAATTGTTAGATCTTCACAAACCCTCCCAGTACAGGCATTATTTAAAATATCCTCTGTCTTTTCTTCTTTTCATGGTACTGGGGATCAAACCCAGAGCCTTCACGCTGAGCGACCGGGTCTCTAAGTCGCTGAATTGCCCAGGCTGACCTCAAGCTTGCAGTCTTCCTACTTTAGCCTCCCAGAGTGCTGAGATTACAGTACAGACATATACCATGGTGACCAGGAAGATATCCCCATTTTACAGGTAAGGAGACTGAGCTCAGAAAGCTTTGGTGAGTTGCATGAAGTCAGAGGATGAGCCAGGACTTAAACCTAGGTCATTCTGATTCCAAAGACAGGGTTTTTCTTTGTTTTCCCCACTGAAAACAAACAAAACACACAGGGGCCAGGGATTTAGCTCAGCGGTTCCAGCGGTGCCTGCCTTGCAAGCACAAGGACCCAAGTTCTATCCCCGGTACCAACCAACCAACCAACAGACAAAACACACAGGGTTTGCATGGCCCTATCAGCTCTGCACAGCTCCCAACCCAGCCCAAGCCCTAACTCTAATGGGAACCCTCACCCCCAACCCTAACCCTCTAACCCTGGTCCTAATGCTAATCCTAACAATAACCCCGACCCTCGGGCCCCTCCACCCTTCTGTGCCTGCGGGTGGTCAAGGGCTGTCCTAGGCAGTGGCCAGTAGCTGCCTGTGGCTACTTACATTCAACGAATTAGATTTAAGTGAAATTTAAAATTCATGCCCTTAGTGGGTTATACCAGCCCTAACTGCAGGTGCTTGGTAACCATGTGGCTCCCAGATCAGGCAGCACAGAGGACACTGATTTCACCACTGGCCTAGGGTCAAGGCTGGTGGGAGGCCCAGAGAATGGGAGAAAGGAACCAAAGGGTTCCAGGGGAAGAGGTGCCTTACAGGGGGACAGGAAACTGTGGAGGTGAGCTTGGATGGGGGCACAGGGCTCCACCAGGCCAGCAAGCAGAGGCGAAGGGAGGAGGAGGAGTGCTCCTTGGCCCTCCCTGCGATACTGATACTCTGGGCAGCTCCCATGAGCAGCTGGCTGGGGTGGGGCCAGGCCGGGGCCAGGGCAGGAGGCAGGGACCCGCAGTGCAGAGGCCCCGCCCCTCCCCGGGTCCTGGCACTCTGCTCCTCTGTCCTCCAGGGGCCGGGAACCCTCCCAGCCCTGCTCTGTGCCACCCAGGCCCCGTCGGTCCAGAGGCTGCTTCCTGCTGCCTCATCCAGGCCAGCGCCCGCCTCTCCAATTAGCCTCATTAGCCTCTTGCTCACCCGTGCGTCTGGGACAGTCAGGGCGGGAGGGGCGGTGAGCAGCTGTGAGTAACTGAGGCCGCACTGCACTGCGAGGCGTCCGCAGCCCGGGCCTCCCCAGCTGAGCTCTGGTTCCGGTGCCTCCACTGTCCCTGGAGTCCCCCGGGGAGATGTCAGGCAGCTGGGGCCCAGGGGCCCGTGACAGCCCAGAGCTGGGCACTGGCCGGGGGATGAGGTGGGGATGGATTTTCCCATCCAAAGGCGCAAGTGGGGTAGGACCGAGGGAATGGCGAGGGGCCCAGGAGCCCGGCGGGGCATCACCACACGGGGTGGACGAGGCACTTCCAGGTGCAGGGAGGAGCTGAGATGCCCACACCTTTGAGTCGAGGGGCCCAGGAGGGTCGCCATGGGACAGGCCAGGCCAGCCCGGGGAGGCCAGGAGAGAAGCCTCCAGGCGCCGGGTCCTGGGTGAGAGTGGCCTCTGCAGTGGGTGGCCATGGGGCAGAGCCCTGGCCGTAGCTTAGGCAGTGAGGAGCAGGTCCCGTGGCCCGGCCCACACCATGGGCACCTGGTGCTGATTAGGCAGATGCTCGGGCTGATTACTTCAGCTCTTCCCGGCCACACCAACTTCCCCCAGGCGCCCACCCCCTCTGCCCTGCGCCCCTCCCCATGGTGACTCCTGCCCAGAGAATGTCCAGCCTTGGCATAAAGGCCCCGGTGTCCACAGGCTGCCGTCAGTCAGAAGGCTGCACCTTCCACCATGGGCTCCTCTCGGGCACCCCGGACAGGGCGTGTGGGCGGGCACGGGGCCATGGTCTTGCTGCTGGCTGGGCTCCTCCTGCCAGGTAGGAGGCTGGGACCCCGGGGGAGGGCAGGGGAGCGGGCGCAGACCCGGTGGGGAAGGCTGGGCCCACGGGGCCTCAGGACAGAGCCCAGGGGCCAGGGCCTGGAACTCGGCTGCTCCGCACCACCTGTCACCTCGGGAAGGTTAAACTTTCCGACCCTCGAGTTCTGAAACTCTAAAGGGCTTTGTAGTAACATCTGGCGCGTCTCCACTCGTGTCAGGACTCATGCTTCAGCAGTTCTCGAGGGCCGGGCACATGTTAGGGTGATGATGGAAGCCGGAAGATGAAGATTAGATATTTCATAGTCATAAAAACTGCTACCATTTTTAGAGTCCTTTTTCTGTCATCATAGCAGTTCTGATGGTTACAAGAACCGCAGGAGACCTGTGCCCGCTTTGCCGATAAGGACCCTGAGGCCAGAGGACAGGACTCAGGCTGGGTCTGTTAGCAGCAGCGCAGTCCAGGCGGGCGCAGGTGGGCCTGTGTGTCCCCCACTCTGGGCTCCCAGCCCGCCAGGGTTTCTGCAACCTTCCCTGTGGATGGGGGTGCGAGCCGGGTGGGCGTGGGTGCCGGCGGGCGGAAGCCTGGCAGGGCCGAGTGGGTTGGCGTGGAGGAGTGGATGGGGATAGCACTACCTGTGGGGAGGCAGCAGCAGTCGCAGGGCTCAAGGACAAGTGACAGCAGTGAATCGGGGCCCAAGGGTTTGTGTGATAGGAGCATCTCCGGGTAGGTGACCCCACTGAGGTCCACCGGAGCTGAGAGGAGGTGTTCGGCACAGAGCTGCTCTCTGGATGCCCAGGGAGCACCCAGGGGTTCCTAACTTGCTGGTTGTGGCTCCTCCCTGCCACCGCCTCGGGGGCTGCAGGGTGCACAGGAGGCCCTAGGTGGCCGGCGAGGAAGGGAGGAAGGAAGTGATTCCTCCTCTGGGGCAGGGAGGGCTGGGTGGGACGAGCAGCTGATCTGGTCTCAGCCTCCCAGGAGGGTTTCGGTGGGAGGCCCTGGGCTGGGCCTGGAGAGCAGAGGAGGCTCAGGGCGTGGTGCCCGGTCCCACTGGCACCAGCAGGTTCTGAAGCAACAGGCGATGCCCCACATCCTGGCCCCTGCCCAGCTTTACTGGTGTGGCCAGCGCTGACACAGAGGCGGGATTTCCGGCCATCACCCAGCATGGGCTCTCTGGAGGGAGCCGGGGACAACGCCAGCCCTCAGGCACCCTGTCCTTTGTGTCAGCTGCTGCCACTGGTTTCTCTTGCCCCACCATCTCTTTTTATGTGTTTTCTTCCCTTCTTAGTCCTCTATTGCTTTGCCCTTTATCTTCTCCTTCTATTCGGTCTCATGCTGTGGCTCTGGATTATCATCATTATTATTTTTTGAACTACATCTCCAGCCCTTTTTGTTGTTTTGCTTGGCAGTACTGGGGATCGAACTCAGGACCTTGCGCTTGTGAGGCAGGCGTGGCACCACTGAGCTAAATTCCCAGCCCGGCCCTTTAATTTTTTTTTTTCCCCCCGGTATGGGAGATCGAACTCGGGTCCTTGCGCTTGTGCAGCAGGTGGTGAAACCACTGAGCTAAATCCCCGGCCTCTAATTTTCTATTTTGAGACAGGTTCTCTGTAAGTCACTAAGTTGCTCGGCCTGGTCTGGATCCTCCAGTCTTCCTGCCTCAGCCTCCCACAGCATTGGGAGTACAGGAGTGCGCCACCGTGCTCAGCTGGCTGTGGACGTTTTCCATCTGGATCTCTCTGTCTCAGAGTTTCAGCCTCCCGCCTGTCTTCTTTCAGGCTGATTTGTTCCCCTTCGAAGTTACCTGTTGCTTCTTCCTTCGGTGCCTGTCTGTCACTCTGGCATTTCGCCGTCTGTTTTCTGGTAAATATTCAACTTCCTCCGTACTCAAACCCCACTCCTAGGACAGAGGCGGCCCTTCTTCTGCCACTTCAGTGTCCTTTGGCAAGAGCACCACTTCTCTCTTTCCTGTGCTCAGAGCTCAGGCTCCTGTCGGGAGAAGCCCAGTGGCCCAGCGCTTGATGGGCTGGTGGGTGAGGGGCAGCCGGCCTCTCTGGCCCTCTCTGACCTCTGCTTTCCCCACAGCGACCTCGGCTAAGAGCATCGGGATCCTGTCAGACCCCTGCAAGGACCCCACGAGGATCACCTCACCCAGGGACCCCTGTGTCCTTGTTAAGGGCCCCAGCAGCGGCAGCGGCTCCGCCTCCGCCTCCGGTTCTGGCTCCAGCTTCTCTGGCGGCTCCCAGGGCGGCTCCCCAGGAACCGTGGTGTTTAAGCCAGGGACGGGGTATTCCCAGATCAGCTACTCTTCGGGACCCAGCTCCAGCTCCAGCTCCCAAAGCTCATCCAGCTCCACCTATTCGGGAGGCAGCAACCGGGGACGAGGGGACGGCTCCGCTCTGCCCACCGACGATTCCTCCTACTCCTCTTCCTCCCGCTGGTTGGGCTCGTCCCAGTCCGGGGGCAGCTCTTACACCTCCCAATCCTCCGGGCCGTCCAGCAGCAGCCGCAGCTCCAGCCTGCAGCCCTGCAGCTCTGACGTCCCCGACTCCCCCTGCAGCGGGGGCCCTGTGGTCTCCCACTCCAGCCCCTACATCTCCAGCTCCCACTCCGTGTCGGGCGGCAAGAGGCCTGTGGTGGTGGTGGTGGAGCAGCATGGCTCTGGTGGCCCTGGTGTGATTCAAGGTGTCCCCTGCAGCAGTGGCGGCCCCCCAGGCAGGCCCTGTCCCCCCATCACCTCTGTGCAGCAGCCCTACGGAGGCTACGAGGTGGTGGGCGGCTCCTCTAGCAGCTACCTTGTCCCCGGCATGACCTACAGCAGGGGCAAGATCTACCCCGTGGGCTACTTCACCAAAGATAACCCTGTCAGGGGCGCTCCCGGGGCACCCCCTCTTGCAGCTGGGCCCCCCGTCTCTGAGGGCAAATACTTCTCCAGCAACCCCATCCTCCCCAGCCACACCTCCTCCGGCTCCTTCCAGTGGGGGGTGCCCCCGGCCATTGTGTTCCAGCCCGTGGGCTCCGGTGGGGTCCAGCCCTGCGGGGTCAGCTCCACGGGCTCCAAAGGTCCCTGTGGCCCCTCAGGTTCCACGGTGCACCTCGCTCCCAGCATTCCCGGTGCTTCTGGCTCACCGTCCTCCCAGCCCTGTGGTGGTTCTTCCCAGGGGCCCTGCTCCCCACCGGGGCCCGGCTCCTTCAGTGGCAGCACCAGCTCCCTGCCGGGTACCAGAGTCCTCCAGCCCTGCGGCAGCAAGTCCGTCTCAGCAGGCCAGCCCTGCATCTCCGTTTCCTCCTTGACCTTGAGCGGGGGTCCCGACGGCTCTCCTCAGCCCTATCCCTCTGCTGCTGCCAAGCCCTGTGGCCTCAACAGCCCTGGAAGGGTTCCCTGCCGCTCCATCCGGGACATCCTGGCCCAGATACAGCCTCTGGGACCCCAGCTCGCTGACCCGGCCGTCTTTCTACCCCAAGGAGCGGGCCCTGCAAGCTCCTGAGCCAGGTGTTCACTGTGCATCTCGGGCACACAGCTGGGAGGCGTCCGGGCCTGGGCCGCCTCACCCTGCTCCTCCCGGAGTGCTCGCGCCCTCCCTTAGCCCAGAGCCACAGGTGCCCCTCACCTGTCTCCCTCGGCCCCATGGCAGGCAGCCTCCCGGTCCGTCTCCTCTCCCTCTCCTGCTGCTCAGCCCAACACCCCCAACCCTGCTGCTGTGTGCTCGGTGCCAGGCCTCCCCCGGCCTCCCTGCGGTTTCTCTGGCTGACTGAGGTGACCACTGGCTGAGCCACCCATGCAAGTCCTTGGCCGGAAACCCAGGGTCGCTCCTGGACCTCAACGCCCAGATCCATCCACATCCTCCCCGACTCTTCCCCTTTGCCAAATAAAGCAAAGTCCAAGCCATGCCCCAAAACAATGCCCACTTCGCACTCCGCACTGAGCCGTTTGTCACCTGCTCAGCCAGCCCGCTGAGCCCTGGGTCAGCTGCAGCTCCACACTCCCCGAGCACCCCGCCCCTGGGCCTTCAACCCAGCCCCCAGGTGTCCCTTCCATGCTCAGGTGCTGGGAGGACTGGAGCAGGCGGCCTGCTCTCTCCAGGCCCCGGCCGGCTCAATAAACTTCGAACTCCAGGCAGACCGTTTGCCATCTTGGAGCCCTGTGTCTCCCCTTGGGATCTCCGCCTGCAGAGGCCCCATGGGCTTCGTTCACCCAACAGCTCCCTCACTTTGCAACTTCTCCCACAAAGAACAGAGACAGCGATGTTCACTGAAGTGAAAGCACAGGTGCCCGGTCCCAGGTGCTTCTGCCCGCCTCAGCCTGGGGAGCTCCCGCCCTCGCATGGGGTCTCCTCGGCCCCTTGGCCTTCTCCATCCACGCCTCTCACCTTCTAGGCACCATCCTCTCCGGCCCCCAGCACCAATGTCCTGGGCTTCTGGGATGCCTGGAGCCGGGGAAGGCTGGGGCACAGCTCCCTGGACAAGGCTCCTGGCCACTGAGTCGGAGTCCGGTTGCTGGGAGCTGAGGGCGGACAGTGTAAGGCAGGATGGCGGCGGGCGGCGAGTGCTCCGCGCAGGGACTCCCTGGCCTGCTTAGCGAGGTCCCGGCCTGTGGCAGTGGAGCAACATGTCCTCTCTGCTGCCATGCTTCTGCTGCTCCTGCTGCAGGTCCCGGGGAGCGGGCAGAGCCTGCGTGGGGAGGGGAAGCGGAGTGAATGGCCAGACCTCGCCTTGGGACTAGTCCCCAAGGAAGCTCTCACCCGGGCGGGCGGGCGGATGAGGGGTGAGGGCCTCACTCTGAGTGCAGGCCGCCTGCCTCTTGCTGCCTCTGCCGGCTGCTGCGAAGGAATTCACCCCAGGGAGGGGCTGACCCACTCCCTCCTATTGGGGTGGATAAGCTGGTTCTGAGATTGTTTATTTCAGTACTGGGACTGAATCCCGGGCCTTCACACTGAGCTGTATCCCTACCCCATTTTTATTTTTTATTTTGTTGGGGGTTTTTGGTACCAGGTATCGAACTTGGGACCTTGCGCGTGAGAGGCAGGCGGCGGAACCACTGAGCTAAGTCCCTGGCCCTTTATTTTTTATTTTGAGACTGGGTCTCACTAAGCTGCCCAGGCTGGGCTTGAACTTGTGAGCTTCCTGCCTCAGCCTCCCAAGTGCTGACCACCACACCCACCACACCCAGCTGCTCCTGAATTTAGAACCAGCAGCGATGTGTTACATTAGCTACAAATGATCAGAGGCTACTGACCCAAACTTCACAGCTCACTGGAAACAAAGCCGGGCTCCAAAACAGCCCTGTTTTTGCCATCACTGTGGAGTCACCCATGGCCCAGCATCTGGAGCCTGGGCTGCAGCCAGCAGGACCCTCAGAAGCTCAGGGATGGGAATTGCAGAGGGACAGGGAGGCCCCGGATGTGGGGTTCCTCTATCTGGTGTGGTCCAGGCCAAAGCTTCTGTAAAACTGGTGGGTGCGACCCCAAAAGCTTTCTGAGCTCCCTCCCTTGGCCAGTTCTGGGGAGGAGCATTTATTCCTCTGGTAGCCGCCAAAGGATGTTCCCTTGGGCAGCCAGGGAAGCCTACCTGGTGGGTTTCTAGAAGTGATGTGGATAACATTTTATTATAAAAATTTCAAACATATTTGTATCAGTCTATTTTGTGTTGCTATAACAAAATACCTGAGGTTAGGTATGTGTAAAGAATAGAAGTTTAATTACCTTAGTTTTGGAGGTTCAAGAGCATGGCTAGGGCCCCTGGGCTGCATCACAACATGGCAGATGGCATCATGGAGAGAACATGTGTGCGTGTGTGTGGAGAGAGAGAGAGAGAGAGAGAGACAGAGAGAGAGAGGGAGGGAGGGATTGATTACAGGGCAAGGCAGGATGCAGAAGGGCTTTAGGACTGGCTCATTCTTTTTTTTTTTTTTTGTCTCGGTACTGGGGATCGAACTCAGGACCTTGTGCTTGCCAGGCAGGTGCAGCGCCACTGAGCTACATCCCAGCCCTGGCTCGTTTTTATCACAGCCCACTCTCAGGGAAGGAATTCACTCCGAGAGAAGCACACACATCACCTGAGCAACCTGATCACCTCCCACCTCCTGCGGCCTTGCTCTGACCACACTGGGGACTCCTTCAGCCAAATCAAACCACAGCAGAACCTAAAGCAGACAAATAATGACCGGGTCCCCACGTCCCCATCAATCCAAGAAGCAGCGATTGAGTCGTGGCTGTCCGACAGGAGGGTTTAAATGTCCCCCCGCTGCTGCTGGGGAACAGCTGCTCTCTCCCTGTTTCTTGTATTCTGTGCACGCTTCTGACCACATGTGGTAGGCAGAACGGTCCCCCACCCAACACCCCAAAGATGTCCGTGACCTCATCCTGGAATCTGTGCACACGTTAGATTGCATGGCAAAGGAAAATAAGGAATTAAGGTTGTTAGTCAGTTGTTCTTCAAATAAGGGATTATCCTGGATTATCTGGGTGGATCTAACATAATCACAGGGTTTTTAAATTAGGGCATGAGAGGCAGCAGAGGAAGTCATAAGGCATGGTATGGAAAGACTTGTTTGGGGCTTGGAAGGGAAAGCAAGGGAACCACGAGCCACGGAACAGGGTGGCTGGAGAGGCTGGAGGGGTGGGGTGGGTTCTGCCCAGGAGCCTCCAGAATGCGAGGCAGCCGGCTGACACCGAGCTCTCCATCCACAGAGCCCCGTGCTGGACTTTGGAGCAACGAACTTGTGCTGCTGTATCCCAATAAGTTTGTGGTACTTTGTTAGAACAGGAACAGGAACAGGAAACTAATCTGACATCATCTCAGAAGAATGGGACTGGGCTTGTTTCCCTCAGAACAGATGGTAGGAGCAGCCCCTCAGAGGGGGCTGCGTATACCCCAGATCCTCCTGTGGACTGGGATCAAAGAGAAGGCGCTATCGGGATGATGTGAGAGGGGCTGAGAGTCAGAGAGAGAGAGGGGATCACGGGTCTTTTAACTGCTGAGAGAAGCAATGAAGACATCGGGGACCTGAAGGCAAAGTCTCTGTGGGCTTTGGGTAGGGACCAGGGAGGGGCAGGGCTGGCAGCCCAGGACCAGCCACAGACCAGGACACCTGGGACAAGAAGGGGCAGGAGCTCAAGGGAAGGCCAGGTGGGGAGACGCCCAGCGTCCTCGGGGACATTCAAGTGACACCTGTTGCCACAGACCATGTCGAGAATCAGGGTGGAACATGGGGTGGCATTGTCTGCACGGCCGCGGCCTGGCCTGTTCCTGTGGCCCCCGCCCCGCTGATGGGATAAAGGGGCCACGGGCTTGGGGCTGAGGGAGGAGCTGGAGCTGAGCAGGATGCAGGGCCGAGTGGCAGCGCGCCGGGCCCTTCTGGGTCTGCTCCTGGTCTGTCTGCATCTCCCAGGTGCGGAGGCTGGGTGGCCTTGGGCAGGAGGCACTGGGCCCCAGGACTGGAGATGAGGAGAGGGAGAAAAGGCAGGAGCAGCGCAGAGGGCCCATCCCGGGGTCTCACCTGAGGGAACGGGAGGAAGGCGGGCAGGGAAGGAGTTGGTGCCAGCACCCGCCCACCAGCCGCTGTGTCTTCCCCAGGCCTCCTTGCCCGGAGCCTCCGAGCAACAGAGGAAAAGGGGTCCCCGCACCCGGTCTGGGGCACCGACCTGCCTGTGCCGGGACAGCCGCCCTTCACCGGCCGCGCCAACGCTGGGCGTCCTCAGCCCAGTGTGGACCCCGGGCCTGATGATGTCGTGGGGCGTCCTTCCAAGTTCAGCGCTCCTCCAGGTGGCCCCCCAGCTGCAGGACGTGCAGGGAGGCAGATGTGGCCTCCGTCCTGGGGGCTGCCCCCCGCCGAGTCCTGGCACCCCGAGGCCCCTTGGCCGATGGTGGCCAGGGCAGCTGAGGAGCATCTGGAGCAGGCGCTGCCGGAGGAGCTGGCCTACCTTTCCAGTGCCGGTGCCCCCGCTCTGTACAGTGGGTCTTTGCTGGCTGCACTCTCTGGAAAAGCTGCACAACCCTCACCAGAAGCTTTGCCCGACCCCCAGGGCTTGGAAGCCAGATGGCTGACCCTGGTCAGCCAGCTGGGGGCCCAGGGAGAGCTCCTCGCCCAGCGCCCATTCTGGTCTCTTATCTATCGGCTGCTGCCTGGTCTCCCCTGGGGGGCCCTGAACCCCAGTGTGCCTTGGGGAGGTGGAGCTCTCGGGACTGGGTGGGGAACGAGACCCATGCCCTATCCTTGGGGTAGCCATAATCGATTCCCAGGTAACAGCTGGGGTAATATCAACCGGTACCCAGGAAACAGCTGGGGGGATAGCAACCGGTACCCAGGAAACAGCTGGGGGGATAACAGTCGCGATCCGGGTGCTAGCTGGGGGAATATTCCTCCCAGGGGCGTCAGTCCTCCTGGCCCTTCTTGGTAGATCCCAGCTGGCTTCCCAAGTCCTCAATACCTTGGCTTGCAGCGGAGTTGGAGCTGAGCACAGGGTGGGGAGACAGAAAGGGAAGCTGCCCCGCCCCGCCCGGGGGTGGGACCGGTCTCAACCCGCGTTTTCCAGCCCTGTGCCGGCGCGCACCGCCCCCTGGCTGCCTGGTGCTGATCTCCAATAAAACACGCAGTTCTCGGATTGGGCGCTTCCCGTGTCCTTGCTTCCGGGCCCCCTTCCGAGCCGGCCCAGGTCCTCAGGGTGGGCCCAGGCGGCGGAGTCCCCGGGTCTCGCCGCTCGGTGCAGGCGGGGAGCGGGGCCCAGCGAGGGGAAGGGACCCGCAGACTGAGCTCTTGAGGAGTGAACAGCACCCAGGCCCAGGAGGAGGGCGAGGAGCGGACGCCCGCCCTGCGAAGCATCCGCCGCCGACGACCTGGGGTGACGCGGTCCCTGCCCGCCCCGTCGCCCCGCCTCCCTCGGCTTCCCGGGGCGGCCGGGCGGGCGGCTTCGGTGGGAGGGCTGGGGTGCTGGGTCCTGGGTTCTCGTTCGCTCCGTGTGCTTGGCCCTCAGGGATCCAGGGATCCCAGGTCCGGCCGGGCAGCCTGTGGGAGAGGAGGCCGGAGGAGGGCGCGCCCAGGCCCGAGGAGGAGCACGGCGAGGGGAGGGTGTCCTGTCCGCTGTCCCGCTGTCCCGCTGTCCGCTCGCCTCCTCCCCCATTCTTCTCCCTCTGGGGCTCTCGGGTTTTCCTAGCTGTTTTCGGCTCCCGACTCCTCCACAGGTCCAAGCGCCTTCTTTCAGGATTGAGGGCTTGTTTTTCTCTATCGCCCTTCTGGTTGCCCCACTCACGCTTGGATATTTTTTTCCTGTACGGGGGATTGAACCCATGGCCTTTGTATTGAGCCACGTGGCCCACCTTTTTTATTCTGAGACAGGGTCTCCCTAACTCCCTAAGTGGCCCAGGCTGGGCTCAAACTTTCTTCTTCTTCTTTTTTAAATAAGTAACTGGGTTTTTTTTTTTTTTTTTTTGGTACTGGGGATCGAACTTGGGTCCTTGCCCTTGCGCAGCAGGCAGCGAAACCTCCGAGCTAAATCCCTGGCTCAAACTTTCAATCCTCCTGCCTCAGCCACCCAGAATGCTGAGATTACAGGTGTGTGTCACAACACCCGCCAGGACCTTTAGATTCTAAATCAACAATCCCCTGCTCTATTCCCCACAGGACCTTGTCCACTGACCCTTTCACCCCAGCACCAAGAACAGTGTTGGGGAGGCCCTCAGCAAGTAGGGGGATCCTCTCGTCTCTCCCTCTGAGGCCTCCAAAGGCCACGTGTCCCCGGCTCAGCCCCAGCTTGGGCATCCTGGGAGGTGGTGGGAGATGTGAGAGGCAGGAGGTCTTCAGGCCACGGGGCGGGGGGAGTGCGTGTGTGTGTGTGTGTGTGTGCGCGCGCGTGTGTGCGCTCTTGACGGCAGGGCTGCGGGACCCTGGCCCTCCCTCTCTCTTTGGTCCCATGCTCACCATGAAGTAAGTGTTTTGCTCTGGCTCTTGGTGTCACCATGATGTGCTGCCTCCCACAGGCCCCAAAGCAACAGGGCCGACCGCCATGGACTGCACCTTCCAAAACTGTGAGCTCAGATAAGCCTCTTCTGGTTATGAGTGGATCGCTTCAGGGATCTGTTAGAACAGAAAGCTGGCTAACACCTAAGTCTCTGCTGTTTTCCCTCCTCTTCCACTTTGTTCCCGAGCCATCCAGCTGCACACAGAGTCTAACCCAAGCCCTGCCAGTGCCCCACTGACATTTTCTCTGCTCACACAACGCTCCACAGTTGGTCACTCAGCCCTCATCCCTGTGTGACAAAGGTGACTCAGAGAGACCAAGCAACTCACACAGGTTACAGTGACGGGCAGTGAATCTGACCTCATTTTCCTCATCTGTCCAGGGAGTGTTCAAACACAATATGCAGTTAGCAGAAATATCAACTGACTTCTGTCACCTGCGTCAGGTCCACTGCAGGGCCCCTTGTGCAGGGAGATACTGAGGCCCAGGGTGGGCTGGGAGCCCTGAGCTGGGGGTGAGGTTGATCTGCAACTCAGTGCTGGTGCTCCCAGAAGCTGGGCTGCAATGGTGGAGGGTGCTGGGCAGCTGTGGGCGGTCGCAGCGGAGCGCTGTCTGGCTCAAGGCTGGTGCCTCAAGGAAGGGCTGGCGACCTCGTGTATAACGGAGGTCCGCTGCTAGTATGCTGATTGGTACATTTCTAGTAGTGCTAAGAAGCTGTGGCTGAAGCAGGAGGGGTCATTTCTCCCACGAGAGGAGGGAAGGTGCCAGGGTAGACAGAGCAGGTGTTCAGAAGCTGGAGGACCGGAGCTGCCCGTCGGGGACACATCGGGCACAGCCTCCCCTGCCATGCTGGTGTAGGCCGGCCCGTTAGCTCTGTGGGCCTCTGTTTCCTCATCTGTGGAACCGGATGAAAGCAGATGGCCGGCCTACTCCACAGGGTTGCTATGAAGTTGTATTAAGACAACGATGAGGCGCCCTTGCGGGTGGAAAGCCCTGCGCATGCGTCAGGGACGGCGGCCAGGGCGGTGCCGTCCTGCGGGGTGGCTCTCGGCCGGCCGCGCGCTGGGCGGCGCTTCGGGAAGTCGGGGCGGCGCCCGGTTTCCGGTCCCCCTAAGACGCGGCGGCTCCGCCCCCGGCTTCCGGAGCGGTGTCCCCAGGGAGCCGCACAGCTGTCCCCGTTCCGCGCGTGCGGGTGCCGGTGACTTCACTGACCGCGGGTGACAAGTTCAGGACTTGCTTTCCTCGCGGGGCAGCCGTGACAGCCCAGCCTGCCAGGCCGGGGTCGTGTTCCCTGTCGATGAGGGGACCCCGAATTCAGGACCAGGGTGGCTCCACCTCACCCGTGCTGGCTCTGGAGCTGCCAGGAAGCGGGCCGCCCGCCCAGCCCTGCCCGGCCGCTGTGCTCAGCGCCAGGACCCTCCGGGCCGGGCGGTGGGAGCGGGAGACTCCACCGGCCCCAAACCCGCTCCGCACTGGGCTGAGCCGGGTGCGGGCGTCTTTCCCTCGGAGGACAGGGCGTCTCACAGGGCCCGGCGCAGGCCCGCGCCCCTCGGCGACAGCTCTCGCCAGCCGGGCGTTTCTCACTCACACCCGCGGGCGACGGCAATGCTGGCTCCCACACAGCGGAAGCCCAGCCTTCGCGGCCTCGGCCGGGGTGCCGCTCTGCTCAGGGAGGCCTCTCCAGTCTGGCGCCCGGGACGTGGGGGACAGCAGGAGCTGCGAGCCCGCTAACACGTGCACGCCGGTGGTTCTGGTTTATTCACGGGGCCGCGCACCCGGCACCGGCACCGGCACCGCCATCAGTTTTCGTGCCTTTTCGTCTGCCCCCAAAGAAAGTCCGGGCTAATTCGCACTCAGTCCCCATCTTCCCGAAGCTCCCCAGCAAGCAGCACTCCGCCTTCTGTGCCTGGGGATCTGTCCGTCCTGGAAACCTCACACCAATGAGCACGGCAACATGCAGACACCGTGATCGGCTGCGTGGCTCAGTACAAAGCTTTCCAGTTCCCCCACGCTGCAGCGGGTGCCAGTGCTTCGCTGCTTTTTTTTTGTTTTGGGTACCAGGGATCGAACTCAGGTCTTTGCACTTTCGTAGCAGGCGAGGGAACCACTGAGCTAAATCCCCGGCCCTTCGATGCTTTTATTGTTCGTCCCTCCCAACTCCTTTGGACAGAGACCCACATTCTCTTTTCCTGTCATCAGTTGGTGACTGTGGGTTATTATGAACACCGCTGTAGTGAAGATTTGCACACAGCTGCATCTCATTTCTCGGAGATGTTTTCCTGTGGGTGTGAGGAAGGGCATCAGGACTCGGGCAGAGGGGTCCAACAGCAGGCAGACGTGTCCTGGTCAGGGAGACCCGGGGACACGCGGGGCCCAGGATCCCTGCCACCGCAGCTGCTGAGCACGGCGCACGGGACCAGTCCGGAAAGTGCTGTTTTCAAGTCTTCATCACATCTGGGGAAGCCGGGGAAGCCTTTCGACGGAACCATCAGAATCTGGTGCCGCTAAGTTGGGTTTTGGTAGGACAACCGCCCCAGCGCCTTGTCCCTGAGGAGCCAGCACGGGCATCCGGGCTTCGGAAGCCCTTCCCTCGGGCTCTGCCTGCGTGTCCCCACCCCCACTGCCCTCTCCTCCTGTCCTGTCCCATTCTTTGTCCAGGACGCCCAGAACCCGGAAGGGGCCCCGGGACCTGCCATGCGCTGACAGGTGGAGCTGCCGAGTCACGTGGCAGCTGTGTCCCGACTTCCACAGCGCGAAGTTGCACATTCAATCTACTACGCAGTGAGAGGTGCGTGGGTTCCAATTTTTTTTTTTTTTTTTTTTTTGCAGTACTAGGAATTGAGTTCAGAGCCTTCACACTGAGCTAAAAATCCCCAGCTCTTTCATTTTCTTCTTAAATTTTGAGACAGGGTCTTGCTAAATTGCACAGGCTAAGCTCAAACTTTCAATCCTCCTGCCTCAGCCTCCCAAGTGCTGGGATCACAAGTGTGCGGCACCACGCCGGGCCAAATGTTCTTATTTCTCCTAAAGGTCACACTTGCAGTGGGACTGCTTGGCTTTCTCGCCTTTCCCCGTGGGTTTCTTTTCTGCTTTTGTGGATGAGCATAAGCACTTACCTGGGCCTTGTGAAAGACGCATAAGTAACAGGAGGAGCCCGACAGCTCTCTTCGCAGCCAAGTGCATTTTAGGGACTCATTCTCTACTATGGCAGCCACCTGTGTGCCCTTTGACGCGGGTCTGAGTGTGGAAGTGACCTCAGGGCCGGCCGCAGCCTCAGTTTACCTCAGTTCACCACAACCACCTCTGTCCCCCCAGTGTGGTCCGAGGCTCAGCTGCCCCTGCCTGAGCCGTGGGGCGCCTCCATTTGCCCCTCTGTCCTGTCAGCTCCCCTCCAGGCTCCAAGGCCGCCTTGCTTTCTGCTACCACAGGGCACCCGCGTCCCACCTTATTCTTTCCTTGGGGCATGCAAGCAGTCAGCTGTGGCCTGAGCCCCACATGCTGAGGGCCCTTGTTACTTTAAGTGGAGGGCAGTATTTTTGAAAAGAAGTGTTAAGTTCCATCCCCGGTACCAAGAAAAAAAAAAGAAAGAAAGAAAAGAAGTGTTAACAATTTTATGAAAAAATAAACTTCATAACAAAATAACACCTCCCTCTGCCTGCCCGGGGACCTCAGCGTCTCCATAGCAGTGCCTGGCCCTGGCGAAAACGTGTCTTTAAATACCACACGCTCTTGATCCATTTGTATACAGCGGAGTAGGAATATTACTCTGCCATAAAGAAGATAAACCAGGTTTTTTTGCGGGGGGGCGGGTAAATCTTGAGAGTATAATCTTAAGTGAAATAAGTCAGACACACAAGTTTAAATATTGCATTGTTTCTCTTGTGTGAGAAACCGAAAGGGTAAATAAGCAAAATGGAGGGCCGGGGATTTAGCTCAGTGGTTTCGCCGCCTCCTGCCCAAGCAAAAGGACCCGAGTTCGATCCCAGGTACAAAAAAAAGAAGCAAAATGGAGGACCAATATTGGCAAGGAGAAGCACTTTCTCAAAAGGGAAGGGAACAAGAGAGGGGAGGAGAAAGAGAAGGAAGGGAAAGGGATTTTTAAAAAGAATTTAAGGGAAAAAATGGAAACAACTTTTGTAAATGTGGAAGGGAAGAAGGGTTAAAGGGAGGGGAGGGGAATGGGAAACAAAGAATTAGATATATTATGTACAGGTACAAATTCTCCATGATGAATGCGATCATTATGTATGGCAAACGTGCTAATAACAAATAAATTAATTTCAAATACTCTGTAGAAACGTAAGGGTGAAATAGGGTTTGAGGTGTAGCTCACTGTTGGAGCACACGCTTAGCGTGAGCAAGACCCTAGGTTCGACCCCCAGCGTAGGAAGGAGGGAAGAAAAAAGAAAGAAAGAAAGAAACGTAAGGGTGATCAGCAGCTAGATGAGAGAACTAAGGGTCTGGTGTGAAACGGCTGGAGCGACCTCTGGAAAGCAATCTCCCCGTGCAGAGCAGGGGGGAAAGCGGCCTTGCCCAGAAAAGGGGGGAAATCACGCTGCACAGCTTGAGTTCGGAGCGCGGGGTTCACGAAGACGTGAGAGACTGCGCCGCTCTCGCTGTCCAGCGGGCCAAGCCTTCAGATTTCTGAACTCTTCTCTGTGCTCCCCACGGCCGGCCGTGCGCAGCACCAAGCGCACAATGCAAAGAAACAAGCACACAGGGCCTCCCCTGCGAGTGACTCAGGCCAGGCCCTCCTCCCCTGCTCCAGGGCTGCAACCGGTTTCCTCACCTGCAAAATGGGGTCATCGGCGCCCGCCCGGGACGCAGTTGTTGCCATGACTCCATCAATATTTACGAGCTAGACGCTAATTTAGTATCGTCTTGGGCACAAGGACTCAGTAAAGCTTTGCTGCCTTGCTACTGTCACGAACCACTTTAATCCACACCGCAAATGACGGAAGGGTGGTGCAGGGGGCTCGGAGGTCGCTGTGACGCGAGAATGCAGGGTCTCCGCCTCACGGTGGGCCTGGAGTCCGCCCCGGCTCGGCCCGCCCCAAGCGTGTGCGCGTGTGCCCGTGCGCGTGTGATCAAAGCGCCGGGTGCGAATACGGATCTCCCCAGGTGAGCCCGATCTGCGAAGCCAACGCGAAGGGCTCCCGGGCAAGACACACAGGCCCCAGGCCGCACCTGACCTCCCAGGACGCGGCTGCCCAGGGGGAGAAGGGGCAGGGGGGGTCGAGCCGGGCAGCGGGCTCCAGGCCAGGCGCTTTGGGCCGACCGCTCGTCCCTCAGGCAGAGCTGTGACCGCACGGCCGGAGACGCTGTCTGTGCCCACGTGTGCCTCGAGTATGCAGCCGGGTGACGCTCGCCTCCCTCCCGTGGGCGTTAGGTGGATGACACGTGGAGGTCGTGACCTGCCTCACTGCAGTCCTGTGCGGAGGGAAGGGAGCCACGCCGGGCCTGTGCCCAGCCTGATCCCAGCACTCAGGGAGGCCGAGGCAGGAGAGTCCAGCCTGGGCAATTTAGGAATCTACTGAGACCTTGTCTGGAAATCGAAACTGACAAAAGGGCTGGGGTGGCCTGGGCATGAAGACCTGGTAGGGCAGGGCACCACCTGGCCCCTCAGAAAGCCCTAGCTTCACCCTCCACCTGGGCCTCTTTCATTGGAACGAATAAAAGAGAGCGGAAGGAATCCCTGGGGCCTTTGGATTTCTCCTTTGTTTGGGGCTTCTGCTTCTGCTGCTTCTTTTTTTTTTTTTTTTTTTTTGAGACAAGGTCTCACTGTGTAATCCAGGCTGACCTTGAACTCAAAATGAAAGCATTTCTGTGCACTTTGTGTATTTTTCATGGATTCTAACTCTCTAAACTTAGTTAATTAATTAGCTTGTGCTGGGAATTGAACCCAAGGCCTTGCACATGCTTGTCAAGCACTCTACCACTGAGCTATACGTATCTCAGCTCAAATTCTATGTTTCTCATAATTTCTTATTTTATTAACTTATTCGATGGCGGACAGCACTGCCCTTTGTCAGCTGGCGTCGCCCCAGGGTCCTTAACCGCGGCCTCTCAAGCAAGCGCGCTGGCGCGTTCTCACCCCGAGGGGGCGCTGTCGGCCCCATCCCTCCGCCTTGGACTCAGTAGCTGAGACGGGAGTTCCCGTCTTCACTCCCTCTTCTCTCCCATTAAGGCCAACAGATTTTTAAATCTTTATTATTAGCACAATAAAACAATTTTACTGTGGAAAAAACTTAACTTCCCTGAAAGAAAACAGGTCGATGAACCTCTTTATCTCATATGCAACTAAAGTTTGCTAACCCTGGAGCAGCTTTATTTCCTCACATTATGTTCTGTTTCACCCCTCTGAAAAAGTTATAGGGTGGAAAATTCGGTTTTTTTAGTTTTTTGAGACAGGATCTCACTATGTAGCTCAAGCTGGTCTTGAACTCACTGCGTAGCCCAGGCTGGCCTTGAACTTGCAGTGACCCTCCTGCCTCTGCCTCTTGAGAGCAGGGGTTATAGGTGTGCTCCACACCCAGTTTAAAATTGTCCTGTTTTGAAACAGGGTTTCACTAAATTGCCCTGACAGGGCTCCAACTTGGGACCTGCCTCAGCTTCCCAGAGTGCTGGCATTACAGAGGTGCCCCACCATGCCTGGCAACCGACAGCCCTTCAGAAATAGGAACCCAGGGCCAGAGATTTCGCTCAGCGATTCTGCTGCCTGCCTCGAAGGCGCAAGGAGCTGAGTTTGAGTCCAGTACCAAAAAAAAAAAAAAAAAAAGAGTGGTCTGTCCAGGGTCCTCACAGTTTCCTCCTTCACTGCACTAGAGGGGCAAACTGGGAGGCTCAGGAATTTACAAAAAAAGTCCCACCCTACACTGGCCAGTCCAGAATGCAGGCATGCCCAGGTGCACTGTTACAGAGAAGAGGCAGTCCATGGGTCCTGGAGTTCTGTGCTTGTTGGTTTGTTCCCGTACCAGGGATAGAACTTAGAACATCGCACCTGCCAGGCGCTGTGTCACTGAGCGAAATCCCGGCCCTCTTTGTTTGTTTTTTAAACCCAATGCACCTGGGTGTGGCACACCCCTATAATCCCAGCACTCGGGAGGCTGAGGCAGGAGAGTTACTTGAGTTCAAGGCCAGCCTGGGGCACATACTGAGACCCTGTCTCAAAAAACAAAGCAAAACAAAACAAAATTAAATAGACCTGGTACATGTCCAGTGCTTTAATATGTATTACCTCCTAAATGAATTTCTATTTGACTATTTTAATGTTTTACCAAATTTGTACACGCATGTAATTTGAAGAGCCAACAGGCTCCACAAGGCTTTATAGCAAAAGCCAGGGCCTCATGCCTGCTGGGCAAGCTGTCTACCACTAAGCTAGACCCTTCATTCTCAGTGGTTTTTATTTTCCTGTTTCTTAAACCTTGGTATCTATCAGTCAAGGTTCAGGCTCATGAAAAAGGAGAGGCTTTTGTAAGGGGCCTTAGATGCTTTTGAAATCTTTCGAAGGCCTGAAAAGGCAGGCGCTAAGCTTTCTGGAATGATATCCACTCCAGTGCACATGGACTAGGTTTTTCTTTGGTCACCTGTCATGAATTTATCACTGATTTTTTACTAAAATTTCCCCAGAGTGTAATTTTTCTCTCCATTCAAATGCATGATAATTACAGACATTCCTTGTTTAAGGATAGTTCCGTTCTTGCCACTGGGTTGTTCACTGAATTGGTCTCTCAATGAGGACTGACTTGTGCATAGTATGCACATTACTATATTCAGAACAAAGAAACGGTCAGAGTTGCTTTAATTTCCACAGCTCTTATGTGAAGTGTTGTAATGTATAACAGAACACAAAACTACAGTGCTGTACTGTGCAGTACAATCAGCAGGAACTACAGTACTGGGCTGTAGAAGAAGCCACCATAAGGCCTCACTGCCGCTCCTGTTCCTGTGTCCTAAGTCCGACAGTCGGTAACCAGGTGAGTCCTCAGACGAGGGAGACCTGTAATCACTTGCGTCTTTTCTCAGTGGCCTCCTCCTGAGCCAGGAAAGGTTCCTCTTTATTCCTCGGCCTTGGGTCCCAAACCCCTGCTTCTACCTGGGCCTGGCCTCACTCTCCCCACAGCTGCCTCCTGCACGCACCTTGTGGGGCCTCCGTTCACCCTGCTCCTTGGAGGACCCCGAGTCTTCATCTCCCTGGAGCTACGCCCCACACCGAGGGAACACAGAGCCCCACTCCCAGGGCTCTGAGCACACACTCAACTCAATTTCCTCTCCCTGACTGCTAGTAACTTCCTGAGGAAAGGGGCAAAGGAGAGAAATTGAGGTTTTTCTGAAAATGTCTTCTTTATTATTATCACAGTTGATTCATAGATTTGCTGAAGACAGACTTCCACGTTGTCATATCACATCTGTTTGAAAGCTTTCTAGTCTTCTAGCTTCCAGTGCCACCGTTAAAAAGCCCTGTACCATCTGTATAAGTCAGCGTTCAATTACCGTGACAAAATACCTGAGATAATTCACTTAAAAGAAGGAAGGTTTATATTGGCTCACGGTTTCAGAAGTCTCAGTTCATAGTTGCTTGGTCTCGTGGCAGCTCGCTATGTCGTGGTGGGAGGGCACAGTGTAGGAGGCCTACTCACCTCATGACAGACGGGAAACAGAGCAAGGAAGAGGAGGGGCTGGGGTCCCCATATTCCTTTCAAGGCCATGCCCCCCAGGACCTAACTTCCTCCCACTGGCCCCACCTCCTAAGTGTTCCAACACCCCCAACAGTGCCACCGGCTGGGACTGAGCCTTCACTTCCCGAGGCTCTGGGAGACATTTAAGATCCTAAATAGAAAAAAAAAAAAAGATCCTAAATAGAGTGTCACTGGAGTCTCGATTTTTTTTTTTCTTTTTTGGCAGTATTGGGGATTGAACCCAGGGCTTTTGCACTGAGCTACATTCCCAGTCTTATTTTTTGATTTGTTTTGTTTTTCTGGAGACAGTCTCCCTGTGTAGTTGAGGCTGGACTTGAGCTCACTATGTAGCCCAGGCTGGCCTTGAACTCAGCAATCCTCCTGCCTCGGCTTCCCTAGTGCTGGGATCACAGGCGTGCGCCTCCACACGGGGCAACCTCTTGTTCTCTTTCCATATGACAATATCCTCCTTTGTTTTCTTTTTTGTTTTGTGTAGTACTGGGGATTGAACCCAGGGCCTCCTCCTACTTGCCAGGAAAGCTCTTGGCCACCTACCCACATCCTAGCCCTTTGCATTTTTATTTTCAGACAGAGCCTGTGTAGCCCAGGCAGGCCTCGGGCTTGCTTCAGCCTCCTGCTTCAGCCTCCTGAGTGCTGGGATGACAGCTGTGTGCTGCGGTGTCCAGCTCCTTTCATTTTTATGCAGCAAATTTTATTATTTGCTTCTTTGCG
This sequence comes from Heterocephalus glaber, assembly GCF_053883595.1. NCBI lineage: Eukaryota > Metazoa > Chordata > Mammalia > Rodentia > Bathyergidae > Heterocephalus > Heterocephalus glaber. The sequence goes on along the minus strand of NW_028258201.1, from coordinate 702,976 downwards.
CTGTCTCCGTTCCTTCAAAGACGTTTTCACCACGTCTTTCACGTCAGTGGCTTCCGTCTCAAGATGAGCGCGATGGTCACCAGTGACCGCTGCTCATTTAACCCGCGCTGTCCACTGCCGGGACCGCGGGGGAAGCAGCTCTCCGCGGACGGAGCGCAGTAGCAAGCTTGGTCATTAGAGGGCACCAGAGGGACGTGGAGGAAAGCGCTCCTGTCGCAGGTGGCAAGGGCTGCGCTTAGTGTCTCATGCGGTTGAGGCTGGGCTTGGACTCACTATGAAGGCCTGGCTGGCCTCGAACTCGTGGCGATCCTCCTGCCTCAGCCTCCCAGAGCTAGGATTACAGGTGTGTGCCACCATGTCAGTCAACCAGAAAAAAGTAAGAGAGGAATGATTTTGATAACTAAATAGGTTAAACAGCAACCACATTATTATAGAAAGTAATTGTTCTTGGCAGATGTCTTCTAGAATCAATTTGGTATATTTCAAGTAAGCATTTAGAAAATTAAATTTGTACACTTTGCAGGGTTTCTGGGAAATTGGTTTCGACCCCAGGAGAGCCACTGAGTGAGGTCTGAGTGTTCTGTGTCTAGTGACTCCCTGACCCTGGTTTGGTTTTTGCGTTTTTCCTCTCAAAGTAAGAAGGATTCACTGGGCGTGGTGGTGCATGCCTGTAATCCCAGGGCTCGGGAGGCTGAGGCAGGAGGATCACTGCAAGTTTGAGGTCAGCCTGGACTACATAGGGAAACCGTGTCTTTAAAAAGTCCAGGAAAAGGGCCGGGGATTTAGCTCAGTGGTGCTGCCGCCTGCCTTGCAAGCTCCTGAGTTTGATCCCTGGTACTAAAAAAAAAAAAAAATCCAGGAAAACCAAAAGACCAAAGCAAGAACAATTTTAGTTCTGTGGAGACACGATTGGGGCCAGACTGCCCTGCTGCGGCAGAGCTTTGTGACTCGGCTGGACTGGGTAATCTCAGGAGCCAGCTGGCGCCATCCCAGAGGGAGGCGTGGCACCGGGCTCGGGTGTCTCCTGGGGACACGGGGCCCAGCCAGTGGCTCCCGACCGCGCGCCAAGTTCTCCGCCAGCAGCAGAAAGACCCACCCGGGGCTGCCAGCCAGTGCCAGCGGGCTCTGGTGGCGACGCCTATTCATAGCCTGCAGGGACGGAGGTGTTTTAGACGAGACTGTAAGGGGAGTGTGGTTCTCTCTCCTCTGCGTTCTCAGGATTCTGTCTCCGTCACAGTCCTGTCTGGCTGTCTGCCGGCTGCTCCTGCACTGCCCTTTTTAGCCCTCCCTGGAATCCCTCCCACCAAGCCAGGTTTCTGTTCTGCCCTTCTCTCTGTCTAAGTTGACGAATCACATGAAATTGGTCATCAAGTATGCTACAGAAAGTTTGTGGAGAATTTTTCCTTTAAATTACCTAGCGTTCTTGTTTGTTTTTTTGTTTGTTCGATTGGAGACGGGGTCTCACTATGTAGCCCAGGCTGGCCTCAAACTCACAGTGATCCTCCTGCCTCAGCCTCCTGGGTGCTGGGATTACAGGCGGTTACCACACCCAGCCTGGTTTTTTTTTTTGGTACGGGGATCGAACTCTGGTCCTTGCGCTTGCGTAGCAGGTGTTGTTGTTTTGTTTTTTGAGATGGGGTCTCAGAGTAGTCCAGGCTGGCCTTGCAGCCCAGACCCTCCCGCCTGGTCTTCTGGGCACTGGGATGATAGGGATGCCCTGCTACACCTGGCTGAGAATTTTCACCTTGAAATTACCTTCTGTTCCTTGCTAAAGACACAGCCTGGGAAATTTATTTTAGAATTTGCCACCGGGAAAGGTTCTGTGTGCTCCCGCTTTGCTCATAAGTAGCACAAGCTGCTCAGGTCCCTCTTTTCGCCCAGTTGTCGGAAAATTTAAAGCAGCAACTTTCCCAAATAGCTCAATATTTCCATCCCCAAGCTTTGCAATATTTGTAGTCTCCTTTTTCCTTGCTTTATATGTGTAAATTTTTCATGTATGCTTATTTATTATTATTTTATTATATGGGCTTTTGTTATAGGCCACTTCAGGTAACCTATGGAAAGAATGAAGTATAAATAAATATACATTAAGAGTCACCCTTCTAGCATCCTTCTGTGTGTGGTGCTGCACACCTGTAATCCCAGCACTCAGGAGGCTGAAGCAAGAGGATTGCAGCTCACACAGGGGGACCGACCCTGTGTTGAAGTCGTCCTTCTTGGGCTGGGGCTGTAGCTCAGAGGTAGAGCACACGTTCGACCTATTCGAGGCCTCAGTTCAATCCCAGCCCTGGAAAATCATGGTCTTTCTCTCTGTAAACTCTGGATGTCACAGGTGTACACTCGCAGCGGCCTGGCTGAGTCTCCGGAAGAGGACCCTGGCAGCCCAAACTCAGGAACATTACCAGAAAGAAGCAAAGTGGTTGCTCAGAAGCTACATGAAGCAGGAGCCGGTCAGGACGTTAAGGCCACGCAACAACTGCATGGTTCCTCTCTCCGCCCCTCCACCTCCGCCCGCTCCTCCCACCCTGCTGGACAGTCCTTCCTCGCCGTGCCTTGGGCCTTGCACCCAGGGAAGGCGGGTCTCAAGGCTGCTGCTTCTCCCTTGGTGGCACCTGAGGATCTGCTGAGGCCCCCGCTGCGGAGGCCCTGCATCCTCCCTCGCGTCTCGCCGAGTTGCTCCCGGTTTGAGAGGACTCTCCAAAGGAGAAGCAAAGTGAGGTCTATTCCGGGTGGGAGATGCCAGGTGCCTTCTCGGGGGCGTTGGCTGGGGAGAAGCCTCACAGCCCCGGAAAGGGCAGGTGCTGGGCCTCTTAGGGTCCAGGGTTACCGGAGGCGGGGCTGCTTGAGGCCTGGGCCCAGACTTCCGGTGTTGTGCATGCCTGGGGCTTTGGGGGCGGGCGAACTGTCCCTAGGCTTTTCTTACCTTGTGACGCTGGGTCCCAGCTCTGGCTGGCTCTCACTCTTTCCCTCCAGCTGAAATCTCCCTTCCAGGCCTGGCTGCGCCTCGAGGTGGCCACATAGGACAGGGTTCGCTGGGCTCTTTGGGGCTCGCTGTCCAGCGCTGCTCAGCCTGGTGACTGTGCGGCCTTCGTCCTGCCAAGGCTGGGACTCAGCTGCCCAGCCCAGCCTCCTCGCCTGCACCAGCAGGTAAACCAGCCGGTCTCCCCCCGAGGGGCTTGGGCTGTCAGACACCAGCCTGCCACGGCCAAGGGCTCTAGAAGCCCTACACTGGACAACAGAAAGAGGTATGATGAGGGGTTTATCTACATAAAATGACACTGCTTGACACCTACAGGTGATGAGAAAATTCTGGATCTTTCCTGATCCAGGGGCAGGAAAGGAAGATGGAGCATCAGTTGCCAGGGACACTGGGGCCCCAGCGGCTGTGCTGCATTGACCATCATCACGTGTTGTTTGAAGGGTCATGCTAGGGGAAAACGATAGTGATCTCTTTATCTAACCACGGTCAATGCAGGACAGCCAACGCATGGACCATGTCTGCCAAAGTGGATAAACGGAGCAACTGAGGCCGAGGGAGATGAAGCTCTCCTGAGCAGAGCGGGACAGGACCCAGGTTTCTTCATGTTTTACTGGTGTCTGTGCTCTGCTGAGACAGCTTCCTGGGCTCACCGGCACAGGTGGCAGCTTGGCAGAGGCCACCAGAAACCCATGGTCCCTGGGACCAAAGTCCAGAAAAGGCAGCACCTGCTCCTGGCACTGAAGCTGGCGCATGTCCCAGAATTAGCTCTTAGCAAGTGACCACAGAGTGGAGCAAACATTTACCTCCTACTCGAGGAGACGGAGCCCAGAAATGTCAAGTGGCCCACCACGTCGCTTACATTATGTAGAGTATAAAACATAATCATTTTTATATTTAACATCTCTCAGAAAGGGATAGATCTTCTCAAAAAGGACGCCTCTGGGCTGGGGATGTAGCTCAGTGGTTTTGCTGCCTGCTGCGCAAGTGCAAGGACCCGAGTTCGATCCCCGGTACCAAAAGAAAAAAAAGGCTGCCTGTTATACTCAGCGGCACATGGTGTCATAGTTGGCTGACTTTCTTTTTCCTTTGGAGACAGGGCCTCGCTGTGTAGCCTCGGATGCACAGTGCTCCTGCCTCAGCCTCCCAGTGCTGAGGTCGCTTACGCCACCAGGCCCGGCAGCTCTGCTCCTTCTCAGCAGTATAGAATGACGCTCTGTCTTCCAGCGAGTGGAGCCTGTAAGCTAGTGTGAGATGGTTTGCTGCACCTCCATGCCAGCAAGTGCCAGTCCAGGGTGGAGTCAGGGTGCCGCCCTGAGCGGCCACGGGTGCCCAGAAGCGAGGGACCAGTTTCCAGGAGTCCCCAACCCCGGGCCACGCACAGTCACTGCCACTGGTGGCTCGGGAAGGTGTTCATGAGCAGGACGCAGCAGCCACAGCCTCTTTTCCCCTGGGCTTTGATCGCCATGGATACTGTTTCCATAGTTGCCTTGACTGTCATTACCTTTTTCTCCATGTTTTTTGTGCATGTTGCACATATATTCTGATCGGATTTTCATCCGTGTCAATTTAACAATTTTCCATATCCAAACCTTCTGTCATTGCCAGTTTTCATTGATCATGACATTCACAGAATTTCACTCTATTCGTGAGTTCTGCTTTTGAAAGTCTTTGCAGCCTCCGTGATCTGGTACCCAACACTGCCTTCCACTGTTGTTCCATTCACTCCCCGTGTCAGCTGCAACCGGCTGCACACAGGGAGCAGATACTAATCCCAACCAGGGAGAATGGGTCAGCTGTCTGGGCCCGAGAACAGAGCCCCTGCTCCCCGCTGCAGGCACAGCTCTGGGCCCTCGCCTGTGTGGTCACCTCGCTGGTGGGAATGCCACTGCCCAGAGCTGCCCTGGTCTCCAGCATGTGTGCACTGAGGCATTTTGCATCTACATAACAGCACCTGTAGCTCTGCCTGGCGCTGTAAAGGCAGAAGCTATTTGCATGGCTCTCCAGGGAGTCTTCAGAGCTGGCTGCGAGTCCTCAGGAAAGACCTGCGCGCAGAGAGACTGAGTGAGTCCCGCGCTCCTCCGCTCAGGTGTAAAGCGACTTGGTTCGGGTCACTGCCCCCGCCGCTCCTGGTGGGATTTTGAGCTGGAAACAGCTTCTCTGCTGGTGTCTAGTCATCACACTCTCGGACAGTGGGCTGGGATGCTGGGAATATTTTTTAAAAATATTTGTTAAAGCGCAACTCACTAGCAAAGGCAAACAAATGCTGTAAGTGTCGAAACCGATGATGTATTCATTCCCCACTCTGCTCTGTCGGTGCCAGGGTGATTTTTCTGTGCCGTAACCATTTGCAGCCTGGGGCTCCCCTGGAGTGAGGGTGGTGTCTGCTTCTTCTCTGGGTGCAAACCCAGAACCAGTGGAAGAAAGGCCCTGGGCCTGTCCTGGCAGGCCTGGGACAAAGGTTCACGCCTGCGGTGACTCGGGAAGCGGGATTGAACAGCTACTCTCACTTGGGCTTCACTGCAAATGAGGCAAAAGTAGCGGATCCTGGAGCCCAAGGAACGAGCTGAGCTCCTTTCCTTTCTCCCTTTCTTGGGGGAGGACGATTTGTTTGCCTGCCCTGAGCCTCAGTCCTTTCATTCCTAAGACAGTTGCCTTTCGTTTGTTTGTTTGTTTTTGGTACCGGGGATCAAACTCGGGTCCTTGCACCACTGAGCTAAATCCCCAGCCCCAGGATGCCTTTCGTAATGTGAAGGTCAGAAGGGTCAGGGCTCCTTCCCCCAGATCACACAGAGAGCTCTCTGAATGCGCTGAGCCTCGCCTGCCTGGGTTATCCTGTCCTTGGGGACTTTCCCGCATCTGCAGGGCCGAGGTCCCCTCCGGGGTCCACCCCAACACACACCTCTGTTACAGCTGCTTCGTGACTGTTGCTGCTCTCATCCCTGGGCACAAGTCCTGTCAAGTCGGCCTCCAACCCCGTTCCTGGCACACACTAGACACTTAAGGGAATCTTTCTTTGTGTTTCTAGACAAGAGCAAAACAGAAAACATAGCAATGAAGAAACCCTGTGTGCATGCATTTATCCCAAAATATGCATTTCATCAAATCTAAGGTGATATTGGGGAGAAATGCAGCATTACTGATGTCCTGCCAAGGAGGAGGGAGCACTGCTGCCTGCTCTGTGACACCACTGATAGTCGCACACGTGCCCACGAGGTGACAATGCCACACCGAGCAATGTGTGTCTTGGCTGATCCCTGAGTATCTGCTTGGTTTCATGCGTAGTCCTCTGACCCTCGTCCTCGAGGGACTGACGTTCTAGTGGAAGGAGACAGGCAGTGAGCAGCAAATACACCAAGTCCAGTTTGCCACCAGCTTCGTAAAGGAGATGAACAGGGCAACAGACACGGGAAGAGGGGTTTGCTTTAGATAAATCCCCTGTATCACATTTGAGAAGTAACTCCGTTTCTCCTACGGTGTCAAGCAGCACCTTAAAAAGGGAGGCTGTAGAGTTGCTGCTGTGGGGAGAACTTCCCCAAATGTTCTCGTTGGCAGAGCCGGGGCCTGGACCCCATGAGCACAGGGACATGGGGACAGGGACACAGGCAGACAGGGAGAAGCCAGAGCTAAGATTAGAGAATTGTCTCTAAAACACTGGCTAAGAGCACTGGCTCTCCTGCAAGCAGGCTTGAGGTAGAACCTGCTCAGTGCTGCCTCACCCTTGGTCTTCAGCCAACGGCTTGTCTCGATTTTGGTTTCCTGATCTGTAAATGGGTGAGGAGAGAGCTGTCCTTGCTGAAGGCTGCTTAAGCACAGCAGAGGAGACAAAATGCTTTCCAAGCACTTGGCTTTGGACTTTGCACCTAGCAGATAGTCAATAAAATGCTCATTATTATTCCATCTCCATCTTAAACATTTAGAGGATCACTTGTGGCTGGTGAGTTGCATCTTGTTCTCCCCAGTAGGAGGGATCAGAGAGTCTGAAATAAGAATCTCAAGTCAATTGCTTGAGTCTAGTGGGTGAAATTTTCATTTATTTATTGTGTATTCTGTTTGGCTGATCCTAAAAATTCTGATGACCATTTACAGGAATGAACACAGCCAAAATGCGAAAATACATTTTTAAAAATGGAAGAGCCAGGCACGGTGTGCATACCTGCAATCCCAGCTATGAGGAGGCAGAGGCAGAAGGATCCCAAGTTTGAGGCCAGGCTGGACAACCTAGTTGCAAAATTTTATTTATTTATTTACTTGGTACCGGGGATCGAACTCCGGGACCTTGCACTTGTGAGGCAGGCGGCGGAACCACTGAGCTAAATTCCTGGCCCTCAAAATTATAAATCAAAAACAAAAGGCTGGGGTGTAGCTCAGTGGTTATGGTGCTTAACCGGCATGCTCAAGGCCCTGGGTTCAATCCCCAGCACAGCAGCAGCAGAAGAGGAAAAGGAAGAGGAATGTAGATCAGAAAAGATCAAGACCAGAAAGGAAAACAGAAAGCTGCTGTGTAGCACAGAGAATTCCTGGGGGAATGGGAACACATCTGTTCTGAAAGCACTAAAACTGAGAACATCAAAAGCACCCCAGTGGGGGCCAGCATTTCTAATACCTTTGTTCTCCCAAAGGATTTTTCATTGTTATTCTCCCTTAGTATGCAGTGAAGTGTTTTAAAATTTCCAGCCTGTCTGAGCTGTGGTTCGGGCTACCTAGAAAAGTGAATCTTTTTTCATGTGGTAAAATCAGACAGGGGGATGCTGGGCCTGTGTGCCACCCCCACACCCCAGAAGGAGGATGTGGCGGTGTCTCCCGAGGAAGTGAAAAGCCTACTGAGGTGCTGAGGTTTATCAGCGCTGAAGGATCCCTTTTCTAATGCTACAGTTCCCAGTTGGTTTATGATGTGCTCTTTGTTATACGCTGGGAACACACATGGACGCACGTGCGTGCACACACACCCCTCTCTCCTGAGACCAAATTCATCTTTCTTTCTGCCTTTTGGTTTATCTTTCTTCTTCCTGGTCTTTTTTTTTTCCCCCATTAAGCTTATTGGTACATTTTAGGTATAAAATACAGTTACATTCATCATTGGGATCTTGTACCTTTACATGAGTCTCTTGGTTCTTATTTTTTTCCCCTTCCCTTGCCCTCCCTTCACCCCCTCCACCCTTCCCTACTTGCAGAGACCTTGTTTCCATTTTTTTCCTCTTTTCATATTTTTTCCTTTCCCTTTTTTCCCTTCCCCTACCCCTTCCAATTCCCCTGGTCTTTTAGACCTTTTCTTCCTGTTACACAATATCAGTTATACATTTTTTAAATTATAATATTAAGATCTAGGAGACATTACCACAGATTTTACAGAATTTAAAAGGATATAGAAAGCATATTACAAAAATCTTTTTTGAAATAAATTTGACAACTTCTAAGAAGTACCTTGGAAGACAAATTAATGAAACTAACTCTGGAGGAAATATAAAATTTGAATAGTACCCATTAAAGAAAGTATATTCCTAGCTTGAAAACCTACCTATATGACAACAGCAGGCTCATAAACATTTTAACTGATAAATTATATCAAACAATTAAAGCAGAAAAAGGAAGGAACACTTCTCCCCTCATTTTAGCAACTCAACATTGTGCTAATCCTAAAACTGGATAAAGATAATAGAAGAAAAAAGTGTGAACATAGATAGAAATTTGTTTAACAAACTATTGGAAGTCAGATCTGGCAGTATGCAGAAAGTGGTTTTGTTATAGGGATGGCAGTGTTGGTTCAGCATTGGAAGATCCACCCCCGAAAGTCATCATTTTAACAGAGGAAAGGAAAATGCCATATGATCTTGTCAGTAGTTGGAGAAAAAGTATTGGACTAAATTCTACAGCTGTTCATGGTAAAAGCTATCAGGAGCCTAGAAGTAGAACAGAAACTTCTCAACAGATCAAAGACATGTATTCCATAGTTCCAGTGAGGATGCCTTATATGAATGGAGAAGATACAGTGCTTTCTCCTTAAGGTGGGGAACAAGGGCAGATATGCTTACTCTTTATCTGTCCATTAAACTTTGAAACCTAGGCCCCACCAAAACAGCCTGGCAATAAAATGACACAACTAGGATAGGATTGGCATGGCAGAAGCAAAATCTTTATATGTAGATGAAAAGATCATCTACAGAGGAAATACTAAGAAATCTCTAGGAGCCCCTAGAACTTGTACTTGAATTTAGCAGGATTAGAAAACACAAGGTATATATAAAAATTCAGGTCTGTGTATACTTGCTATAAATGAAGAATTGGATATTGAAACTTAAAAGTTATGTAGAAGTACAAAGGACCTAGAAAAGTTAAAACCAAAACCAAAAACAAAAACAGTGTTGGAAGATGTTTAGTACCTAATTTTAAGACTTCTTCTAAAGCTACAGTAATCAAGGCAGTGTTGGTGTAAGGAAAGACATATAGATCATTGGAATAAAACAGAGAATCTAGAAATAGAACCACACATATATGGTCCACTGAGTTTTGAAAGATTATTTAACATTAGCATTTTATAGAACATAAACTTGATTCAAGAGCCAAGGAAGAGATAGTGTCTTCAGCAAATGGCACTAGAACACCTGGTATCCGTATATAAAAATTTAACCTCAACCCTTTCTTTCCATACATGAAAATAACTTGAAGGGATCTATGAACCTAAATAAGAAAGCCTAAAAGTATAAAACTTTAAGAGGAAATTATAAGGGAAAATATTTATGAATTCAGGGTAGGCAAGAACTACCTAGGATACAAAAAACATGATGTATAAAAGAAAAAACTTGATAGATGGGATTCCATCAAAATTTAGAACGTTAAATGACATCATTAAAATGAAAAGTAGTCCTTAAACAGACTATATTTACAATACATATAACCTATGACCAGAATATATAAAGAATTCTTAGAGCTCATTAATAGACAACCCAATTAAAATGTAGACGTAAGAAGATGATAAATAGCCAGTATAGCACAAGGAATGGTGTGCAACTCTAGAATCAGAAAAATACTAATCAGTACAATAATAAGATTGAATTATACACTCATTAGGGAGATGAAGTTAAAAGTTTTAAAAGCCTTATCATGACTTTTTCTTTTTGTTGGATTCTCCCCCTTTGCGTTTAATTTGTCATGCCCAATGGATTCATTCTGCTGGGTTTCCTGGGGTTGTGATCTTTATTGTCTTTTCCTAGGGTATTGTCTAAAATTTTTTGGAGTGCTGGTTTGGTATTCATGAAGTTCCTGAGGTGCTCTTTGTCATGAAAGTATCTTATTTCTCCATCAATTTTGAAAGATAGTTTTGCAGGGTACATCAATCTGGGTTGGAGGCTGTTTTCCTTTAGGGCTTGAAATACATCACTCCAAGCTCTTCTTGCCTTGAGGGCTTGCATTGAGAAGTCTGCTGTGATTCTAATGGGCTTTCCTTTGTATGTGATTTGTTTCTTTTCTCTCACTGCTTGTAGAATTTTATTCTTCTGTTGGATTTCTGGAATCCTAACTATTATATGCCTATGTGTAGATTTTTTTTTGATAAGGGCTAGCTGAAGTCCTATATGCCTCACTTATCTGTATGTCAAGTTCTTTTCCCCTCCTTGGGAAGTTTTCTGCCATCACTTCTGTGAACAGTTTTTTTATGTCATCTGCACTCTCTCCTCTTTCTTCATTGACTCCAATCAGTCTTATGTTATTCTTCTTTGCATCGTCTAGCAGCTGCTGGATTGATTTCTCGTGTTCCCTTACAATTTTAAAGCAATTTTTCTTTTCCTCCTCATTAACTGCAATCTTTTTTTTTTTTTTTGACAATATAAATAACTTTAATGATCTTCACCAAGCTTGTCATTCCCAGATTCAAGGCGGGGTCGAGGATAGTCAGTGGGAGAAAGAGTTTTGGAAAGAAAATTCATGATCTATTATTTTCCTCATCTTACTGTTTATCAATTCCAAGTCATGGGGGAAAGTAGAAAAACCCCAAACCAACCCAGAACAGAGAAGAGAGTCTCAAAGCAGCAGTTCTAGCCCTGCTTGATTTGTTTACATCTTGATGTCCTTCAACCTCACAGATCTGAGGTATCGGAAGCTATGATAAAAGTTGTGCCTGGTGGCCAGAAACAGCCTCTTCCCTGGCGTTGGACTGAAGCTCTGGGGTGACCTGGCCACCCCTCTCGCCTGCCAGGAAGGAAGGAAACGCCTGCCTGCCACTTCTTCCACACGGGGCAACTTCAAGCAGGAAGCACTTCATCGAGGAGGGTAACAGCTACCTTTCCCCTCCAAGCGCTGCTGTACTCAAGCAAAGGCTGGGCTTTTTACTCTAATCACCTCTATGGCGTGGAGCTAACGTACCTAGAGGGAAATGACCTTTGCTATAATGAACCCACAAATTGATACCCTGTACTTAAATGGTATGCCATTAAGGTGAGTCTACACGACATATAAAAGCTTTTTTTTAAAAAAAAAAAAATGCCCTGTAGTTTAGGAAAACATCAACAGAAACTTCTCAGGCTGTCTTCAAGTGGCACAGTTAATGGACACTAAGAGCTACAACCAAATGTGTCTGTCGCTGTGTTAAAGGCCACCCTGGCTAGAGTTGCATCACAGCATCTCCATCCTCTAACTACAATAAATGCTAAGACTGGTTGAGCCCTTGATGAAAAGGCCATGTCTGTTGGAAATACTAAAAGGTGTGCTACTGTCTCCTTTAAGGCAAACGATAGCTAAATGACGGTGATAGGAATGTTTCTGAAATTTCCCAATTGTAAACGACCCTAAAAGAATGTACAAAACCAGCAAGACAATTTATACATACACGGAATCACAACATTTCATCATGCAACACCAGCTCCTCACGTCAGGAAGATTAAATAGAACATTTATACATACCCTTTATACATGTCTTTGTCCCTCTCTGAGTACACATGTGCGTGTCCTTCCTAGGTCCCCAAGGCCACATGTAGTTATGGGCTACATTTTCTGCACAGGAGTCCAGTTTGGGTTTGCTTCTTGCTTAGGATATGTCCTGGGTCTTCTCTAATTCTTTCGGATGTCTGCGTCCACCACAGATTCTGACTTGTTGATCTTGTCACTGTGATGACCGCCAGAGTGGTCTAGTTGCACATATATGACTGGGCCCTGGAGATGAGAGGCAGAATTAGAGGTCTGGAAAAACTGGAGGTTCCCGCAGGAATAGGCATGGAAGCAATCCTTAAAATGGCAACACTATGGTTCCAAAGCAGACTTCCCGCTTCTGAACGAGAAGACTTCTGATGAACAATACGTCCAGGTCTGACTTTAAAACACGATTGGCCATACACTGAAAATTGTTAAAGCTGGTACTTGGGGATTTGCTATATCATTCTTTATACTATTGAAACTTTCTGTAACAATATACTCTTTCTTCTTAGAAATGTCCTGTTTTTAAATATCTGGTACAGAACTCTTTAATCTCTGCATTGGAATCAGAGATCCCTGGGACCAAGGAGAGTCTTTCTGTCAATGTGGAACCCACTGAAATCATGAATAATCCACATAAAACCCAGCATAGTGAGTAAAGATGTAATCAATTTAAACTAGATACTTTAGGGGACAGGGATTTAGCTCAGTGGTTCCAGTGCCTGCCTCGCAAGCTCAAGGTCCTGAGTTCAATCCCCAGTACCAAAAATAATAAAAAAATAAAAAATAAAACTAGATACTTTATACAGATAGGTATTTTATTTTTTATTCATTTTGTTTATTTATCAGTTTCAAGATAACAAGTTGGTTCTCCATCCCTTTCTAAGGGTGACCAATTGTCATCCTTTTCTTCCTAAATATGAACTCATAGATTTAAACATACAGGATGAATTTCAATCCATTGCAAACTAATTGCAATCTTATCTTCTATATGTGAAATTCTATACTCACATTGGTTCATTCTGCTGCGCAGACTTTCAATGAGGTTTTTAATCTCTTGGAAATCTGTTTGCATCTGTTTTATGGATTCCATTTGTTTCCTATGTTGGGATTCCATCATGTTCCTCAGATCCTCAATTTTTTTATCTGTGTCCTCTCTAGATTTATTAATCATGTCTTGCACCATGAGCAAAATCTTTGCTGTTATCTGAGTAATTATTTCTGATTTCATTTTTCCCAGATCCTCTTTTGTTGCCAGTTCAGAGAGTCCAGGTGGTTGAGTATCAGATTGTTCCATCTAGTTTCCCTTTGGGGTTGCTGTAGGTGATCCAGAAGTCTGTTTTTGAGATTTGTTTACATGTCTTCTCATTTCCACGGGAGGGGGTGCTTCTGGCGCCCACGCGGCTCACCTTCTCTGCCCTAGGAGCCTGGGATGGAGGCGGGGAGCTTCCTTCCAGGTTCTCGCATCTCTTCCTGGTCTTTATACTGTGCTGTGTCAGAGAGTAAAAGCCAGACTGGGAAGGAAACCATCTGCCCTGCTGCCTGGCAGGCTGGGTGACCACATAGGTAAGGCTGACATGCCCTGTAAGAAGCCTTTGCCCAAGGACAAACAGCAGCTGTGAAGCATCACAGCAAGCGGTTTAGAGTGACTGGCTCACTTTCCGTGACTGAGTCAAAGGAAAATGTCTTACTCTGAAATTGTAGACCATCGCCCACATGCTATTCCAAGCTGTATCAGTAAGAGGGAAATCTCCACTCTTGTCTGGAGAGTCCAAAGAAGCAGCCTTCATGTCCAACTCAGGGACAGTTTCTGAACACTGAATCCCACGCTACTGTACCTTTGTCATTTCAAAGGCGGCTGAGCCCACTTCCCAGTCTAGAGCTTCTGTAGATCCCTTCACACATGGCCCTGCTGTTCCGAATCTCTCAAGACTCCACTTCATTTAAATTTCTCTAAAATTCCACATTTTCCTCAGTCTACTCTTATGGCTTGGATCTGAAGTACCCCCCAAAAGTCTCCTGTGTATGGAAGGTGCCTTCATCTTGGAGGTGCTGTACCACTGACGAGCTTGGTAGCTGAGTGTGGGTCGGGGTGGTCACTGGGGTGTAACCTGGAAGGGTGCATTCTTGTCCCGGCTCCTTCCTTCTCTCTCTGCTTCCTGGGTTGAACAGCTGTCTTCTGCCAGGCCACCACCAGCCATTTCTGCCTCAGAGCCAGTCAAGCATGGACTGAAACCGTGAGCCACCTTTAAGTTGCGGGCCTCAAGTATTTTGTCCCAGTGCTGGAAAAGTGACTACAACAACTGTAATGAAACTTTCTTTTGTTCACTGAGATGCTCCTTAGTCCCTCTGGTATACAATCTCCCTTGTTTTTGTTTGTTTGTTGGAGACAGGGTCTCACTATGTAGTCCAGGCTAGCCCCAAACTCATGGCAATCCTCCTGCATCAGCCTCCTGAGTGCTGGGATTACAGGGATGCACCATCACACCCCTCCCATTTCCCTTGTTCCCGTCAATTAACCTGAACTCAGGAGACCACAGGTTGTTCCTGTGTTCTTAAACTGATTGGGTTAGGACACAGGGACTCGTGATACTCTTCTCTAATTCTGAATATCTTAGTGGCCCTATTTTCATTTATCCATTTGATGCTCATGGGTCTAACACAGCAGAGGCAGTGGCAGGAGTGGCTTAGGTAGTAACGGATGTGCCTTGATCAGATGGAAAGGGAAATTGGGGATACAGGGAGAGGGGATGGAGGGGAAGGGGAAAAGAAATAAAAAGGGGGCTGGGGATTTAGCTCAGTGGTTCCACTGCTTGCCTCGAAAGCTCAAGGACCCAAGTTCGATCCCCGGTACCAAAAAAAAAAAGGATCGAGATGTGATAGGTATATCTACCAATGTCCCACAATAAATATATTCATTATATAGCACAAACACAGACTAATAAAAAATTTAAAAAGAAGTGAAAATCTGATACACAAATGGTTCCAGTCACTGGAACAGAGGTGAGTGTGCTCACAAGAGCGACACACTCAGATCCAAGGCCAACATCGCTGGTGAGTGCAGACATGGTCTCATCCAGAGCAAGGCCAAAAGATGAAAAGATCCTTTTTGTTTTAGATGGGGGCAAGGGTTGGCAATCTTCCCCTGGAAAGAGCCAGCTGGTAAACATTTTAGGCTGTGTTGCAACTACTTTGAGGAGCTAGCAAGCATCTGGAGACAGCACGTAAGAGAAGGAGTGTGGCTGGTTTCCAGTAAAACTTTATTTACAGAAGCATATAACAGAGAGACTTTGCCGACCTCGGGACCAGAGAACAGTATGTGGGGTATGAGGTAGCAGTGTCTTGGTGTTGGAAATACTCAAAATCTCTCCATTCGCTACTTTGACTATACAATTAATTGTTATCAACCCCAGTTGTTCTGTGCTATAAAATGCTAGAAAGTTTCCCATCTAATTGTACCCTTATACCCATTAGCCATTCTTTTTCTATTCCCCCACCCTCACGTGCTTCCCAGGCTCTGATAATCACTATTCTATCCCCTATTCTTTAGCTTCTACATATAAGTAAGAACTTATAACGTTTTTTCAAAGAACTTAAACATAAAATATTTACTTTTCTGTTTCCGACTTATTTCCATTTCATCCATATCATTGCAAATGACAGGATTTCATTTTTATGGCTATATAATATTCCGTGTATATATATACCCCTTAGAGAAGAGGCTCCCTTGTCCTCCATTCAAGGAAGGACTATGGAGACGGTGTCTCAAAAGAGAACGGAGGTGCTGGTGCTCCTTGCTGAAGCAGAGAAATACCTCAGGAGTGTTTTTAAATGGAAACCAGGTTATGACAACATCCTTCTAAACATGGCAAAGCAGGGTTTCTGAACATGCAGGTACGATGCTGAAGGAGAAGCAAAACTGGACTGGGGATTTCGCTCAGTGGCACTGGACCTGCCTGGCAAGCGCGAGGTCCTGAGTTCGACCCCTGGTACCAAAAAAAAAAAAAAAAAAAAAAAGAGAGAGACAGAAGCAAAACTACCCAAAAGTTGAGAAAGCCGACATGCTGTGTCTAGAAAACGACGCCCAACACAGCAGCCACGGAGGGGAAGGAAAAAGCTGGAAAGCTCCTAGGAAATGCGAATCCAGAAAGCGCCAGACAGGTGCATCAATGAACAGCCACAGGTTTGAAAATGAGGAACACTTCACCCGGCCACTGAACCCTTAGGAAAAGCCACAAGGCCACTAGTACCAGGAGGCAGGACACACAAGGCAGCACTCCATTCAGAAAGGGACGGCATCTAGTAGAACTCGTTGGTCACAAGCACTGACCGGGGAGGGCTGCGAGCCAGTCTGCAGCAGGCAGGCGCCGTGGAGTGACGGCCGCACTTCCGCTTCCGGGCTCCCGCACCGACAGGCGCCAGAGGCTGCAGCCCCCAGCGGTCACGCGCACAGCCCACGGTTGGCGGCTCCAGCAGGGAAACCGAGAAATTAAGAAATCACCAGGGATGGAGGCACAACCATGGGAACGTACTTACAGACGCTGAGGCGAACTCTTAACAATGGTTGAAACAATACATTTTCTCCAACTTCGTTTTCCTTTTTATTTTCTTTTCTCAACACCTAGGGCCTGGAACCTGCTAGGTAAGTGCTCCACCACTGAGCTACACCCCAGGCGCCATAAGGGCCGATTTTATGTACGTTTTATCAGGCTATGGTGGGGTGAGTGCCTCGCAGAGTTCCGTGGGCTCCAGGCTCGGTCTCCAGGGTGGCGCTGTTGGGTGGTGGTGTGGAGCCTTAGGACGTGGACCTCAGCGGGCCCTTGGATCACTGGAGCTGTGTCTTTGAAAGAGATGGCAGGACCCCAGTATCTGTATTTCTCTCCTATTTGCTTCCTGGCCACGGAGGCACGAAGGTTTGTCCCACCAGACACTCTACCTCTGTGATGTGCCACTTCACCACAGGCCCAAAGAGGCAGGGGCAGTTCACTGTGGACTGCAACTTGCAAAACTGTGAGCTGAAGTACAGCTTTCCCCTTTGTAAGCTGAGGGTCTCAAGTGTCTTGGTATAGAACTGGAAAGCTAACACACACCACAGCTTTTAAAAAGAAAATTTTAATGAGCAGGAGAAGGCAGAGGAGGAGGAGAGAAGCAGAAGAAAAAGAATTAGAAGGAAAAGGAGGAGAAGCAGAAGCAGATAGAAAAGAGGAAGTAGAGGGAATCAGTAGCAACCCCCAGGCCAAGCGTGGTGGCATTACCACCATGGCAGCTGCTGGGAAAGGTGACTATTCAGGGCTGTGCTGGTGATTTCTGAGGCAAAAAAGAAAAGGAAAAACTATTCCACGCCACTTCACCGAGCTGGAGGTGAAGAGAATTGCATGCTTCCTTGCAGCCATGGTCTTGAACACTAATAAAGATTCTGAATGTTTAGTTAGCAAGGCCCCAAGTCACTGGTCTGTGTCCACTATCTGTGAAGCATCATTATTTTCTTTCCATAAGAGGTTTCCTAAGACACAAACAGGTGTTAATAGGAAATGTACTATCATGTTTTAATACAGTTGATTTTAAAAACTGCAAGCCAAACTCTAGATAAACTATATTCTAAACAAATGAGTCAATAGGTGTGGAATTTTCCCTTCTTAGGTTCATGTAAGTATGACCTTTCTATTTTATTCTATAATTGCTGCTAAAAGGAAAGTTCACTGATAAAAAATTAGAATTTTAAAAATTAGTTTTGTTTGAGCAAGGAAATTCATCCCCCATAATATCGGAGACTAACTACTGTCTTAGCTTGGGCTTCCCTGACAAATGTCACAGACTGAGCAGCTTCACCGACAGAAGTGTGCTTCCTCACAGTTCTGGAGATTGAAAGTTGAAGGTGGCATATTAAGTTCCTGCAGAGGGCTGTCTCCCTGGCTTGCAGATGAATGTGTTCTTGCTGTGTCCTCACAAAGCAGAGAAAGATTCTGTCTGTCTGTCTCCTTAGAAGGTCACAGTCCTCCTGGATTAGGGTACCATTCATAACTTCATTTAACTTTTTTTTTTTTTTGTATCGGGGATCGAACTCAGGACCTTTCGCTTGTGAGGCAGGGGGTGGAACCACTGAGCTAAAACCCTGGCCTCATTTAACTTTATTTACCTCCTAAACACCTTATCTCTAGAGACAGATTAGACATTAGTGCTTCAGCATATGAATTTGAGGGAGTCACAGTTTAGTCCACACCAGGTACATTTAATTAGTGAGACCTTTTGGGACCAGGGATTTAGTTCAGTGGTTCTGGTGCCTGCCTCGCAAGTGGAAAGTCCTGAGTTCAATCCCTGGTACCAAAAAAAAAAAAAAAAAAAAAAAATTAGTGAGATATTTTCAGAGGAAAGGTTGGCACAAGAAGCTATTATTTAGCCCCTCAAAAGATGTATTTAAGGTCTTTTTGCCAGTCCTATAGGTGGTAATACAATATGGCATGATATTTGTAGTTGCAAATACCAGGAAGAAAAACTGTGAGCAGGAAGCTGAGGGTGCGTTGCTGCCTCTTTTGTAATACTCCCATGGGGCCATTAGGGTCTTTAGGTCACAGGCGTGGATTGCTTTGGCAAAACTTGTGAAGAGATTCACACAGTGAGCGGGGAGTGATCAGATGGAGACAGTGCTCACAGCAGATTACTCCGGCAGCCTCAGGAATGAGGGGTGTGGAAAGGGGGTGGAGCCGGGAGAGATGGGGGCTTTTTCCGGACTGCGGGAAGAGCAGAGCCTTCCCAAGTGGGATCGCTGGAGGATAGGCACCAGGACGCCCACCGGGGAAGCTGATTAAATGCAGACCACTGCCCCGCCCCCAGGTACTGACCTGACTCAGTACCCCAAGACCAGGGCGGGCACCCACGTTTGCTGGCAACCCCATCCAGCCACTTTCTGTGCACACTACTTAGTGCCCAGAATGCCCAGAGAGGAGAATTCGAAAAGGCAGGAGGTGGGGAGACCCCGGCCGGCCAGCAGGGTGGGCTGGGAGCAAGAGCCCCAGGGAAGCGGAGGAGCAGGGAAGCTCAGGAGGGTGGCTCTTGAGATGTGTGGTGGAAAAACACAAGGACCGGAAATGAGGCTGGCATTTCTGCATGCTGTGTCTCTTTTCTGGGTGCCCTCTTAATGGGTGCCTTTCCCTGTGGATCTGAGCTCCCTGACGGCAGCACCTGTAGCTGCTTTGTTCACAGTTTATCCTCAGACCCAGCACAGAACAGAGGCTCAGAAAATTTGCAGAGTATGACAGGACCTCCAACATGTTATTGGAAACCAACTGGAAACGGGTCGATTTCAGAGCAAACACAGGCTGGAATGGCTGTGGCGTGCGTCTCCGCAGCGTAGCTGAGGTCACACAAGAAGCAGCCCACAGAGGCAGGGAGCTGGAGAGCAGGTGCGCAGACTCCCGGAGCCCCTGGGAAAGGGGGGGACCCAGGAAGAAACCAGCCTGGGTTCAGTCTGCAGCGGCCAGAGGGAAAGAACGAGCGGGCCCCGCCCACTCTGCCGCTCCATCTCCGCGGACCCAGCGCCCACTCCCACGCCCGTTCTGCGGCACCTTCTCCTCACCTGGAGCGAGGAGCTTTGTAGGTCCTTGGTGGTGCTTATAGTAACGAGGGAAAACTTGAGACTCTGAAGGGTGGGGAGAGAAGTTTTTCTGCAGGCCAGTGTCCCGCTCAGCTCCCACAGCCCCAGGCCTGGGGCCCCCGGAGTGGAATCCAGGCTGCGTTTCTGAAAGGGATCTTTTATTTGGCTCGGCCTAGGCTTGGAGCCGAGCTCCAATATGGAATTAAGGAAGATATCGAAACTAGGATTTTCAAGTTCAATGCAAACTACTCACCAAGCAGCCCTGACAGCCATCGATTGATAGGAAAGAAAGCGCAGCTGCGGCCCGGTTCTAGTTTGGGGCCAAGGCTGGGGAGAGGGTGGGGGTGTGGCCGCGAGGAGGCCGCAGGAGGGGCAGAGGCCGGGCCTAAAGGGCATAGAGCGGTGCTGACTTGCACCCAGATGAGCAGAAAAAGAGCTCCAGGGCCGGGGATTTAGCTCAGTGGTGCCGCCGCCAGCCTCGTAAGCGCAAGGACCTGAGTTCGATCCCCGGTACCAGAAAAAAAAAAAAGCGCTCCATCATCTTTGCTTCCAGAAAAAGATGGGGATAGGCGGGCAGAGTGGCTGAGGACACAAGAAAGAGTCTCCTTCAGACTCTTTGTCTCAAGGCCCCTATGTCCTGGTTGTTTAGTGGAAAATTCACTTACCAGGTCCCATGATTCCGAAGAGAGGCAGCACCCAGGTGCAGGCAGTGGAGCTCATTTCCTTCCCTTCACCTTGAAATAACTGGTGTGGGAAGTGGGCATCCAGAGGCCTGGGTTCGAGAGCAGAGACACACAGCAGAGGTCTGGCGTCTCAGCGGGACCTGAAGCTGCAAGCGTGTTGCGGTTGCCAAGGAGTGTGGCTTGGGGCAGGTTCTGGGGGCAGGCAGGGTGCTGGGCCAGCGGGCTCCGGCACCCCAGTCTCTTGGCTGAATTTCTGACCCTGCTTGGCCATACTGTGGCACTGATCATTGCCACTTCTAGTCCCTCTTGTGTCTCAGGCCAAGCTCCTTGACAGAGCGGGGTGGGGGAGCGAGGGATAAGCTGTGCGGGGGACAAGATCGTCACCCCCCAGACGCGCAGATGCCCGTTTCTCATCAGGGGCCTCTGTAGCAGGCAGAGGGGAGGAACATGAATTACTGCAGCTGCCAAGGGTGCTGGCTGGCGGGGAGGACGGAGCTGGACACTTCCTGTGTCTCAGCACCTACCGGGCTGGAGGGGACACCACTGGCTGAGGCTAGTGGAAGACAGGAAGTTCAAGGAGCTGCAGGAGGAGACCTGACCCGGAGAAGGGCTGTCCAGCTTTGGCCCCAGCTCCCGCCCAGCCCGGCCATGCCACAGCCTCCCTGGGAGCCTCCCTGGGAGCCTGGGGCCCTGAGGAGCAGAGGGGCGCAGAGGTGCAGCGAGAACAAGCAGCCCAGGGTGACAGCTGCCATGTGACAGCACAGACATGCTTTGCTAGTTTAAGGATGATTTGGTGTGGAGTTGGTGAGAAACCGTGATTTTAGAAGAGCCAGGAAGTGCAGCCTCGCGGTGCAGAGTCACTGGGCTGCTCCCCAGGGAAATCCAAGTCACCCTCCAGGGGGAGGGAAGGAGGAGCCAGAAGACTCCACAAGCCAAGCCCACTGTTCTCCTCATGTCCCGTCCAGGCGCCCTCCTCCCACCGCGGTGGCCCCAGGGACCAGATGCCGGGGTGCAGGGAAGGGTTCCCTCCTAACCTGTCATCAAGTACTTACCCTAATGAAGGTCCTGGCTTGTTAGAGGGCTTCCCATGGATTTCCCGGGGATACTTAGTAAGAAGAAAGTCCCCTGAGGGTGGGAAGAGCCTCCCCTGCCACTCACACCCGCCCACAGGGCTCCATTTCTGGTGCCTGGCAGGGGAATTTGGATGTTTAGGACTCTGGGGGCAGAGGTGGGTTTGGGTTTTTGTTGTTGGTTGTTGGTTGGCTTTTCATGTAAAAAATTAATTCCACACTCAGGAAATTCAATAGCTAGAGGCTGGGGCCAGGGGTCTGTGCATCCCCTCCTGTGTGATGGCAGCTGCCACCCGCCAGTCACCATGTGCCCAGACAGCTGAAGGCCAGGTGGGTCCTCTGCTTCCCTCAGGCTCCTCAGCCCTCTTCCAGGACCTGGATGTTTCCCGTGCCCCAGGGACCTGTTGGGTTGCTGGGCGCCTGGGCCTCCTTTCTGAGACCTATTCTGTTCCCAGCAAAGGGGGACGCAGAGAGACCCTCAGCCTGAGGGAGCCCCACCAGAGCCAGAGAATCGGGTGACACCATGTCAGGCTGAGGGTACGGACTGGGATAGGTGTCCCCTTTCTGCACGAGGGGACACCCAAAGTAGCACATGGTGACCAGTGGCCCTGCTGGTGGATTCCAGGTGGAGTCAGTGTTGGAAGGCCCGAGTGTGGCACCCTAGCCCTCCTCCCTGCGACGGCGCCACCCCGAGAGTGACAGCCAGGCCCGTGTGGGAGGTGGGCAGGGCTCCGTTGGGACTGAGGCGTGGGCACAGAACGGTTGCAGAGCAGGGCTGGTGTTCTCACATAAACAGGGCTCTGGTCGCTCCTCATAAATATTGGGTTCAGTGATTGGGGTATTGTTTTATTTTATCCTGCACTTCCTTGTGACAACTGTTGTGGGTTAATTTTAATTTTCCTATATTCCTGTCTCGGATGGGAACTCCATCTTATATTTCTTTATATCCTCAACAGATGCTATAATGGGTATCTAAACACTGTTAAACAACACATTTGCCCCCTCACTTTGTGATCGTACGAGTAAACTGAGACGGGCTCTTATCTAAACCCAGAAACTGCCTTTACAATAGAAACCCAGCCATCCTCCCTTGGGCTCCGAAGAACTGTCCTGTCCTGTTCTCCAGCCCCTCCTCCCCGGGGCCATCCCTAAGGTCCCAGCCAGAGCTGAACAGTCCGTTCCCCCAAAGATGGGCCTCTGAGTCCTTACTTTATAAATATGTTGCATTTTATTTTTTAAAAAATCCCAAAGAAGGAAATGATCTGTTGCTGTCCTTTCCTCTCTACCCAATCGCTCGTAGGTGAAAGGCTACAATGCGTGAGAAAATCCATAAAGCACACGCAGAGGAAACGCCCAGGGGAGCACGGAGCCGGGCACAGGTGCGGGGCAGATGAACCCCAGGCTAGCTTCTGGTGAGGAAGGCAGCCAGGGTGGGTGACACCCAGGCCAAAAGCAAGTCCCCGCCCTGCGCCCACCCAGACCAGCAGGAAACCCACCCTGACATTTGGGGAAACTGAGATTCAGGAGAAGAGAGGAACCATCTGAATGAGAGATACTTATGATTATTTCCAGGATATTCCTTTCTCCGAGAATAGAGATAGTGGAGAAGGAAGTATTGTAATCCTCTTTTCTGCTTAGATCCGGTTTGGTTTGGTTTGGTTCCATTGAAGAAGGAAAGGCAAGTTTTCTAGGAACTGAGAGACAAGTCTAGGTGACAAAAGACAGTCACATGTGTCAGTCCCGGAGCTGGGAGCCCTGGCCTCATTTTCTCTGCTTCCCCAAATCCCCACTCTCAAGTCAGTGGGACCTGGGGTCGCCCTCCCCGGCCCAGGACTCGGCACCCGTGCTGGTCCCCACCCCACGCGTCCGCAAGGCACCTTCGTATTCTCCATCGTCACCTTCTCCAGGGAACACTTGCTTGTGTTAATAATTCTTTCTTCTCATTCCCCAGAACTTACACCCTTCATAATCACCTCATCCTCCAACCAGTTTCAACTGAGAACAAGGCTGATGTCGGATTAATGCTGTCCACTGTCAGGATTCTCTGCCCTTCCTGGAGTCCAGGAAATAGGAATTGCGAGTCTGACTCATCATCCAGGGGAGTGGTAGAGCCTGGAAGAGCTGGGATTGGGTGCCTGCTAAAAGATCATTGCAGGGAAGGGATCTGTCCCGTGCCCAAATGCTGCTGCTCCATCAAGTAGACTGGGTAGGAATTGGGGCCCTCGTGATCCTGTAGGCCATCGTCCTCCATGTTCCGGGTCAGGGCACGGCGTACTCGAGTCATAAAGGAGACCTGAGATTGCAACAAGAAAGGAGGGATGAGAACCATCTGCCCCATGTTCGCTTTCCTCAGCACCCACATCTCAGGCCTGATTCTGTTCTTCCAGTCCCCGGCCTTTCAGTTTGCTCCTTTCCCAAGATTCCGTCCAAGCTCCCAGCCTTATTCCAGGCCCAGACCCAACACTCTGAGCCCAGACTCTACCTCCAGTGCCCCGCCCTGTCCTATTCTTGCCCTTACACCTGTCTTTCTCACACCTGCAACTCTTACCTCCAATCTCCAGATCCCTCTCTTGCACACCCTTTTTGTCTCAGCCACAGCCTTCTCCCCAGTTCCCACTTGCACATCTTGTGTGTTCATTCCTTTCCCTTACCTTTCACTACCACCCATCCGCTTCCAAGCTCCACCTCTACCACCTCTTTTCCTAGACACACCACTTCCTCTCACTCTGGCCCCTGATCCCTCCTCAATCCTTATTTCATGGACTCATTTCTCTGTCCCTTACCAAGAAGATTAGAACAAAGAACAACAGCAGGAGAATCACAGCCACCAGGACCACAATAACTATGGCCCATGCAGGGAATGAATCGCTTGCCCCCTTCTCTCCAGTGTAGGGGCCTGTCTGTGAGGCACCGCTACTCTGCTGTGGGTGACTCTTACTGCCTGGGGCTTCTAACGTGATGGAGCTGTGGTCCATTCCAGAGGTGGTGAATGGCAAAGAACCAGCCGACTCTTGATGGGTGACCTCAGTTGTGTTCAAATGAGGAGAGGCACCTGATGTGGCTCCTGGGACCTTGACTGTATGTCTTGTAGTCTCTGTGATTGCTGCTGGTGCTGTATTTTCTGGGGTTTTTGTGGATTTTACGAGGATTTTTGTGGTCTCAGTGGTCAGTGTGGTCTTCTTTGGGTACACGATAGGAGTTTTGGAGATCTTTGTGGTTTTCTCTATGGTTGATGTGGTCTCTTCTGGGTGTTCTGTGGACTTTGGCGAGACTTGTGTTGTCTTCTCCTGGGCTGATGTAGTCTTTTCTTGATGATCTAGAGGCATTGTTTGGGCTTTTGTGGTCTTCTCCTGGGCCAATGTGGTATTTTGTTCAAGTTCTTTAGGTGTCACCTGGGCCCCTGTGAGCTCATGGGCCGACGTGGTCTCTCCGCCATGTTCTGGAAGTATTGTGTGGGGTCCTGTGAGCTCATGGGCCGACGTGGTCTCTCCGCCATGTTCTGGAAGTATTGTGTGGGGTCCTGTGAGCTCATGGGCCGACGTGGTCTCTCCGCCATGTTCTGGAAGTATTGTGTGGGGTCCTGTGAGCTCATGGACTGACGTGGTCTCTCCGTCATGTTCTGGAAGTATTATGTGAGGTCCTGTGAGCTCATGGACCGACATGGTCTCTCCGCCATGTTCTGGAAGTATTGTGTGGGGTCCTGTGAGCTCATGGACTGACGTGGTCTCTCCACCATGTTCTGGAAGTATTGTGTGGGGTCCTGTGAGCTTATGGGCCAACGTGGTCTTTCCTCCATGTTCTGGAGGTGTTGTTTGCGCTCCTGTGGCCTTCTCACTGGCTG